>NC_083116.1:121282898-121582898 GCF_949774975.1 Lagenorhynchus albirostris
GATAAGATTTTATTTTTCTGGAACTTTTTTTTTTTTTAATGTTCATGGATCATTTTTTAAGCCTTCAAGTAGTTTGGAAACATTTGCCCATTTGCTCATTCCTCTGGCTAGAACCTGTCAGAGCATTTATCCCACCTGTACTGAAAATCTCTGTTCTTCCAGCTGGGGGTAGGACAGCTTGATGGAGGTGATCAGGGAGAAATGAGGAGTGAGCAAGCTTTATAAACTGCTTCTAATTCTCTTATTCAGTAGGCTCTGATCCACCCCAGCTTCTACAAAATCAGACCTGAAAATACTTGGCCAAAAAGCAGGATTCTAACTAATACCAAAATAAATTTTAAATAAAATAGAATCTCTGTAGGAAAGAAAATTAGATTATGCTTCCCATTCCCACTCTTGCTTTAAGATATCTATATATTTAAGTCCAAGGGGGACTTAGAAAGCTGTTCTGCCCCAAGTAAAAATTCGGAATGTCTGAGTACATTTATTTTGCAAAGTTACAGGGAAGTTTCTTTGGGAAATGCTGCAGCACGTCCCCCCAAAATGGTTGGTGATTAGCGATACAGTTGGTGTGCAAACAAGTGACTTGTAAGACATGTAGGTCAAAGAGGATGAGGCCTAATCATGGGCTAAAAAACAATTCTGAAATGTGATCATTTGACAACTTGAGCTGATTATAAAGCATCATCATTTAACAGCATGTCTTGTTAAGCTATCCAGCTACCTCTTTTGCAAGTTGAATTCCAACATGGATCTTACTTAGAATTTTCTTTTTACTTTTTATTTTACTTAAAATTTCTAAAAATTTTTCATTGCGATGTCGTTGATCTATAACATGGTATTCATTTTTGGCGTATAACATAATAATTTGATGTATGTAAACATTGCAAAATGATGACCACAGTAAGTAGTTAACATCCATCACCTCACCTAGTTACATTCTTTTTCCTTATGATGAGAACTTAAGATTTATTCTCTTAGCATATTTCAAATATACATATATTATTAATATTATTAATATTACAATTAATAAATGGTTAACTACAGTCACCATGCTGTACATTACATCCCCAGGGCTTATGTATCTTATAACTGGAAGTTTGTCCCTTTTGACCCCCTTCACCCATTTTTCCCAACCCCCATTCCCTGCCTCTGGCAAACACCAATTATTTCTCCGTATCTATTAGTTCATGGGTTTTTTAGGTTCCCCGTATAAGTGAGATCGTACGGTATTTGTCTTTCTCTGTCTGACTTATTTCACTTAGCATAATGCCCTCTAGGTCCATCTATGTTGTCGAAAATGGCAGGATTTCCTTTTTATGGCTGAATAATATTCCATTGTATATTTATACATTTTCTTATCCATTCATCTGTCATCACGTAGGTTGTTTCCATGTTATAGGTATCATGAATGATGCTGCAATGAACATTAGTGTGCAGATGTCTCTTCAAGATAATGATTTCATTTCCTTTGGATATATCCCCAAAAGTGGGATCCTTAGATTATATGGTAGTTCTGTCTTTAATTTGAGGGGGGAACCAGCGTACTGTTCTCCATAGTGGCTGCACCAATTTACATTCCCACCAGTAGTGCACAAAGTTCCTTTTCTCTGCATCCTTGCCAACAGTTGTTATTTCTTGTCTTTTTGATAGTAGCCATTCTAAAAGATGTGAGGTGATATCTCATTGTGGTTTTGATTTGCATTTCCCTGATGATTAGTGACGTGGAGCAGCTTTTCATGTGCCTGTTGGCCATTTGTATGTCTTCTTTGGAAAAATGTCTATTCAGATCCTCTGCCCATTTTTAAGTCAGATTGTTTGTTTTCTGAGTTGTATGAGTTCTTTATATATTTTGGATATTAATCCCTTTTCAGGTATGTGATTTGCAAATATTTTCTCCTATTCAGTAGGTTGCTTTTTCATTTTGTTGATAGCTTCCTTTGCTATACAGAAGCTTTAGAGTTTGATGTAGTCCCACTTGCTGATTTTTACTTTTGTTGCCTTTTGGTGTCAAATCCAACAAATTATTGCCAACACCTATGTCAGGAAGCTTACCCCCTATGTTATCTTCTACAAGGTTTGTAGTTTCAGGTCTTACATCCAAGTCTCTAATACATTTTCAGTTGATTTTTGTGTATGGTGTAAGATTATTTTACCTGTTACTTTTATTTTTTACTTTTACTTTTTATTTTTCTTATTCTTAATTGATCTAAGAGATAACAGTTCAAAATAAGAGCAACGATGTATTCAGTTACATATGTCTGTGTGTGTGTGTATATACATATATCGTGTGTGTGTGTGTGTATGCTTATGTATGCTCACGTATGAGTGAAATGAATGACAGCAATGATACTAGGGATGAGAGGGAGGAATTAGGATTATTTTGTTATTATAAGGTACTCACACTACCTGTAAAGTGGTATAGTGTTATTTTAAAATGGATTTGGAGTAGTTGTAAAATATTGTAAACTCTAGGGCAACCACTGAAAAAAGTAAAAAACAAAAAAAAGTGGTATAGCTGATAGGAGAAAGTAGAGAAATTGGAATCCTAGAAAATGCTTCATTAAAATCACAAAAGTCAGAAAATAGGTAGAAGATAAAAATTGGAACAAAGAACTCTAAGAAAGAGAGGCACAAATTACTAATATCAGTAATGAAAGAAGGCGCATCACTCCAGATCCTATGGAAATTAAAAGGATAATAAAGGAATACTATGAACAGCTCTCTGCCCACAAATATGACAACCTAGATAAAATGGACCAATTCCTTGAAAGACACAATCTTCCAAAACGCTTAGAAGAAGAAACAGGTGATCTGAATAGGCCTATCTATTTAAAAATTGAATCAATAATTAATAACCTTCCAAAACAGAAAGGACCAGGCCCAGATGGGTTCACTGATGAACACTATCAAACATTTAAGGAAGAAATTATACCAAGTCTTTACCATCTCTTTCAGAGGATAGAAGCACAGGCCATACTCCCTAACTCATCCTGTGAGGCCAGCATTATCCTAAGGCCCAAACCAGACAAAGACACTACAAGAGAAAAGAACTACAGAGCATTATCTCTCATGAATGTAGATGCAAAAATCCTCAACAGAGAAGATATACAGATGGCAAATAAGCATATGAAAAGATGTTCTACATCATATGTCATCACATAAATATACACATCAGAAAAATGCAGATTAAAACAGTAATGAGATACCACTTCACATCTGTTAGAGAATGGCCACAGCCTAGGCCACTGACAACACCACCTGCTGATAAGGACGCAGAGCAAAAGGAACTCTCATTCATTGCTGTTGGGAACGCAAAATCGTACAGCTACTTTGAAACACAGTTTGGTGATTTCTTACAAGACTAAATGTACTCTTACCATACAGTCAGTCCAGCAATATATTGGTATTTACCCAAAGGAGTTGAAAAGTTATGTCCACACAAAAACCTGCCCATGGATGTTTGTAGCAGCTTTATTCATAATTGCCCAAAGTTGGAAGCAGCCACCATGTCCTTCAGTAGGTGAATGGATAAACTGTGGTACATCCAGACAACACAGTATTATTCAGCACTAAAAAGAAATGATCCAGTGGTCCAGGAAAAGACATGGGGGAACCTTAAATGCACATTACTAAGTGAAAGAAGCCAATCCGAAAAGGCATGTACTGTGCGATTCCAACTATATGACATTCTGGAAAAGGCAACATTTTGGACACAGTTAAAAGATCAGTGTTTGCCGGTGGGAGTGGTGGGGGCAATGACTAGATACAGCACAGAGAAATTTTAGTGCAGTGAAAATGCTCTGTGATATTACAGTGATGGATAGATGTCATCATACATTTGTCCAAACCCATAGAATGTCCAACACCAAGACTGAACCCTAAGGAAAGCTGTGGACTTCGGATGATAGTATGTGTCTGTAGGTTTATCCTTGGTAACAAAGGTACCACTCTAGTGAGAGATGTTGATAATGGGGAGGCTGTGCATATGTGGAGGCACGGGCTGTAAGGGAGATCTCTGTACCTTCCTCTCAATTTTACCGTAAACCTAAAACTGCTCGGAAAAAAAAAAAAGCTAAGTCTTTTGAAAACCTGCCGGAGAATGGATACCTCTAAGGACCTCTGGTTCTAGCAGAAGCTGGAAAAGGGACAGTTCCACCACTATGGCACTGCTCTGGCTATCGTGAGCTTAGGTATTGAGTGCCGTGACAACAAGGAAGGAGCAGCAGCCTGGAGGCTCAGTGAATGTCAGTCTTCACGTTTACAAAACTGTGAGAAAAAGAGCTTAGCCAAATGGGGGATGTCCATACCCATCGAACTGTAGAAATGGAAGAAAGGGATGCACGCAGTTGATTGGACATCTGAAGGGGTGTGTGCCTCATCAGTGCCGTGCACAGATATTTCCAGTCTTCCTTCCACGCAGCGTAAGACTGGAAGGTAGCCAAGCCACGTGATTGCTTTGGCCAATGAAATGCAAGCAGAAGCTTTTCAGAGCCTGTGCACAATGATTCCTTTTTCCTTGGCCCCAGCAATGCTAGTGCTTGGATGACGTGAGGCCCTGGACGGTGAGCCCCGTCAGCCTGCGTGCGTGAGGCTGTGGAGTTCAGCCTGCAGCCGCCCACATGGTAGTGCAGTCCCACAAGGGCCATGGAGAGTGAGCAGGAAATAAACCTTTGCTGTTTAAAGCCATGACCTTTTAGAGTGACTCGCACAGCCCAACCTAACTTCTCCTGACTGGTGCAGGAAGGGACGGCTGAAGAGGGAGATGCAGCTTCCGAAAGGCTCAATAGGATGCGGCTTAGTAAACGGTCACAGCAGTGCCATCTCCTCTAGCTGGAAATCATAACTCAAATTTATAGGATGCACACTCTTGCTGAAGGGCTGCAAGTAGCCCACAGATACGCTTTGTTTGGCCATGTTAGTATGATATTAGTTTAAAGGTTTAAATCTGGGACATGGGATGTGAGTGTGATTTATTTCCTTCTTAACTATATTACTTACAGCATCCTCGCTTGACTCAAGTACTTGCCTACGTAGCCTCTGAAGGCATTTGGGTTTGCAACCCCTGGCGGTCCATGCATCAAACCCGTTGAGAGAGACTAGGATAGGCGTGACCATGTTCACGTAATAGACATGAAAACAGAGGCTCTGAGAGGTCCAGAGGCTTCAACAGTGACCCAGCAAGTCAGTGGCAGAGCTCAAGCCTGAACCCGGGACTCCCGATGCCTCTGCAGGGCAGGCTGCGGATGCCCAACCCCGGAGACTGCTGCTGGTGCTGCTGCAGTCATCCCAAGAGGTTAATCCATCGATTGCATCCTCCACTGCCTCATCAGCCCACACACTGCCTGAGTTTATCACCAAGCAAATTCCCATTTGTTTTTAACGGGAAAATCACGCCATCCTGAAATGCCTTGAACGAAGCTCTGCAGTCTCAACAAACAGCTTGCCTTCTAAATCCATAAGCTAAACACAAACCTCTTTGCATTCTTTCAGCCAAGCCATTGCAGCTCTTTTTCTCTTTAAGTCCGAACTTTTTCGTGATGAAGACAGCCAAGCGGAGGAAATTAAGGAAATGACTACAAGGAAATATCTCCAGGATACACTGTACTATTAAGTGCAAAAAGCAAAGTGCGGAAGAGTATGTATGGAATGGTCCCATCTGTATAAATGAAAAAAAAAAAAGAAACATGTTTTTACATATATGTACTTCTATTTATAGATGCAAAAATGTCCTTAAGGATATGCGTGAAATATTACAGTAGTATCTGGAGAGCACACTCGGGTCAGGAGTGGCAGAGGCAGGCAGTGTCCATGCCCCAAGCACTCAGGCCTTGGCAACCCTAACCACTGCCCTGCATGACCCGGCCGGAAGGCTCCCTCTGGCTACAGAGCCTTCTGAGTCCACGCCCTGAGCAAGTGGAAGTGCCCAGGAATGAACACCCCTCAATCAATGCTCAGTCAATGACTGATGGTATTTGGTGGAGAAACACACCGACTCCTTTACCTCTCTGGCGGCGTGATTCTGAGATAATCGGTGTGTGCTCTACACTGGCTCCCAGCGTGCGGACATGCCTTCCTTTCCTGTCTCACCTTCCCACTCCCTTATCCTTCCAAATCCATGCCAAACCCTGTGTGAGGGCTGCTTTCTGAAGGAACAATGCCGTCTAATAGAATTGTCTTCGATGATGGAAATGTTCAGTGTCGGCACTGTCCAGTCCAGCGGCCACGAGCCAAGTGTGGCATCTAACTTTAAATTGCTTAAAATTGAAAATGCAGTTCCTCAGTCACATGGGCCACATTTCAGGTGCTCCACTGCAACGTGGACAGCACAGAGTGGAACACTTCCAGCATCACACGAGGTTCTATTGGACAGTACTGGTTGGCAGTCATCATTGGGGGAAATGAGTGTAGATCTGTACCATATGCACCGAGAAGCAAACAGATGTTTTTAAAGGGGGAAAAGGTATGATCTCACCTCTGTGAGGCCCTCTGACATCTATGTGTGGGGTCTTTTGGTGAAGCCTGATTCTGACCCAAGCATTCTCCTGTCTACTGCCTAAACCTAAACCCTTTCCATTCTCAGCTAAGGGAAGGGCTGCTGCCAGCCCATATGGCAGCTTTATGCACATAAGACCAAAGCGCCCCTCCCTCCCGGTGGATGCGGGCCCATGCCAGTGTATGCCGGACCTCAGCAGTGCCACCAAACAGGGCAGTGAACAGGGCAATGAAGAGGTTCTTCATCGTTCTTCTTTCTGCATTTCAAGCCTTCCCTTGGTAATGAGAACAGGCAGAATGGCAGGGCTTGGGTGTACAAATTGGCAGGAGGAAATACCAAGAACAACAACTTTTAAAAAGCAACACTAAGGGCTTCCCTGGTGGTGCAGTGGTTGAGAGTCCGCCTGCCGATGCAGGGGACACGGGTTCGTGCCCCGGTCCGGGAAGATCCCACATGCCGCGGAGCGGCTGAGCCCGTGAACCATGGCCGCTGAGCCTGCACGTCGGGAGCCTGTGCTCCGCAACGGGAGAGGCCACAACAATGAGAGGCCCGCGTACCACAAAAAAAAAAAGAAAACGAAAAAGCAACACTAATAATACTACAAGTAAAAAATATGATCTTGGGACTTCCCTGGCGGTCCAGTGGTTAGGAACCTGTGCTTCCACTGCCACGTGCCTGGGTTTGATCCCTGGTCGGGGAACTAAGATCCCACAAGATATGTGGCACGGCCAAAAAAATTTTTTTTAATAAAATTTTAAAAATATATATGATCTTATCATATTACTATTAATTTTTAAATAGCTCAGATATTCTACTAAAGGAATTAATGGTTGTCTCAACTTTTTTCATATATGCCTTGACAATGGCCTGATTATGTGATTGTGCCCATTTAGTGACAAATGTGGCTCTCTCTAGTCTGTTTAACTGTAGCAATACTACTTATGAGGATGATGAAATTCATGGCCGCTTACAGTATCTGACTATTATGTAATCCATCCATATGCAATGTCCAGAATAGGCAGATCCCATACAGACAGAAAGTAGATTGGCGTTTGCTAGGGGCTAAGGAGATTGAGGGGGAAAGGGAATGTTAATGAGGGTGGGGTTTCTTTGGAGGGGGGTGATGAAAATGTTCAAAAATTGATCGTGGCGATGGTTGCACAGCTCTGAATATACTAAAAGCCATTAAATGGTACATTTTAGATCGCTGAGTCATATGGTATGTGAGTTATATCTCTATAAAGCTGTTATAAAAATGCTAAAAATATATATAAAGAAGGTCTCATCTACAGTGAGAAGGAAATTTTACACTAAATCTCTATAACTCCAGTCTTTGAACATCTCAACATTTTGCTAAGTTTCTACTGAATATAGTCAATAGCTTCCCTATCCTCTGTGTTACGAGCTTTGTTCTTAGTAAATAAGCTTTACCTCTCAAGCTGCTCTTAACTCGGAGTGTAACAGTTGGCACAAATTCGAGGGATTCTGTAACCCAGTTCTACCACCTTTCTGTTGGGCGTCATAGCACTGGAGATGCTGGAGATGGTCCCTCCCATCTTGAACACTTTTCAACTCTAACACTTTCTTTCCATGCCCTTCATGTGTGAAACAGGCATGACTTATTACTCCTGTAGTGACTCAGATAATATTCTAGTTATCTTGGCTTAAGCTGGTACACCTCATCTTTCTGATCTAGATATTCCCTTTCAGGAAAATCAGAAAGTTCGGGGGACCTAAAATGTCATCTCACTTGACTTGTGAATGCACAGGTTAGTGTTCAAATCTGTTGACTTATTTGACAGCTCCCTTTCCTGCCCCTGAGAGGTCTGTATTGCTTGAGTTTTTACTGACAGTCACGTGCTAGGGGTACAAAACCAAGCTTCTGCCCTCAAGGAGCTGCAGGCTATCCTGGGGACACAGATGAGTATGACGAAAAAATATTCTCCCCTGTCACCCTACCCTACCCAGTCATTCATTAACTCAGGGAAGGGATGAGGACCTGAAATAGAGAAGCTGAGTCATCTATGGGTTTTTGAGTTCCAAAAGCCTCACACTCAGAAGGGATAAATGGAACTCGTGTGTGCAAATACCACTGATGGTGGAGAATATGAGATAAATTAAAGCAGTGCTTTGTCACCCTCTCTCAGCCACTCTGCCCCACTAGATAATTCCCAGGAGGGAGGGAATTGGCTGAGGGGCAGTTATACGTGCAGAGATACATTTTGGGTTTTACACCCCCTCCCTCAGAAGAGCCTGGAGCAGACAGGACAGACAGAAGCTGTGGCAGACACCATTGGTTGATGCTGTAACAAGGTGCTGAGCCCCAGGGAATGAATCACGCTTGTTCTAAACCAGCCAAGGTAATCCTGCTCTTTGCCAGTCGGCGGTTTTGGGGTGCCCTGTGTCCCAGTTCTGCCCAGTGAGTTGTTAAGGAGCAGGGTTCCAGAAAGGTTTTTCCTCCTCGAGAGAAAGCAGAGGACCACTGCTTCCTGCTTTGGATGCAGTCACGGGAGAATGTGATACTTAGCGCCGCAGCAAGTATTTTAGGACGAAGAGAGGGAAGCCAAGAGAATGGCAGAGAATTAGCCTGTCTGCTTCCAACCTTCTTGTCATGTGAGATGATTCAGTCCATACTTTCTGCCTCTCGACATGCCGCCAAAAGCCTTCTAACTAATACCAATCCCACACAGGATTCCTAGAGGAGGCGGGAACAAGACCCCAGAAAAATATGGCCCCATGGTCTCTGGCAGAGGGGTCTCGGGCAGCCAGTCATAGGCACCACCGGCTGTTCCCCATGTGTCTGAGGGTGGCAGAAGGGGACGGTGTCTCAGGGAGCTCCACAGAAGTTCCCATGGACAGTCGCTTTTTAAAAAAACTATTAAAAAATCACCACATTGCACAAATTTGCTTACATTTCAGCAGAGCCCAGTGAACACTTCGCTGTGGGTTGGCACTGGTTCTAAGGACCAGCATTTGGGAACAACACATGGAGGACACATCCCACTGATCAATTTCTGTCTCACTGTGGCAGAGACTGCCAGTTGTATCCCGATATGCAACCTTTTTTTTTTTTTAATTTTATTTATTTATTTATTTTTGCGGTACGTGGGCCTCTCACTGTTGTGGCCTCTCCCGTTGCGGAGCACAGGCTCCAGATGCGCAGGCTCATCGGCCATGGCTCACGGGCCCAGCCACTCCGCGGCATGTGGGATCTTCGCAGACCGGGGCACGAACCCATGTCCCGTAGCATCGGCAGGCGGACTCTCAACCACTGTGCCACCAGGGAAGCCCCTGCAACCTTCTTTCTTCCATAGTAATAGAAACCCTGATTTTTAGCTGGATGCATGGAAAGACTACATTTCCCAGCATACCTTGCGATTGGGTGTGGCCATGTGACTGTGTCCTGGCTAATGAGGTCCCATGGTTGCTGCCAGATACCTCCTTTAAAATACAGCTGGCACGTGCCATTGTGCAGCTTTCTTCTTCATCCCTTCTCTCTCCTACTGCCCAGAGTTCCAGTGTGGTGGCTGGTGTCCTGACCTTCATGTTAGACCGTAGGTGGAAGGTCACAACACCCTGGGGGTTGGGGAGCAGTGAGATGAAAGGAGTCTGGATCCTTGAGGACTTTGAGAAGCACAACAGCCACATCAGCTCTGGACCACCCTGTCTTGACTTTTATGTGAGAGAAGTAAATTTCTATCTCCTTGACCTCTTCTGATTTAGAGTCTTTGCTACCTACAGCTACACCTAATCCTTTCTGATACATGCACCCTTCAGCCATACTGTGAGAAAGCCCTATGTCAGGACAGTCAGGTCTGGGCTGTTCAAGATGGAGAGCCGCCATGGTAACTTCCTCCCATCATCAGCGCACATCCTCTGCTCCCCTTAATCACGTTTATAGTAACTTACTTTGACTTTTCTATTTCCCTACACATAGTTACTTTCCTTTCTGTTTTCTGTTAGAACCATTTCGTGAGATGATTCAAGCTGTTTTTTTTTTTAAGTACAGTAGAAATAGAAGTAGTTACCAAATAGAAGCAACACAAGTAGCAGAGAATCTCATTGTAACCATGCATGCAGTGAAAAGCAAAGGCGTATAAAAATCAAGTTTCTAAAAAGAAACCATAAAAGGCATTACTGTTCTCTCATCTGTGATTCCTTCTGCTTTCCCTGGGGTAAATGGCACTCCCTGTGCAAGTCTCTCTTGATGGTGGACATGCACATCTGTTATTTCTGTTTTAGAATATGATATGTCTCTTTGGCTCACAAAAGGCGATTGTTGCCCAAGTGATGAAAAGAAGAAGATTAATCCATCATGAGCATTTTCCAGCACATAGAACTTTTCTGTCATGTTTCCAGCAAAACAGTTTTGTGTACTAATTAGAAAAACAGATTTTTGATACAACATTCTATATTCTGTACTTAGTCTTGTTTCATATAAGGAAATAAATGTACTGAATAACTATAGCCGCAAGACACCCGTTCCACAAATTGGGCATTGTTTCAGTCTTTCACAGTAATTTGTTAGGTTGTGTTAAGAACCTAAGGAAGTAAGTTAGTGCATAGAAATAATAATTATCTGTCGTGTTTAAGAGCCTGATCAATTGCCACCCTCTTTCCACCCAAGTTCAGAACCAAGTGAGAAATAAATTTAGGAGTCCAACCGATGGAGATGGAAATATCAACTTTGTTACTGAAGAGATGATTGAAGAATGTGGCCTTAAATCCAGGGGCAAGTGGACTTCCCAATACATTCCCACTGATTTGAACTCTGGGCTCCACTCTTTCTGGGGCAACGCTCACCCCATAAGCAGCTCCTCTCGTAGTGAAGAGCAGACCTACTCTATGGACCCTCTATGTGGGCAAGCAAATCTGAAAGAGAAATAACTCAAGAAACCCTGAGCCAAGCATGTTCATCTTCTTCTTCCAAATTCACCAAACGGATGTGCCACTCCCTCTTCTCTGGGGAGAGATGATTAGTCAGGTGGGGGCGTGGAGAGAAGCTGGACTTGTCTACATGTCCTTTTCCCTCCTGTAGCAGACCCTGTTCCTGCCCTGCCTCTATCCATCAGGATTTACCACTCAAGGCTGACTTGCAACTGCCTGTATTGCTATCTTTTTGCTCAAGGGATTTCTCCAAAGTGAGGGAAGCAGCAGCCCACAACCAGTAACTGATGGGAGTTGAATACCCTTGCTCCCTTGCCCATCACATAGATAACTCTGTGGTACATGTTCTCTGATGCTTCACAGAGCTTTCTGGTGGGATTAAATCCCAGTCACCCGCAATGATATTCGGCCGACTCAATAACATACTCTTCTTTTTTTAATTGAACTATAGTGGGTTAACAATATTGTGTTAGTTTCAGGTGTACTGCAAAGTGATTCTCACACACACATATTTATAAAACACAGTTCCCTGTGCTATACAGTAAATCCTTGTTATCTGTTTTATATATAGTGGTGTGTATCTGTTAGTCCCATACTCCTAACTGATCCCTCCCCTCCCTCTCCCCTTTGGTAACCATCAGTTTGCTTTCTATGTCTATGAGTCTGTTTCTGTTTTCTAAATAAGTTCATTTGTATTATTTTTTAGATTCCACATATAAATGATATCATATAATATTTGTCTTTCTTGGTCTGAATTACTTAGTCTGATAATCTCTAGTTCCATCCTTGTTGCTGCAAATGGCAATATTTCATTCTTTTTTATGGCTGAGTAATATTCCATTGTATATATACACCACATCTTCTTTATCCATTCATCTGTCGATGGACACTTAGTTTGCATCCATGTCTTGGCTATTGTAAATAGTGCTGCTATAAACACTGGGGTGCATGTATCTTTTCAAATTAGAGTTTTCGTCTTTTCTGGGTATATGCCCAGGAGTGGGATTGCTGGATCGTATGGTAACATTTTTTTTAGTTTTTTAAGGAACCTCCATACTATTTTCCATAGTGACTGCACCAATTTGCATTCCCACCAACAGTGTACAAGGGTTCCCGTTTATCCACACCCTCTTCAGCATTTATTATTTGTAGGTTTTTTGATGATAGCCATTTTGACTGGTGTGAGGTGATACCTCTTTGTGGTTTTGATTTGCGTTTCTCTAATAATTTGCGATGTGGAGCATCTTTTCATGTGTCTATTGGCCATCTGTATGTCTTCTTTGGAGAAAAGTCTATTTAGGTCTTCTGACCGTTTTTTGATTGGGTGTTTTTTTTTTTGATATTGAGTTGTATGAGATGTGTGTATATTTTAAAAATTAAGCCCTTGTTGGTCACATCATTTGCAAATATTTTCTCCCAGTCCATGGGTTGTCTTTTCATTTTCTTTATGGCTTCCTTTGCTGTGCAAAAGCTTATACGTTTGATTAGGTCCCATTTGTATATTTTTGCTTTCATTTCTTTTGCCTTGGGAGACTGACCTAAGAAAACATTGCTACGATTTATGTCAGAGAATGTTTTGCCTGTGTTCTCTTTTAGGAGTTTTATGGCGTCATGTCTTACATTTAAGTCTTTAAAGCCATTTTGAGTTTATTTTTGTGTATGGTGTAAGGGAGTGTTCTAAATTCATTGATTTACATGCGGCTGTCCAGCTTTCCCATTACCACTTGCTGAAGAGACTGTCTTTTCCCAATTGTATATTCCTGCCTCTTTTGTTAAAGATTAATCGACTGTAGTTGTGTGCATTTATTTCTAGATTCTCTATTCTGTTCCATTGATACATATGTCTGTCTTTGGTGCCAGTACCACACTATTTTGATTACTGTAGCTTTGTACTATTGTCTGAAGTCTGGGAGGGTTACGCCTCCAGCTTTGTTCTTTTTTCTCAGGATTGCTTTGGCAATTCTGGGTCTTTTGTGGTGACATGTAAATTTTAAGGTTATTTGTTCTAGTTCTGTGAAAAATGTCATGGGTAATTTGATAGGGATTGCATTAAGTCTGTAGATTGCCTTGGGTAATATGGCCATTTTAACAATATTTATTCTTCCAATTAAGAGCATGGGATATCTTTTCATTTCTTTGAATCACCTTCAGTTTCCTTTATCAATGTTTCATAGTCCTCAATCTTTCACCTCCTTGGTTAGGTTTATTCCTAGGTTGGTTTTGTTTTGTTTTGTTTTTGAAATAATTTTAAATGGGATTTTTGAAAATATTCTCTTTCTGATATTTCATTGTTAGTATAAAGAAATGCAACAGATTTCTATACATTGATCTTGTATCCTGCTACCTTGCTGAATTCATTTAATTAGTTCTAAAAGTTTTTGTGTGAAGTCTTTAGGGTTTTCTATATAGAGTTTCATGTCATTTGCATATAATGACAATTTTACCTCTTCCCTTCCAACTTGGATACGTTTTATTTCTTTTTCTTGTCTGATTGCTGTGACTAGGATTTCCAATACTATGTTGAATAGAAGTGGTGAGAGTGGGCATCCTTGTCTTATTCCAGAATTTAGCAGGAAGGCTTTCAGCTTTTCACCATTGAGTATTTTATTGGCTGTGGGTTTGTCATAAATGACTTTTATTATTGTTGAGCTGTGTTACCTTTATACCCACTTTGGTGAGAGTTTTTATCATGAATGGATGTTGAATTTTATAAAATGCTTTTTCTACATCTATTGAGATGATCATGTGGTTTTTGTCTTTTCTTTTGTTGATGTGTTGTATCACACTGATAGGTTTGCATATGTTGAACCCTCCTTGTGACCCAGGAATAAATCCAACTTGATCACGGTGTATGATGCTTTTTATGTGTTGTTGGATTCAGTTTGATAATATTTTGTTGAGTATCTTTTCATCTATATTCATCAAAGATATTGGCCTGTAATTTTCTTTTTTGGTAGTGTCTTTTTCTGGTTTTGGTATCAGCGTGATGGTGGCTTCATAGAATGACCTTGGGAGTGTTCCTTCCTCTTCAGTCTTTTGGAAGAGTTTGAGAAGGAGCGGTATAAGTTCTTCTTTGTATGTCTGGTAGAATTCTCCAGTGAAGCCATTCAGTCCTGGACTTTTGTTTTCAGCGAGTTTTTTAAATTACAAATTCTATTTCACTTCTAGTGATTAGTCTGTTAAATTGTCTGTTTCTTCTTGATTCAGTTTTGGCAGGCTGTATGTTTCTAGAAACTTGTCCTTTTCTTCTAGGTTGTCCATTTTGTTGGCATAAAACTGTTCATAGTATTTTCTTATGATTTTTTTTATTTCTGCAGTATCAATTGGTATTTCTCCTCTTTCATTTTTTATTTTGTTTATTTGCATCCTCTCTGTTTTCCTCTTGGTGAGCCTGGCTAGAGGTTTGTCGGTTTTGTTTATCCTTTAAAAAAGACAGCTCTTGGTTTTACTGATTTTTTTTCTGTCATTTTTATCTCTGTTTTATTTATTTCCTCTCTGATCTTTATTATTTCCTTCCTTCTGCTGACTTTAGGCTTTGTTTGTTCTTCTTTTTCTAATTCCTTTAAGTTGTAGGTTAGGTTGTTTATTTGTGATTTTTCTTGTTTTTTGAGGAAGGCCTTTATTACTGTGAACTTCCCTCTTAGGACTGCTTTGGTACATCCCATAGATTTTGTAGGGTTGTGTTTTTGTTGTCATTTGTCTCAAGGTATTTTTTTATTTCCTCTTTGATTTCATCATTGACCCATTGGTTTTTTAGTAGCATGTTGTTTAGTCTCCATGTAATCATTTTTTTCTCATTTTTCTTTCTGTGGTTGATTTCTAGTTTCATGCCATTGTGGTCAGAAAAGATGCTTGAAATAACTTCTATCCTCTTAAATTTGTTGAGGTGTGTTTTGTGTGCTAGTATGTGGTCTATCCTAGAGAATGTTCCATGTGTACCTGAAAAGAATGTGTATTCTGGTTTTTTTGAATGTAGTGTCCTGTAGATATCAATTAAGTCTAACTGTTCTATTGTGTCATTTAGGATCTCTGTTGCCTTATTGATGTTCCTTCTGGAAGATCTGTCCATTGATGTCAATGGGTTGTTAAAGTCTCCTATTATTGTATTTCCATCAGTTTCTCCCTTTATGTGTCTTAGTGTTTGTTTTATTTATTTAGATGCTCCTATATTGGGTGCATATATGTTAACGAGTATTGATTGTTTTATCATTGTATAGTGTCCTGCTTTGTCTTTTTTTGTAGCCCTTGTTTTAAAGTCTATTTTGTCTGATATGAGTATTGCTACCCCCGCTTTTTGTCATGACCATTTGCATGAAATATCTTTTACGATCCTCTTACTTTCAACCTATGTGTGTCTTTCTCCCTAAAGTGGGTCTCTTGTAGGCAGCATATTGTAGGCTCTTGTTTTATTATACAGTCTTCCACTCTTTGTCTTTTGATTGGAGCATTTAGTCCATTGGCTTTTAAAGTCATTATTGATATGTATGTATTGATTGCCATTTTAAACCTTGTTTTCCAGTTGATTTTGTATTTCTTCTTTGTTCCTTTCTTCTTTTCATTTTTCCTTTTGTGGTTTGATGGTTTTCTTTTGTATTATGCTTGAATTCCTTTCTTTTTGGTTTTTGTGAATCTGTTGTATGTTTTCAATTTGTGATTGCCCTGGTTTTCAAGTATGTTAACCCATAACTATATATACTTGCTTTAAACTGATAGTCATATAAGTTCAAACATATTCTAAAAAATCTACATTCTCTTACTCCCCTCCCCTGCATTTGGTGATTTTGATGTTCTCTTTTACATCTTCATGTTTATCCTTTGCTGTTCATTGTGTTTATAATCACCTTTACAAAATTTCTTGATTGTTTTTTAATTTATGTACTGGCTTACTTAAGAGATCTTCAATCTTTTTCTATATTTGCCTTTCCTACTGTGATTTTCCCTTTCCTATAGATTCTTGCTTCTTTTCTATTTAGAGAAGACCTTTCAATATTTCTTTTAGGATAGGTTTAGTACTGCTGTATTCTTTTAGTTTTTGCTTGTCTGAGATTCTTTGTCTCTCCTATTCTAAATGATAATCTTGCTGAGTAGAGTATTCTAGGTTGCAGGCTTTTCCCGTTCAGGATTTTGAATATATTTTGCCACTCTCTTCTGTCTTGCAAAGTTTTCGTGGAGAAATCAGCTGAAAGCCTTATGGGGATTCCCTTGGAACTGACTCTTTGAAAAATGCACTCTTTATTGGCTGTCTTCCTTACCCATCTCACTCCCCACTCTCTAGTGTTTCTAGCTATTGCCACCCAAGTAAGCTACTTGTTCTCAAGTATTTATCCAAGTTCTTCTTCTAGAGTAGGGGTCAGCAAACTTTTTCTATAAAGAACCAGGTAGTTAACATATTAGGCATTGCAACTACTCAACTCTAGTGCAAAAGCAGACATAGATACATAGACCATATGTAAACAAATGGGCATGGCTATGTGCCAATGAAACTTTTTATTTACAAAATCAGGTGGTGGCCAAAGTTCCCCAGCCCCACCAGGGAGAGGAGGAAGCCAAGGACAAATAACGTTCTAAAGGGGTTTGGAAGCCACATTCTCATTTTGTGGAAGTAATTTAGTGAAGAGCTGATTATTTGACTAAACACTTATTAAATTTCCAGAAGTTATCATAGATGCCTTAGAGATTTTCTTTGGAAGATCATTGCCTGTACAGTTACTTTTTTGTGTAGCATAAATAATATGTTAACCTGTTACAACTGACAACATTGGTTTTCTGTAGCTAGGGAGTCTTGAGTTGGCAGCCTGCTCAGCTTAATGACTTAATGTCCTTTTTTGGCAGATGTGTTGCTGTTACCATGGCATACCTGTATGCTATACCCAGGGGGAGGGTTGGGCCGAAACTGCAGGCACACATTTGGGTTGATCACCTTGGCTTCCAAGCCGTTCCGGGTGGTGCTCAGTGTGGGGCGAGAGCATCATATAGGACCATGGCGCTTAGCAGCATTGTTTCTTTGGAGTCCGTGTAATGGAATGTATTTTTCAAATATTGATATTTGCATTTTCTGTAACAATTCCTTATAAACAAAATGAGGTAAAATTGTACGTTTAATAACACATAATAACCTAATAACACATTTGTAGTTCCTTTTAATGCAAAAAGTACCAGTAAGCATTAAAAACAAACAAACGAAACATCAGGTGGTGGGCTGGATTTGGCATATGGGCGAGGCCATAGTTGGCTGACCCCTGATCCCGAGGAATCAAGCTATATCATCCCCTGTATTAGTTCTCTAGAGCTATGTAACAAATTACCGCAAACTGAGCAGTTTAATACAACAAAAATTTATTATCTCACAGTTTCCATGGGTCAGGACTCTGGGCACAGTGTTACTGGGTTCTCTGCTCAGGGTCTCACAGGGTTGAAATCAAAGTTTTGGCTGGCCTGCATCCTCATCACAGGCTTGGAATGCTCTTCCCTGCTCACTAGTTGTTGGTAGAATTCAGTTCCTTGCAGTTACAGGACTGAAGTCTTAGTTTTCTTGTTGTCTGTCATCCAGGAACCATTTTCTCCTCCTAGAGGCTGCCCACAACTCCCTGCCATGTGACCCTCTCCACAATAGTGCAGTTTTCTTTAAGTCCAGAAAGAGAATTCTTATTTTAAAGGGCTCCATTAATTAGGTCGGCCTGCCCAGGATAATCTCTGTTTTTATTTACTCAAAGTCAACTGATCAGGGACCTTAATTACATCTGCAAAATTCCTTTACCTTTGCCATATAATGCAACCTAATCACAGAAGAGATATTCTGTCATATTCATAGGGTCTGCCTGAACTTGAGGGGAGGGGATTATAGAACATGTGTTCACTAGGAGGCAGACATATTGGAATTCTGCCTACTACACTTTTTGAAAATGGAATGGAAATTCTCTCCCCTTATGGAAAGATGCGGAGGGCAGAACAAGTGCCCCCCACTCCATAAAACAAACACCTGTTGAGTACCCACTATGCGCCAGGTGCTGCACTAAGCAGTTTGCCTGCATCAACGCTTTTCAGCCTCACAGCAACTTTATGCAGCACGTCCTATTTTTATCCCATTTATAGGTGGGTAAGTTCTGCAGAGTGACAGAGCTAGAATGGGGTGATCGAAGAGTAAAACCCAGAATCCTGACTCCACAGCTTATGTTCTTACCCACTTTTTCATACTGCCTTGCCTCTGAGAATTTACATATAATTCTCCACACCCCCAACACAACCCATCTAATGCAGACAGTGTCATACTGCATCAATTTCTGAACATTTAAGATCTGGCCAAGTAATCTTTAACCCTTAAAAATAAAATTCAAAAAACTTTTGGGGACTTCCCTGGTGGTCCAGTGGTTAAGACCTGTGCTTCCACTGCAGGGGGTGCTGGTTCAATCCCTGACTGGGGAACTAAGATTCCGTGTGCCACGTGCTGTGGCCAAAATTTTTTTTTAAATAAAAATTTTGAAAACAAATTCGAACAATATTCACACAAAGAGTGTTGCAGACAAACCTTTTCTTTAACTAGAATTAATCACTTGTGCTGAATGTAAATGAAAACTCAAGACTCAGGTTGGAAAAATGATATAACCAATATTGCCTTCTTCTTGCTTACTTTCTCAGATGAAACAATGACAGTGAAAGTCAATAAGGAAAGGGGAAAGGAAGGAATCAAGTGTTAATAAAGCACCTACTATGTGCAACGCATTACAGCCTTTATTTCTTTTAAGCCTGACCTCAGCCCTGAAACGCTTGTCATTTGTCTTCTTTTGCAAATGAAACTGTACTTAGAGAGTTTGAAAAGCCTGCAAATTATCACCTAATATCTGTTCTCCCCTTTTTCCTGAATAATAGAACACTGGATTCCTTCAGGGTAAAACTATGATCAACTAAAAGACCACATTTCCCAGTCTTCCTTGCAGCTAGGTGTGGTCATGTGACCATGTTTTGGCCAGTAAGAGCTAAGCAGAAGTGTTATGTGGGACTTCTTGTGAGGCTGCTTAAAGAAAGCTAAATCAATCAAGAGTTACACTTTTTGACCTTTCTTTCTTACACCTTCCTGCTATTTGGAATTCTAGCATGATGGCAGGAGCTCCAGGTGCCACCGTAAATCACGAGATAACCTTGAGATGGAAGCCACTTGCTAGGAGGATGGAGCAGGAAGGTGCAAGGGCTTAGGTCCCTGATGATCATGGAGCCGCCATGCCAGCCCTGCAGTGCACAACTCTGGAATTATTAATTTTTTTTGGAATTACCTTTTGTGAGAGGGAAAAATACTCTCTTTTAAACCACTGTTATTTAGGATTTGCCTCATATATAGCTTAATAACTATAAACTATATATAGCTTATAGATGGAGAGGGATTAAATAACTTTCCTAGGTCACCCTGTAGTAATAGATTGAGAATGCAAACCTGACTGTCACAGTCTACAGTATGCTTGGGGCTAATCATTTATGTCTTTTTTTTTTTTTTAATTTTTGGCTGCGTTGGGTCTTCGTTGCTGTGTGCGGGCTTTCTCTAGTTGCAGCGAGCAGGGGCCACTCTTCGTTGCAGTGCACGGGCTTCTCATTGTGGTGGCTTCTCTTGTTGCAGAGCAAGGGCTGTAGGTGTGCTGGCTTAGTAGTTGTGGCTCTCAGGCTCTAGAGCGCAGGCCAGTAGTTGTGGCGCACGGACTTAGCTGCTCCGCGGCATGTGGGATCTTCCCAGACCAGGCCTCCAACCCGTGTCCCCTGCATTGGCAGGCAGATTCTTAACCACTGCACCACCAGGGAAGTCCCTCTATGTCTTTTGATTGGAAAGTGGGGATGTTACTTTAGTTGGGAGATGAAGATATCCTCATATGACCTCATGGACTTTGATCTTTATTTCATGGATTCTCTTTTGATTCCAGCTTCCAGCCTCTGCAAAGCTCTTTTTGTTATTACTAACAAAGATAATATGAGTGAGGAGTAAACTATCTTCCATAGTTGAACTTCAGTCCTCTACAATTAGGACAATTTTTAGAGTGTAATTTAACTGCTTTTTTTTTATTGTTATAATACATGTAACACATGCACATTGTAAGAAATGAGGACCAGAAAGGGGCTATAAAATGAGAGGCAAAGTTTTCCCTCCCCCAAGATAGACCCAACTCCCACTACCCAGAAGTAACATTATGGATCTTTCCAGAAAGTTTTTTATACATGTACAATAATATATACGGATATATATTCTATTACAAATGGAAATACACTACACATGTTGTTTGCATTTACTGTATCTTACATCACATAATTGCATATAAGATCCCAGGTCATTTATTGAATGGCTATAGAGTATTCCATTGTATGGATGCAGAATAGTTTATTTAATCAGTGTTTCCTTATTGGACAATTAGATTTTTATTTTTTTAATGCAAACAGTGCTACAGTGTATATCCTTGAATATACATCTTTTTTCACTTGTCTCTATAGTACAGATTCCTAGATGTGGAAGTGCTGGATCAAAGAGCATGTCTAGCTTTAATTTTCACAGAAGTTGCCAAAGTGCTCTGCAAAGAGGTCGATTGAAATTACCCTCCCCCAACAGTGGGTGAGAGCACAGACTTCTCTTCCTTGCCTGTAGCAGCTATTAGCAAATTGCTGGATCTTTGCCCATCTGATATTGAAAAAATGTATTTTCTTGATATTTGAATTTGCATTTTTAAAGTCGTAAATGAAAGTAAGCATTTTGTCACTATTTATTGGCCATTGGGATTTCTTGTTCTGAGAACTGCTGATTCATGTCCTGTCTCATTTTTCTGTTAGTGTCTTTATCTTTTTCTTATTGATTTATAAGAGCTTTTTGTAACTTTAGGAAATTAGTCGTAAGTCATATAGCTTGCAAAATTTTCAATAGTATGTGTTGTCTTTTTACTCTGTTTTTGGCAATTTTTCCTGCAGGGGTTTTGTTATTTTTAGTGAAATATATTAATCCTTTCTTACATATCTTAATTTTGTGTCTTGCATAGAAAGGCTGTCCCCATGATTACAAATTAATTCCCCCCAATTTTAGTGTTGGATTTTTTGTGATTTATTTTTTACGTGTATATCTTTCGTCCATCTGATATAAGAGAGATAGAGATTTCATCTTATTTTGTCCAAGTGACTAGACAGGTATTACTATTCTTGAGTAATCGATCTTTTTTTCTTATTTTGATTTCATATGTGACTTTCATTATATTTTAAATTTTCATATGGATTTAGATCTGTTTCTGAACTCTGTTCTGTTCTTCTGCTCAATCTGTTCTTCATCCAGAGACCAAACTGTTTTCATTATTGTTGCTTTATAGCGTTTTACTATTTAGTAAGCTAATAACCACCTTTTACCCGTTAATCATTCCCCCCACCAGAGTTCTCCTAGCCATTCTCACATGTTTATTTAAACCAATAAATGTTGAATGAGCACTCACTATGTGTCAGGCTGTGATCTAAGCACTGGGGATGCAGCAGTGAACGAGAACAGGGAAACTCTCTGCCCACATTATGCTTCCATTCTAGCTGTGAGAGAGAGAGAGACCAATTAGTCAAATACAAACAGGGTCAAAGTGTGGTAAATGAGTTGGACAGAGACAAAATAAAGAAGGAAGATAGGAAGTGGGGAGAGTGCAAAACCAGGTGGTCAAGGCAGGGCTCATTGAGCACATGGCGGTTGAAGTGAAGGAACAAACCATGCAGATGCGTAGGAGCAACGTGTACAAAGGCCCTGAAGTCGGCAGCCAGTATGCCTGGAACAAAGTGAATGAGAGAATGAGAAGGAGATGAGGCCAGAGGAGTAACAGGGCGTGATCAAGGAGGGCCTTGTGGGCAAATGAAAAGATTTGGGCTGTTTCTCTGGGCAAGGCAGGGAGCCACTGGGGCAGATGGAGCAAAGGGGCATCATGAGCTGACTTGATGCTCTGAGTATTTTGGTTGGGCTCACTTTGAAATACTACATTAATTTATGGAGGATAATACCTTTCTAACCCTGTGTCCTCATATCCAAAGATATGTGGCAATATTATCCATGCACAGAGTGACAAATTGGTGTGCTTCAGGGAACGTATTCTACAGATACAATCGCATGTACAAAATGGCTCATGTACAAGCGTTGTTTATGATGGCAAAAGACTGGAAACAGTGCAGACATTCAGCCATCCACCAATATGGGACTGGCTAAGTATATTTTGATGCACGTACACAGTGGAATAATATGCCACTTTGAAAAGAATAGGAGAATCTTTATGTACTAATTCAGAATGATCGCCTAGATATACTAAGAATAAAAGCAAGGTATGGAGTGGTGTGTATAGTATGCTACCATTTGGGTTAGAAAGGGAAGTGTATATTATGTATAAATCTGCTTTGCTAAGGATAAAATATCTCTAAAAGAATACATAAGAAACTGCTACCAGTAGTTGTCTCTAGGGAAGGGCACTAAATAATTGGAAGGTAGGGATATAAATGAAGTTTTTCACTGTATCCCCCTTTCTATCTTTGGACTATTGAGCCATGTGAATATACTATCCATTCAAAAAACCACTAACTATAAATTTTAGTGAAATAAAGTATATCTTTATATTAGGGCCATGTTGGTAATGTATTCGACAATGACAAACAGAATTAGTAGAGACCTAAATCATATACGGTGACCTGTATGACGGATCTTTTCATGTCCAGTTGTAATAAATACACAAATAGACAAATGTTAGGCCAGATACACAATGTGCTCATTTCTCTGCTCCCCGCCCCAGATTTGCACATTGTCGCAGTATTAGTGTGCTAGAGAGTTCAATCTCCTGACCTGCCAATTACAGGTTAAGGCCCATGATGAATAAGTGGAGCGTGTAGTGTGTTAACAGATGATATGTCCTGTTAAAAGAAAAAATGGTATCTAGTAGGAGGGATCAGGAGTGCGGGGTGGATGTCTGAGATGAGAATGTCTGAGAGAAGAGCCTTCCAAGCAGGGGGAAAGCCAGTGCAAGGGCCCTGAGGCAAGGACAGGGCGGAGGCCTGAGTGGCTGGAGAGAGGGAGTGTGGGTAGTAAGGAGGCAGCAGATGCCACGGGGCTTTGTCAGCTCTGCTAAAGACCCCACCTTAATGAGGTGGGAAACCACTGGAGAACATTGAGTTGAAGAGTGAAATTTGCTCTCTGATTTTAAGAGCATCCCTCTGGCTGCGGTGTGGAGAACAGGCTGTAGGGAATCAAGGGTCGAAGCAAGGAGGTCAGTGCCAGAACGATTCCATTACTCCTCGCTTCACTCCCGGAAACATATCCTTAGAGCTGATATTCACAGTAGATATTTGTGAACTTATATTCAGCACAGAAACAGAGTCTTTAAACGCCCATTTCTTTCTGATTTATAAGAATCACACATACTCATTGCAGAAGAGTTGAGAAAAGCAGAAAAATATACATGGGAGAAAAAATTTACCTATATGCTACTTCCCAGATACAGCTCCTCTTGACATTTTGGTGTGTCTCCATCGCATCTACGTGGTTTTACGTAGCTAGGTTCGTAATACGCACATGCATTCGTATCCCACTTGATCTCTTAACCTAATATAATAAGCATTTTACCACTAAAAGAATTATTTATTCTAATGGAAGCATAATATTCTAATTTATAGCTGTCTAAAATTGAACTCAACCAGTCCACTAAATAATGTATCAGTGAAAATTTTTATGCAGAAAATTTGATCTGCGTTTTAGATTTGCTTTCCCTAAGACAGATTCCAGAGGAAGAACTAGCAAGTCAAACAGAGAATGTATTTTAGGTTTTTGATACCCATTGTCAAACTGTTCCTCGAAAGGGTTGTACCTGTATAAATTCCCATAGGTTTACTAAAGCCATAAACAACCTTTAAGGAAAAAAATATCCTTTGTTAGCATCATCCTGTTAAAGAAAAAAGAAGTCTTTAATGAGAAAGTGTCAGAATTTCACACATCATATGCATAGCAGAGAGGGTGAAAAATCAGATTCTGAGTATGAAAGAATCATTAGCGTTTTTAGACCAAAGCTGCAGTTAAATTATGATCCAGCTCGAGGAGTACATATGAAACCAAGTGCGTGTGGGGTGTGCTTTATAGGCAGAGAAGTAGTCATCACTAAATATATGTGGTTGCTAAGAGACTAAATTGGGGACTAGGAATTAAATTTAACACACGCTCCTCAAATTGAGTTATTCCAGGACTAGCCTCCTCTTCTTTCTAGATGGTATGACATGGAGACATTTGTGACAAATTGGTATTCAGCCAGAAGGAAAGAAATATGTAGAGATGAGACAATGGGTAGGAAGGTGTGAGTTCTAGAACAATTCATTACTTCCTTACTCCAGGTCCATCACTTGACCCTTTGAGTCAAGTGGGAATAATATTGCCTGTCTTGTCTCGTCTACCTCACAAAGCTTTTATGAAGATCAAATACGCTAATAACCGTAAATTGTAAATAGTCAACACATAACTGTATCGTATGCAAATCTGTGACTGTTGGCAGTGTCATCTCAGAAGAACAAATAAAGTTTACTTACTATATTAAAAAATGCTAATAAATGGCAAAGTGATATACAACCATAGGGTGTTATTACCATGTTGAAGTCTCAGGCACTCTGTTTTGGAAACTTATATATAATGAGGTGCTTTAATTCCTCTCGCTGGGTTTGTCTTGTATTCAATTATAGCAGATTCAACAATCTGCTTTTGGGGAAATCCATTCAAAAAGGAAAGCATGGTGACCCAGGTCATCGTTCTGAGCCCCCGATGAGGCTGAAATTTCCTAAAGAGTAAGGATTGTGTCTCACTCACCCATGTGATGTGTCCAGACCTCCTGTGTGAGGAGGAAACAGGATTATACACCCCTGTTTTATCTTGTTTCTTAATGGTATATTAGAGATGAGGGCAAGATGGAGGCCCAGGGAGTGATTTCTTTCTTTCCTGCCTCTGAGCCTACCCTACCCCCATCTTGCTATTCCATCTCCACCCTGAGCTGCCAGACAAGCTACTCCTCAGCCCTCAAGTCTCAGGAAAGTCATCTCTTCTAGCACTTCCCTGTTGCCGTCATCTAGTCCCAAACCTCCATTTGCACCCAGGACACCTCGTTACACCATCTCATTGGATGCGACTATGCCCTAGTCCCCCACAGCCTGGCTGGGCTCCACGGGCTTACCATGTTTTCTTATCTTCTGTGGACCTACTTCAGCACCCAGGACAGTCTTAACACATGTTCCCTGAATAAAGGAAAGGATGAGTTTTCAAGGGTCCATGTCACAAAAGGAGGCAAATGCCTCTGTGATAGAGATGAAGCCGTTATGTACTTTGGTTCTAGAAACATAGTGATAAACCAATCTCTTTGCACAGATACATGACTATATACTATATATTTAAATGTGTTCATGCATACGTAGAACCAGTAATTCTCTTGGTAATACAAAATGTTGAGAAGAGCAAGAAGTTGAGGTCGGGACTTCCCTGGTGGCACAGTGGTTGAGACTCCGCGCTCCCAACGCGGGAGGCCCGGGTTCAATCCCTGGTCAGGGAACTAGATCCCACATGCATGCTGCAACTAAGAGTTCGCATGCCACAATTAAGGAGCCCGCCTGCTGCAGCTAAGACCTGGTGCAACCAAATAATAAATAAATAAATAAATAAAATAAAATAAAAAAAAAGAAGTTGAGGTCACTGAGCCTGATACTGCTCATGCCAAGGTTTTATATCTCAATAGAATTGGAGTCTACGCAGAAGAGCAGGGGCTTTTTCAATCTGGTCCTCCAAAATCCTCTACCAGAAATCGAATTCAGTGGTTCTCAGTTGTCTGCTGATTCTATAGCAATGGGAAATCTAACAAATACTGATGTCTGTGAACCAGCCCCAGAGATTCAGATTTCATTAGTCTATGGTAGGCCTTGGGCATCTGTACTTTTTAAAAAGCTCCCCGGGGGGTTCTAATGTGCAGCCAGGCTGAGAACCGCTGCTCTGACGTGTCTGGGGTTGAGGTGACGGATCTGACTAATTAAACCTCAAGGCTGAACACATGGGGCTTCCTGGACATCTGCATAGAGTGTCTTGCTCTCTCCCACGTTCTCACTCTCTTGTTCCCTTGCTCTCTCCCTCTTTCTTATATTTATCCAATAAATTGCTTTGGAGTGACTCTGCTGCTTTTCAGCCAGCTGGGTAAGAATTCAGATCCTGACGGTTCACATTGAAGCATCCTGAGATCTTTAAAACCCAGGCCATCGTGGGGTGAATCACGGACTGTGAAAGGAGGGGATAAGCCATTGGGTTCCCTTTCCTACTTCAGCTTGTGTTATGCCGGTGGCCTCGTTAATGGGAGGGGACAGAAGAAACCTGGAGAAAACACTCCCATACCGGGATTTGCCAAACCTTCGTAAAGTTTCACTCTCGGAATCGGGTATGGACCCAGTGCAATACCATCTGACTCCCATGTGATTGATGCCACAGAGCCAATAACCATCCTAAGGTGCTCTGAACCAGGCAGTTCCTGCTTTTTTATTACGAGTCCCAGGATCCTAAAGAGCTGTGACTCTTGGACTGAGGTGTCTCGGTGTCAGTGACACGAAAGCGCTCTTTACATAAGATCATCCTTGCATGAGGTGAGTCAGTCGAGGTACTTTTTCAAAAGCCAACCTCTGATTGTAAGTTCCCGGATGGCTGGGTTCCTGTTTCCTGACGCTCACTGCCTTTCACAGCGAGATGGCCATCTGGCTGATGATCAGTGAGTATAGAAGAGATGCCCTCCAGCTCCTCAGTATTTCAGTAAGCCACTGAAGCCCCCTGATTGGCTTCTTTGCAGCATCAGAAATTGTTAATCTAGAGACAGACAAGCCCTGAGGTTTCTTCCACTGGCCTTCTTAGAGCTGTAAGGTATGACACACAAGAACACAAGAGTCAAGACTGGGGCTTCCCTGGTGGCACAGTGGTTGAGAGTCCGCCTGCCGATGCAGGGGACACGGGTTCGTGCCCTGGTCCGGGAAGATCCCACATGCCGCGGAGCGGCTGGGCCTGTGAGCCATGGCCGCTGAGCCTGCACGTCTGGAGCCTGTGCTCCACAACGGGGTACCGCCAAAAAAAAAAAAAGAGTCAAGACTGAAATAACATGGGTGCCTCCCTGGCCAGGAGTCACAGCATCCCCACACCGATCATCTCCCTGACAACCAGCACGTCCGCCTGATTCTGATGCAGATTACTTTGAAAGCTCTGAGCTCCACAGTTCTCCTAGAGCTGCGTTATCCCGGGAGCTGATTCAACTGTTACTCCACTCGACTTTGATTGCTACAATCAGGGCCTCAACCATCATGAGGATGAAAAGAAGTAAAAAGCCGGTCAGATCATGATACTTTTCAGAAAACATCAAATAGAAAAATTGTGCCATGCCTTTTATCTCAGCGTCTTGGGTCCATTTTTTTCCCCCTGTTGTTTCTTTTATCATTGTTACATCGTATAACCAAGACTTTTATGCTAAAAAAAAAAAAAGTTCTAAGAGAATGCTGTTTCCACTCTATGAAAATGGAAGAAGCTAATTGTAAGGCTTCTGCTGGAAGGAAGTCCTATTTCTATTTTCATTGGAAGGTTCTCAAAGCAAGATAATGAGGATTTCTCAGGGCCATGATGTTCCTTTCCCCCACTTGCCCTCTGTAAAATCAGCAGATTCTCACACAGATACATTTCATACATTTCATGAAATAGATACATTTCATGGAACCTTTTGCTACAGCATCATTTCTTTTTTTTTTTAAGCTTTTTTTTAATTAATTAATTTATTTTTTGTCTGTGTTGGATCTTCGTTTCTGTGCGAGGGCTTTCTCTAGTTGCGGCAAGCGGGGGCCACTCTTCATCGCGGTGCGCGGGCCTCTCACTGTTGCAGCCTCTCTTGTTGCGGAGCACAGGCTCCAGATGCGCAGGCTCAGTAGTTGTGGCTCACGGGCCTAGTTGCTCCGTGGCATGTGGGATCTTCCCAGACCAGGGCTCGAACCCGTGTCCCCTGCATCGGCAGGCGGACTCTCAACCACTGCGCCACCAGGGAAGCCCTATAGCGTCATTTCTTGCTAATTCTGAAACATGCCATTCCCCCAAGAGATAACACAGATAACACAGCTGTTGATAACACCGGATGGCCGGACTCAAAGCCCCGTGAGCCAGGGCTAAACCACAAGAGTGCCAGTGGAGACTCCTTGATATCCACACTCATTTCTGAATTTGATATCACACCAGCTTTATGGCTCCCAATTTCTGTTTTTGAGTTGGATTTTGGTTTTTATCGTCTGCCAGAAATGAAGCCAGCATTTTTGCAGGGTAGGAGTCTGTAGCGTTTTAGGAAACTCTGCCCTGATGAGTGTTAGGAAAACTGTCAGACAGAGCAACGCATTGGTTTCCTTCTGTCTGATAGTGAATTTAATTCTGAGATTTTAGACTATTGAATCAGCCTAAGTTAAACAGAGCCCTATATAGATTTGCAGACATTGCTAATTGTGATAATGATAATAACATTTCTCAAACATCCCTTCATTATGAACTAGGCATTCATATGTGCAAAAATCTACCATCTACAGTTCTAAGTAGATACAAATTTTCCAAACCTCACTTGGCCAAATTTTACAAAACGAAAAGAAGAAAAGACAAAAGAAAGAAAAGATGAAAAGGAACCAAACCAATAATTCGGGCCTTTCTCCCTTTTGCTATTCTTTGAGTT
The DNA here is from genome assembly GCF_949774975.1 of Lagenorhynchus albirostris. Taxonomy (NCBI): domain Eukaryota; kingdom Metazoa; phylum Chordata; class Mammalia; order Artiodactyla; family Delphinidae; genus Lagenorhynchus; species Lagenorhynchus albirostris. The sequence goes on from NC_083116.1 coordinate 121,311,996, forward strand.
CTGTGACTGTCATTTTTCTTCTCATCATTAAGTGGGAAGGATAGCGAGTTAAAAAAAATAAAAAAAGACACAAATGGAAAGCGGAGGCACAGGAAGGGAAGAGGCAGATAGGAAGAGCCAAGTAGTGAGGCGACAGAAGCAGCGGCCCCCGGGCCTGCTGTTCCCCTCCTCTGCCAGCAGCCCTGCCAGCCGTGGCCACACGCAATCATATGAGATGCTTTGAGCTGACCCAGTGGCATTGCCTCCTCTTCCGGACCATAATGTAACTCAGTTTAACAAACACTTACAGATGTCCTCCTTTGTGTATAAGGAACGACAGCTTCAGGCCTTAGGAACTTGCAGGGAGATGGGGAGATAAGTGTTAACAGAGAGAACAGTCTGAGGAAGCAGAGAGTTAAGTCCAGAGTTGTGTGGGAGGCCAGGATGCTGTGGAGGCGGTTAGGGTTAGGGTTAGAGCAAGGCCATGTATGTAGGCTGATGGGGGTCTGGGGAGGATGCAGGAGAGAGGTGAGACTTGACCGTACTTGAGGGTTGGGTGGCAGGGATGTGTGCAGACAGGGAAGAAGGGGAAGGGCCTTCTAGATCCATCTCTCTCCTGACACTGCTCTGTTATATGGCAAGGGCCTTTGGGGGACAGCATCTGCGCTTTTCTTCAGATGCTCAGCTATCATTTTAAATCAACCTTCATACATGTGTCATTAGTAAAAAAAAAAACATCGGCACTTTTCTTCAGAAAGGACCATTTGTCCAACACATGGAACATTCCTATTTCCTGTCAATGTGGGACTAATTTCCTGACACATTTTCTTATTTTTTTCCATTAAGAACTTATTCTGCAGTAGATTTCACCAGGCTCAGTTGATGGACTCATCCTCCCATTTGGGGTATTACATTGTTGTTTGCAAGATGATCCTGCTAAAATGTGCAGGATTTATTACTTCTTTTTGCCATTCCTCCATTTCTGGAGAGCTGTGTTTAGGTAGGAAGGCTAAGGGGGCACAGGAGGGAGAAAATAAATTCTCATTTGTGGTGTTGCTTCCGTTTCACTCACTGTAAGAATCAGACCGTCCTAATCAGACAAACAGGTCAGACAGGTCTTCTGCTCTGGGACTCCATTTTAAAATGCTGCTTAATGTCTGGATTTAACACACACCCGCACACACATGTGTGCGTGCACACCAGAAATTTATGGTTGAAAGAAAACCAAAAGCAAATTTCTAAATGCTATAGCTTCTTTTATGTGTAGACTAAAAAACGTGTACCAGTGAAGACAACCCACAGAATAGGAGGGAAATAATAATAGACATAGGATGTGACATCATAGACATCATAGGATGTGAAGAGACATTTCTTCAAAGAAGATAGACAAATGGCTAATAAATAATGAAAGAGGTTCAACACCATTAACCGTGAGGGAAGTGCAAACCAAAATCACAGTCAAGTACTACTTCGCACCTACTAGGATGGCTGTAATATAAAAGACAGACAGTAACAAGTGTTGGTGAAGATGGGGGGGAAAATGGAACCCTCATACACTGCCGGTGGGAAAATAGTGCCACTGCTTTGGAAAACAGTCTGGCAGTTCCTCAAAAAGTTAAACAAAGAGTTACCATACCACCCAGCAATTGTACTCCTGGATATCTACCCAAGAGAAATGCAGACATACGTCTGCACAGAAACTTACACATGGATGTTCATAGCAGCATTGCTCATAATAGCCCAAAACTGGAAACAACCCAAATGTCCACCCACGGATGAATGGATAAACAAAGCCGGTCTCTCTATACACTGAAATATTATTCAGCCATAAAAAGAATGAAATCTGACACATGCTAACACATGGATGAACCTTAAAAACATTATGCTAAGTGAAAGAAACCAGTCACAAAAGGTCACATATTGTATGATTCAATTTTTAAGAAATATCCAGAATAGGTTACTCTCTAGAGACAAAAAGTCCATTAGTGATTGTCTGGGGGATGAAGATGGGGGAGGCTTGAGGGACAATTGGAAGTGACTGCTGTTTGGTCCAGGGATTTTTTAGAGGTGATGCAAACGTTATAAAATTGATTGTAGTGATGGTTGTTATTTAAAACTATTGAAACTGTACACTTTAAAAAAGGGGGCACCAGGGCTTCCCTGGTGGTGCAGTGGTTGAGAGTCCACCTGCCGATGCAGGGGACACGGGTTCGTGCCCCGGTCCGGGAAGATCCCACATGCCGCGGAGCAGCTGGGCCCGTGAGCCATGGCCGCTGAGCCTGCGCGTCCGGAGCCTGTGCTCTGCAACGGGAGAGGCCACAACAGTGAGAGGCCCGCATACTGCAAAAAACAAAAATAAAAAAGGGGGCACCAGAAAAAACCCAAATCTTTGTCCCACTTTTGCTTTCTGACAGGTGTGAAAAATGAAGGGACATATATAAAATAGATAACCAACAAGGACCTACTGTATAGCACAGGGAAGTATACTCAGTGTTTTGTAATAACCTATAAGGGAAAAGAATCTGAAAAAGATATATATGCATAACTGAATCACTGTGCTGTACACCGGAAACTAACACAACATTGTAAATCAACTATACGTCAATTTAAAAAAAATGAAGGGACAAAAATCAAATGATGATGACTTAACCACTGCTACTTTCTAATATGATCCATCAAAACAGTTAAAAATGGTACCCATCTATTTCCATGGACCAGTCCTGTTGGCGTAAACGATCAATGGGGCAAGCACACCTTATAACCCACTTTGTTGTGGAATAACGCTGACAGCCGAGGACGCTGTCTTAGAAAACAAGAATCCCAGGTTGGGAGCGAGTGGTTCCTCACAGCAGTGTCACCAGGCATCGCCTAGAGCCAGAATCATTTTCACAGGCTGAACCCAGGCCAAGTTGTTCAAGAGACAGAGGTGAGATATTATCACTCTGTTGCAGAGTCTAGATGAAAAAGATTACATTTCTGTGCTCCCCAAACAAGTTCCTGGTTTACACACGCACACACGCACACACACACACACTCAAACACTCAAACAATGTACTGCTGATTTCTTAAAGTGTGCTTTTTTTGAAGTGTTTATTACCAAGGACCCATTAATTCCACTTTTGGAAATCCACTCTAAAGAAATAATCTTCAATTTAGACAAAAGCTATATATGTGCACAAAGATGTTTATCACAATATTCCTTAGATTAGTGAAAAATTGCCCCAAATTGGGGAATGGTGAAATAAATCATTCCACTCTCATAAAGCCATTGAAGTAATGATGGTAAAATTGTGGTTTTCAGACTGATCAGTGAAAAAAACCTTTCAAAAGAATGAAGAGTGTCGGGGGCTTCCCTGGTGGCACAGTGGTTAAGAATCCGCCTGCCAATGCAGAGGATACGGGTTCGAACCCTGGTCCCGGAAGATCCCACATGCCGCGGAGCAATTAAGCCCGTGTGCCACAACTACTGAGCCCACGCGCCTAGAACCCGAGCTCCGCAACGAGAGAAGACACCACGATGAGATGCCTGTGCACTGCAACGAAGCGTAGCCACCGCTCGACGCAACTAGAGAAAGCCCGTGCACAGCAACGAAGACCCAATGCAGCCAAAAATAAATAAGTAAGTAAATAAAATTTTTTAAAGAAAGAATGAAGAGTGTGATGTGGAGATACAATGTATGTGTGTGGAAATGTACACAGATAAAAATAGCAGTGACATTAGGATGTTGGGAGAGCAGGTGGTTTTTTCTTTTTCCCCATTTTTCCGAAATGAGCTTTTAATACTTTTAAGATAAAATAATTAAAAGTTTTTTAATCATTACAAGAATTAAAATGGTGCTTTTTCCTTATAGAAAAGAATTATGACTATGGTCTACTGCCTGTATCTTCTGTTGCGTGCAGATCACACGAGATCTTGTTCAAATGTGGGATCTCAGTCAACAGGTCTGGGCTGGGTCTGAGGCTCTGCATTTCTAACAAGCTTGCACGTGATGCTGATGCTGGTGGTCTGTGCACCACACTTTGAGTGGCAAAGGGTCTAAGAGTTTCTTGAGAGAGACTGGCTAAAAGTCAAAACCAAAAGCAGACAAAAACACAGATTGAAGATTGTTAAAGTCAGGAAGAGGTTCCTATAAATTGGTACCACGGAGAGCCAGGTAGCCAAACTTCCCCTAGGGTTTTCTTTTCTCCCAAAGATGCTGTTATTCAAGTACATAAGCTTGAGGATATGTCAGTTTTCTATATCATTACATACTTCACATTTAAATTAAAAAAAATTTTGGTGAGAATACTTAGAGTGAATAGAATGGCCTTTTTATTGTCCCTGTTAAGTGACTTGAGTTCAGTTCACATATCCCTGGAACCAATCAGTGATTCCTTCCCTTTCTACACATTGCCACTTAGCTATTGGTTTTCACAGAATAAAGCAATCACGAGTCAGGAGCCCTTTTCTGTGAAATATACCATACTTCCTCCCTCTCTCCCAAGGGCTTTCATCAGGCAATAACTCACCTGAACTTTCTGAAGTCTGTCTCCGACACTAAAATGTGGAGAGGCTTTTCTTCTCAGCATCCCTCAGGTTGCTCATGGCCTTTGTATGCTGCTTGTGGAATTGCCACGCTGTTCGCAGAGCGGTTGTACTAGTTTCCTGTCACTACCGTAACAAAGTACCATGAATGCAGTGGCTTAAAACTACACGAGTTTATTCTCTTACAGTCTGGAGGTCAGAAGTCTAAAGTCAAGGTGCTGCGTTCCTTCTAAAGGCTTCAGGGGCACATCCTTCCTCCCTTGTCTAAGAGCATCACTCCCACCTCTGCTTCTGTCCGCACGTCTCCTTTGTCTGACTCTGACCCTGCTGTCAACATAGTCACAGGCTCTGGGGATGAGACTGTGGACATCTTTGGGGCTGGCCATTATTCATGTTATCACAGTGGTCTATTCACAGCCCATAGCTACTTGCACCTTGCTGAGTTTTTTCCTTTCTATTAGTAGCTTTATTGACATGCAGAGTTAGCCATAGTCAAAGTTATCAACCAGAGAGTGGTGTTTTGTTGGTTCCTGTGAGTATTCCGTGTCAGTTTTCTATTGCTACATAACTAATGACCATAAACTTAGTGGCTTAAAACAATGCAATTGTGTTATCTCATAGTTTCTGTAGGTCAGGAGTCCAGGATCCTCTGGCCAGGATCTGACCGGCTGAAATCAAAACATTGGCAGGGCCTTCCCTGGTGGCGCAGTGGTTAAGAATCCGCCTGCCGATGCAGGGGACATGGGTTCGGCCCTGGTCCGGGAAGATCCCATGTGCCACGGAGCAACTAAGCCCGTGCGCCACAACTACCGAGCCTATACTCTAGAGCCCGCAAGCCACAACTACTGAGCCCACGTGCCGCAACTACTGAAGCCTGCGCGCCTAGAGCCCGTGCTCTGCAACAAGAAAAGCCACTGCAATGAGAAGCCCACACACCACAACGAAGAGTAGCCCCCACTCGCCGCAGCTAGAGAAAGCCCGCGTAGCTACAAAGACGCAGCATAGCCAAAAATAAATAAATTAAAATAAATTAATTTAAAAAAAAAAACATTGGCAGGCCTACATTCCTTTTTGGAGGCTCTGGGGAAGAACATGCTTTGAAGTTCATTCATTGGTTGTTGGCTGAATTCGGTTCTTGTGGATTTAGGACGGAGGTTCCCATTCCTCGTTGGGTGTCAGCCGGGAGCCTCTGTCTCAGCGTTGTAAGGCGGCCCACGTTCATTCTCACCTGGCCCCCACCATCTTCCAGCCAGCAATGGCAAGGTGAGTTCTTCTCAGGCCTCCAGTCTCTCCACCTTCCTCTTCTCTCACCAGCCGGAGAGAGCTCTGCTTTTTTTTCTTTTAATTTTTCTTTTATATTGGAGTATAGTTGATTAACAATGTTGTGTTAGTTTCATGTGTACAGCATCTTGATTCAGATATACATATACATGTATCTATTCTTGTTTGGATTCTTTTCCCATGTATATTTTTACAGAGTATTTAGGAGAGTTCCCTGCACTACACAGTAGGTCCTTATTGATTATCTATTATATATATAGTAGTGTGTATATGTCAATCCCAATCTCCCAATTTATCCCTCCCCCACCTTCCCCCTTTGGTAACCATGTTTGTTTTTGAAGTCTGTGAGTCCGTTTCTGTTTTGTAAATAAGTTCATTTGTATAGATTCCACATATAAGTGATATCATATGATATTTGTCTTTCTCTGTCTGACTTACTTCACTTAGCATGATCATCTCTAGATCCATCCATGTTGCTGCAAACGGCATTATTTCACTCTTTTTCATGTCTGAGTAATATTCCATATTATATACATGCCGCATCTTCCTTCTCCATTCGTCTGTTGATGGACACTTAGGATGCTTCCATGTCTTGGCTATTGTAAACAGCATTTACAGCTTATGAGAATACAGATTCATGGACCCCACCCCAGACCAGCTGAATCAGAAGCCTATGTTTTCACAAGGCCTCCAGGTGATTCTGATGTACACTACAATGTGAGAAGCACTGTTCCGATTGGAATAAAAAGGCTCCATCCATGGACCACAGCAAAGTCATCCCCTACGTGGCTTTAGTGAGAATGGCTGCCTCACACGGCCCTCATAATGTGTCAGCTCTGTGAGTGTGGGCGAGTCATTTATATGCCCAGTGCCCTGGTATCCTCAACCGATTTCCTCAAGTGACCGTGTAATAGGAATGATCTAACAACCCTTCCGGCTCACGGGATTGCCTGAGGAATCAACAGGACAAGCCATGTGAAGTGCCCAGACAGTGAAGCACTTATTCAACGGGACCCTCGGAGTGCCCTCACTCGCCTCTGGAACTGCATGGGTTAATAGCATGCGTAAGCGTAATAGGACCATAAACACTGGTGCACTGGTTGTCAGGTAACAATTACACATTGACAAGGACTTCGTTAGATACTGCCTGTGGAAGGCTGAATAATGCCCCTCCCCAATATGTCCACGACCTAATCCTTGGGAAGCTATGAATGTTACCTTATATGGCAAAAGGGACTTTGCAGACGTGATTAAATTAATGGTCTTGAGCTGGGGGATTATCCTGGATTATCCTGGTGGGCTCAATGTAATCACAAGGGTTCTTATAAAAGGGAGGCAGGAAGATGGGAGAGAGGTGATGTGATATCAGAAGCAGAGGCTGGAGTGATAGACTCTGACGAAGGAGGAAGGGGCCACAAGCCAAGAAATGGACAGGCAGCCATGAGAAGCCGAAACAGGCAAGGAAGTGGATTCTCTCCTGGAGCCTCTAGAATGAATGCAGCCTTGCCAGCTCCTTGACTTTATCTCAGTGAAACTGATTTCAGACTTCTAAGCTCCAGAACTGTAAGACAATAGATTTGTGTCATTTTAAGCCACTAAGCTTGTGATGATTTGTGACAGCAGCAAGAGGAAACTAGCACACGACCTTACCCAGCCTATCATTCGCAGGCATCAGAATCACCGAGAGCCCCAGGCTCTGCCTCCGAAGTGTCTGATCCATGAGGTCCAGGATGAAGCTGTGAATTTGCGTTTCTAACAAGCTCCCTGATGAGGCCGATGCTGCTAAATTCCAGGTCCACTGTCTGAGTAGCAGTGGCTCAAGAAACTTGTTAAGATCCATATTCCCTGGCAGATAACTTCTGATTCAGGAGGTCAGGAGCCTACCCTTCCACAAGAATCCCCAGATGACTGTACCGAGTGGCTGCCAGTCTCACTCAGGCACAGACTTACCCTAAGTGGCCCCGACAGTGGGAACTCCTTCCTGTCGAGCAGGTCAGGGGCAGAGAAAGACTTTGCGGCCCCCTTGTACGTACTAATTCATCAATTCATGGCATCACTCACTGTCCTGAGTCGGTTAACCCAAATGACCATCAGACTGGTCGCTGGGGCCACCAGGGCTTTGCCCACTGGCTACGCAGAGGAGATGTTCACGCAGAGCATGGACTGCCTGTCCTCAGGACCACTGGACACACACCATCACTTAGACTCATCCCCCAGAAAAGCAGAAAGGGCTTGGAAGAGTCCACCCGTGGCAACGCTACCGCAGGCTCCATCCCACCGACGAGCCTGAGAGGGCCGCCCAGCTCTCTCTGCAGTATTGGCCTGGTTGGCATGGAGGGAGCGTGGCAGGAGATGGGGAAACTTGCCAAGCAAAGCATGTCATCAGCCTGGGACTGGTGGGAATCAGGGGAGCAAATGGAAGTAAAAAAAAAAAATTGAGGAGGTAGAGGAATAAGAAAAGGAAAATCAGAAAAAGACAGATTGAGAACAGTCAGTGATAATGAGTAAGATGTGGGAGCAGCAGTGCAGACAACTGCCATGTGGTCCGAGCCAAGGACAGGGTGGGCGTGGGAGAGCTGGTCTGTGCAGCCAGTGGCTTCTGTCAAAGCCACCAGGCTGCATCAGGGCACTCATCCCCCATCTCAGATGCCCCTTTCTACATGCAAGGACATGCCTGCTCCCTTCCCCCACTGTGGGCAGCCGTAAGCTGCTGGATGGTTTGACCTAGAAGAGAGACAAAGCTCTCCAAAAGAAAATTGAAATTAATGCTGGCTTTAGAACTTCGCTCTAGAAATAAATCGCTGCTACTTGTGATAAATGCTTAACGAAATGAGACAACCAAGAGAAACACCATTGGATGCTAACAAAAGGGAAGAGTTGTCGATATACGTGGAAGTGCGTACACTTGTACCCATCCCTACATAATCTCCACGTACACGGGGCAGAAGTGGGAGGGCGTTGTCCAGCAGGAAGGTGTCCTCGTTCCACACAAACACACCCCCACACACAAACTAAAGTGCACCAATAAACAAAGCCTTCTGAAGATGCCAGGCATAAGGAGTGAAGATGAGGCAGGATTCACCTGCGCTGGGTCCGCCCAGGGCCACTCCGGCTGCTGTGGAGATGTAGTCAGTGTTTATGGAGCACTTACTGAAAGCGAGGCTGTGCACTACGCTCTCTAAGTGCGTTAACTCACTGCATCTTCACAACAAATCTTCCAGGAGAGGCATGATTCCCCTCCCATTCTGCGGGGGAGGAAGGCCACTCAAAGTGGGTTGTCACTCATCTGAAGTCCCCGCAGCTTTAATGAACTGGATTTGTACCCAAGTCTACTTGACTTCAAACCCATGCTGTCGGCTGAATCACCAGGTCTCATCTCTCAGCTGTGCATGTTTTCACCAGCACCCCGTCACCACTTGCCCTTCTTACTAAGGTGTGACATTTAACTTCTCCAAGGAGGGAGCCGGGCTCCACTGGACCAGCAGAGAGGTGAGACAATGCAACAGGCACCAGGAAGAGGTGGGGAGATGCATCTCCAAGGACCTGGCCCCAAAGACAGACCCAGGGGAGGCAAAGAAACCGTGTGCACAGCTGCTGTGGAGGGGAAAAGGAGGCTGGCTTTTTAAAACGGCCAATCTGCTCCCACAGCCCACTCCTTAACAAAGTGGAAACCAAATGCAGAGAGAGGATTAATTGTACCTCAACAGCCCACGCCTACATATTTTTTTCCTGGCCCTTTGCTGTGGCACAGAGACATACACACTGAAAGGTCGATTAGCAAATTGGCTCCTCGATGGCATTTTGCTTGATAGGTTTAAATCACAAAACCACTGTTTTCAAATGCCAGCAGGGCAGGCAAACACAGGGAACTGTGAGGGCTAATGGGCGTGCTATTCAGTTGTAAAAAAGAATGCATTGCTGTATAATTGCTTCAGAATCAGTCATTTGACTATACAAAGAAAAAAATTAACTGAGATGAAGTTCCCTTTCGGGGAGGTAATTATGATTATTCTAAAGCCATCATTATTCATTTTACATATTGGGAAATTGCTCCCCAAGTGTGACCTGTTTGGAGATAAAGAGAGACTTCAATGTAATTCTGCTAAAGGATTTTGATTCTTTATCTCAAATTCAGTGGCATTTTAAGAAATCAAAGGAAATGTAACAGTTTTTAGAATTCGAATTAAGGTTTGTGATTGCCTTGTTAAAAAAAAAGGACATTATGTAGGTGGACTGATATGCTAATATTTTAGCCTTGTGTGCGCTCTGCTTTTATTTGTGACCCACAAAGCACAAAGGGTATTTTTCAACTCCTGACTAGACAAAGAAGGGACAGACTGGAGAGAAGTCCGGTTTGGGGCAGATCTGATGGCAGAGAGAAGGCAGAATATCTACCTCCTAGTTTGTTTCTGCCTTTGACAAGGAGCAAAAATTGAAAAGAAAGAACAAAATGTAAAGCAGATACCATTGTGAAAAGGGAAACTGAGGGTAAATTGAATGTAAAAAAGAGAAGGATACCAAGCAGCTGATTGAAATTCTCCTCCCAACCCTGCAAGGAGTGGATCGTCTTCCATTTGCAGATTGGGAAACTGAGGCTCAGCTAATAAAGGCCCAGGGTGAGGTTTGATCCCAGGTGTGTCTGCTCTTTATATTTCTTCATTCACTCATTACTTCATTCAACAAACATCAGTGAAGTATCGAGGACACAGAGAAGAGCCGGAAGAGTCCAGCTGGTCTTTAGAGCATCTGCAGGTGAGCTGGGAATGAACACCTCCTGTTCCTTTATCATGAGTCCTGATTTCGAGCCTGTCAGTTTACATCCCTGGTCTCTTCAGGGCTTTGTAGATATAATCACAGACCCTTTGGGTCACGTGAAGATGCACCAGAAGATGAAACTGGATTGAAGCAGGAGTCTCCATCTTGAATAAAGAGAGAGAGAGAGAGAGAGAGAGAGAGAGAGAGATTGACTTGACCAATCATGACAAAAACAAGAAAAATATAAGCCTGGAGGCAGTGCTTTATCTTAAACCATGTGTTTTCAAATACTTTCTGATGAGCCTCCTCAGAATTCCACAAGGTTGGGACTTCCCTGGTGGTCCAGTGGTTCAGACTCCACGCCCCCAATGCAGGGGGCCCGGGTTCGATCCCTGGTCAGGGAACTAGATCCCACATGCGTGCCACACCTAAGAGCCCACATTCCGCAAGGAAGATCCTGCACTCGGCAACGAAGATCCCGCGTGCTGCAACTAAGACCCAGCGCAGCCAAATAAATAAATAAATATTTTAAAAAAAGAGTTCCACACAAGGTAGCATGGGCCAGTAGTATTCCTATCTGCCTCTCAAGCATGAGGAAACAGTTTCAAAGGAGTTAGGTCACTTGTTCCAAAGAAAACAGCAGGTCGCCTAGTTACAGTGTCACACTTCTACCCGGAAGCTGATAGTGGTAGGTGGAAGAGGAAATTGCCAAGGAGTCATCATGTGCTCCAGTCAACAAGTTCTGCTTCTAATCATCCACAAGTCTTATATGCCTGGCTGAGGTGCTCCAGCAGTCCCATTCTCAATGATCTCTTCTGCAGAAATTTGATAATGCTTACCCTGCCTACCTCTATTTCATGAATCCATTGGGGGAATATTTGGCAACATGGACAGTGCATCTACAAATGTAGAGTTACACTTAGTATGATGATCTCTAGGCCCATCCATGTTGTGCAAATGGCATTATTCTTTTTTACGCCCGAGTAGTATTCCATTGTATATATATACCACATCTTCTTTATCCATTCATCTGTGGATGGACATTTAGGTTGCTTTCATTTCTTGTAAATACAGTGCTGCAATGAATGTTGGGGTGCATTATCCTTTTGAATTATGGTTTTCTCTGGAAATATGCCCAACAGTGGGATTCCTGGGTCACATGGTAGCTCTATGTTTCGTTTTTTAAGGAACTTCCATACTGTTCTCCATAGTGGCTGTATCAATTTACATTACCACCAAGAGTGCAAGAAGGTTCCCTTTTCTCCACACCCTCTCCAGCATTTATTGTTTGTAGACTTTTTGATGATGGCCATTCTGACCAGTGGGAGCTGATACCTCATTGCAGTTTTGATTTGCATTTCTCTAATAATTAGTAATGTTGACCATCTTTTCATATGCCTGTTGGTCATCTGTATATCTTCTTTGGAGAAATGTCTATTTAGCTCTTCTGCCCATTTTTTGATTGGGTTGTTTGCTTTTTGATATTGAGCTCCGTGAGCTGCTTGAATATTTTGGAGATTAATCTCTTGTCAGTTGCATCGTTTGCAAATATTTTCTCCAGTTTCTATAATTAGGATCTCTGATCATTTTTAAAAGAAATGGTCATAGGGCTTCCCTGGTGGCGCAGTGGTTGAGAGTCCGCCTGCCGAGGCAGGGGACACGGGTTCGTGCCCCGGTCCGGGAGGATCCCACATGCCGCGGAGCGGCTGGGCCTGTGAGCCATGGCCGCTGAGCCTGCGCGTCCGGAGCCTGTGCTCCGCAACGAGAGAGACCACAGCAGTGAGAGGCCCGCGTACCGCAAAAAAAAAAAAAAAAAGAAAAAAAAAGAAATGGTCATAGAGAACCAGCATGTATTACGGCATGGTAGTTACTGCCCCCCCCCCCCCGCTTTCCCCGCCACTTCCAACTTCATTGCTTTCCTGGATAAAGCTTCTAGATGGGCGAATAGGGACATGTTCCACACCGTCTTTGGATTTCAGGAAAAGCTGAAGCAGAGGGCTAGCCATTCCCAGGAGAGGAGAGAAGGAGAGCCCTGAAAACATACTGTTTGGGCTCATGAGAGGAGCAGAAACAGTTGCACTGTGGGTACCCTTGACCTTGATGTCAGTATGGCACGAGAACTGGTTCCTTCCCCCTGAGGCAGTTTGTGGTCATTGAAATATGCAGGGTCTGCATAATTGCTACTTCTCCTTCTGGGATTTTTTAAAAATAAATTTATTTATTTATTTTTTTGGCTGCGTTGAGTCTTTGTTGCTGCACGCGGGCTTTCTCTAGTTGCGGCGAGAGGGCCTACTCTTGGTTGCAGTGCACGGGCTTCCCATTGCGGTGGCTTCACTTGTTGCAGAGCACGGGCTCTAGGTGCGTGGGCTCAGTAGTTGTGGCACGTGAGCTCAGTAGTTGTGGCTCGTGGGCTCTAGAGCACAGGCTCAGTAGTTGTGGCACACGGGCTTAGTTGCTCCACGGCATGTGGGATCTTCCCAGACCAGGGCTGGAACCCGTGTCCACTGCATTGGCAGGTGGATTCTTAACCACTGTGCCACCAGGGAAGTCCTCTTTCTGGGATTTAAATGGGCCTTGTTCACATTGCATTTTGGAAATCACCTTATTAACAGATGTCTGCCCCAACTGACTCAACCTAGAACTTTGTGTGTGCAAAACTCATAATGGCCTTTTTCCACAACAGAACTTGTTATTTCCTTGTGGACAACATAGAGAAACGTGTGCTGGTGTCAACACAATCAAGGATTACCCTGCTGGCTGAAAACAGTCATGCTCAGAGAATACTGATCAATGAGTCGAGGTCAACCTGAAGGAAGAAAGAGTGCCAGAATCAGCATTTTTATCCCCAAGATGGAGGAAATTGAGAGAGAGTGTTCACCAAAACTAGTTGGGGTAGCTAATATATTAGGTAGAAGAATCAAAACTCAGAACGATACATATAAGATGTCATAATATTTTTTATACAAAGAAGAATTTTAAAGATCCTCAGGATCAAAATTATATAAGTTCAAATGGAGGAGATATTCATTCATTTAATAAAAATTTGAGCATCTGATACGTTCTATGCATGGAGGTTAAGCGGTGGTCAAGATAAACACGGTTCCTGGCCACCTGGAGTATCCAATCTACAGGGTAAAACTGAAAATAAGAAATAAACATAATCATGACAAGATAATTTTCAGTACTAACAAAGGAGACTGAGAAGTTGCATGCAGTGAAGGAGAAAGAAAACCAGAAACGTGTGGCTTCATGGAAGCTGAGATAAGAACATGTTTCCAGGAGAATGGAGGCATCCACTGGAAGAGTGGCAATGATGTGTGTCCTTGACAAGAACAGTTTCAGCAGGATGATGGGGACACAAGGCTTATCAGAGCAGGCTTCAGACAGTGAGAAGTGAGGAAGTACAGGCAAGTATGGACGGCTCTCCCAAGAGGTCTTGCTAAGAAGGGGAGCAAAAAAATAAGGCAGTGGCTAGAACATGTGTGTGAACCAGCGGGAATGATCTGGGTCAAAGGGAGATATTGATGATGCAGGAGAGACATTGTTGGAATAGTGTCCTGGGAAGGAGGAGATGGGACATGAGTTTTAAAACTTTATGTTCAAAAGACTTTCAGACTTTAGTTAGCCGTAAGTTCAAAGTCTCCCAAGGTTCCTCAAAAAGTTTTTCATTCATTAATCAGCACATTTAATTTACTCCCGCTGTAGTCATGGCCCAACAGAGGAGAAAAATATATTCATATAATCCAGAGTAAATTGCAACTGTAGTAGGTCCTAGGAAGGGGAGGTGGATGGTGCCATGAGACTGTCATTTGGGGCATTTGACCGATTGGGGAGATCAGAGAGGGCTTCCTTGAGGAGGTGATGCTCAGCTTTTGAGCCAAATGGTGAGTGGCTGTAGCCAGGCAAAGAGGCTGCGGAAACAGCATGTGCAAAGGCCCTGCATTGGGAGGGAGGGCCTGTGAGAGCAGTGAGGCTGGAGAGGGAGAATGGGGGCATGCAGTGGGAGATTAGGGTGGGCCTAGACAGGGCCTCAGAGGCCATGTCAAGGAAGTCTTATAAACTAGATTTCTTAGAATACCACTTCATTCCCAGTAGGACAGTTATAGTTTTTTAAAAATTCAATTAAATTTTAAAAAGTTTTAATGGAAAATAAGTATTGGCAAGGATGCAGAGAAATTGGAACCCTCAGACACTGGTGTCGGGAATGTCAAATGGTACGGCTGCTATGGGAGACACTATTGTGGTTCCTCAGAAAGTTAAACATGGAATTCCCACATGACCCAGCAATTCTACTTGGTATATACACCCAAAAGAATTTAAAGCAAGGACTAGAGCAGATACTTGTACACCAGTGTTTATAGCAAGATTATTCACAATAGCCAAAAGGTGGAAGCAACTCAAATGACGGATGGATGAATGGATAAACAAATTGTGGTCTATCCAGACAAGGGATATTTTTGGATATTCTATCTCTACAGTGGATAGTCTATTCATACAATAGAACATTAATCAGCTATTTAAAAAAGGAATGAAATACTGGAACGTGCTACAACCTCATGCTAAGAGAAAGAAGCCAAGGTACAAAGGCCACCTACTGTATGATTCCATTTATAATGAAATGTTCAGAATAGACAAATCCCTAGAGACAGAAAGTAGATGAGTGGTTACCTAGGGGGATGGGGAGTGACTGCATAATGAGCGCAGAGTTTCCCTTTGGGCTGGAGAAAATGTTTTGGAGCTAGATAGTGATATTTGCACCACGTTGGTAATGTACTAAATACCAGTGAACTCTCCACTTTAAAATGGTTAATTTGATGTTGTGTGTATTTTACCTCAACAAACAAAATGCCTGTTACTTAGAATGTTTTCAACTCGAGAAGAAACAGTTCCAACCTAAGCAGCTGGAGATGTACATCTTACTCAGAGCCCACTACTTGAAGAGGAACTTTGCAAAACTAGAGAATGTCACCCATAGGACAACCAGGATGGCGAGAGATTTTTCAAACTTTTCTGATGCAGAACAGTGAAAGGAGCGGGACCCAACTTGGAATGAAAGGAGCCTCTCTCACGGATAGGCGATGGAGGTTGAGAGGCACACAGTAACTTGGAGTGGAAAACATTTTAACAGTCACATTTGTTGAGAAATAATAGTAGTGAGCTTCCTGTCCTGAGAAGTATTGAAATATACCTGAAGGGCTGACAGCCGCAGACAGGGCACAAGGGATTCCTGAATGTGGATGACTAGACTGACGGACTTATAAAATTCCCTTTAACTCAGAGATTCTATGACACATTTACAAGAATCAGTCGGGAGGAGAGAGAGGAAAATTCTAGCCCAAAGCAACATTATGTTTTCCAAGAGGCTACCCAAAATGTTGTTACCAGGCAAGTGGGAAGTGTGGGATGGTTCAGAGAAATCATTGTCAGCTAATGAAAATGATAGGCTAGTTAAACAATTTTGAGCTGGGTACATTGTTGCATTTTAAATTTCGTCTGCAAAAGCAAGGACATGCTATCAGATTAGCTATATTCTTTGGTGTTCGCTGATGCCACCCTGTGAACTCTGATCTTGATTCATATGTGTGGGGAGCTCAGCCACAGTCCGAAAGCAGAGTGTCCTGTGAAAGACAGAGGTGGACATAACCCAGGTTTATGGATCGAACTGCTCAGTACAAGCCAAAGGAAAACCACCTGCCTTTCGCTCTGCCTCATAAAAGGACAGAAGGGAGTGAACTGTGTATTAAAGGCAGGATCTGTTTTCAGCCAGCTTGGAAATCCAGGGCCCCCTGGGATGCTGCTATTTTTCTGTTCTACCTGCATCTTCATCACGTTCAGCTGCGACTCCATAAGACACACGGCAGGGTGTAGCCGTTTCCCCCATTCTCTAAGCCACAGCTGAATTGGAGACTGATTCTGAAAGAAGGCCCCAGAAGGGAGCCCTGCTGAGGTCTTGCACTTGTTCCTCGTAGCCCAGACCAGCAATCTGACAATCCAGGAACATTTTCTATGGATGGTAACGACGTGGAGGGGACGGATTTGCCGTGTACTCAGTGTGCGACCTGGGACACATGACCTAATATCTCTAAGACCCCGTTTCTTTTTTTTTTTTCTTTTTTTTTTCTTTTTTTTCCGTTTCTTCATCAAAGGAAAACTGAGGAAAGGTCAGGACGCCATAGATAACCAGGAAAGTGTGAGAGGGAATCTCGGGGCCTTGCCCTGGGTGCTGAGGAAGAGGACCTCGGGAGAGGACCAGGGGCACGGAGAGCTGGGACCCCTCCGTCTGTCACCTGCAGGTGACCAGAAGACCCACTGGAAGAGTCACACAGGCTCTGTTTTCTCCCACCCTGGGGGTGATTAGCCCCTTAAAAATCAGGCAGGCACGGCTCCCCTGGTGGCGCAGTGGTTGAGAGTCCGCCTGCTGATGCAGGGGACGCGGGTTCGTGCCCCGGTCCGGGAAGATCCCACATGCCGCAGAGCGGATGGGCCCGTGAGCCATGGCCGCTGAGCCTGCGTGTCCGGAGCCTGTGCTCTGCAACGGGAGAGGCCACAGCAGTGAGAGGCCCGCGTACCGGAAAAAAAAAAAAAAAAATCAGGCAGGCAAAAATCACATCTTCTCTTCCATCCCAAAGTTGAGTGTGGTAAAATGTAGGCGGCGGGGAAGGCAAAGTTGAACATCCTGGGAGTGCTTTAATCTTTATCTCAGCTTTGTCTCCAAGATCTGGGCAGCTTTTCCTTGTGGGTCTTCCTCGCGGGCTGCAAAAGGCCCCCCAGCCCCGCCCCTGCTGCCCCCAGGCTGGGTGCTGAGGGTCCCTGCCTTTAGAGTGCTATGCTTTTCACTGTACTTCTTGTCTGCCCTTCTTCCATTCAACCTGCCTGCTCTCAGGATGGCTGATCACACGTAGGGCAGTCAGAAAACCATCTAGAGTCACACTCAAGGTTCTGAGTGATCTTTAGTCTTTGGGGGCATTTGGAGTCTTAAAAGATGTGCATTTAAGCTCATTTTTTCCCTCATGAAATGATGAACTGTCCAACTACATAGGAAAGTTAATTTTTGTTAATTTCCTGTTGCTTCTTGCTACATTGGGCTACATTTGCTTACTACTCAAGGCCACCTGACCCCCATCCCTCACCAATTAGTAAATAAACATCCAAATAAAACACAGCGTAATAGAAGAATGGAAATCAGTAACCTCCCTCCACCCTCTAGCACAGATGTGGAGCCAACTGAGGGCTCCCCTGCCTGCCTAAGAGAAAATAAGGAAAAAATTTGGACCAATACTTCCAATCCCTTTTGGCACTGCAGGATCTCGGAATGCCCTCGCCTTAAAGCTGCTTTCTGGCTACCTCAGGGACCCATCAGCCTCCCCAGGGTAAAAGGCAGAGATAGCAATGCTAACTTCACCAGCAACAACGTCTGCATCAATACCTACCAGTTATTGAGCCTCCTTTAATCCCTACAACAACTATATGAGGTAGGGACCATGAATATACCCATTTTACACATGGGTATGTCTGGAAATAAGGTCTCAGGAGCCCAGAAATCATAGAACTAAACATCCAGTGGACATAGGTGCTTTACTTAATTATATATCTATATTTATATCTATCTATAAATAATACGTAACATACCTGTGATAACAATTAAACAGAATAGTAGGGCTTGATGAAAAACAGGCCCTCCTCTCCAAACTGATGGCCTCGCTCCAAGAAGCAATCTCTCTTAACTCTTTCTTGTTTGAGTTCCTCTGGAGGTGCTTCTGCAATCTAGATGCAGGGAGGTGAGACAGTTTGGATACTGGTGTGGGCATTTGGGGTTGTCACTGTGATGGGGAGGGGGCGCTACTGGTATTTACTGGGTTCAGGATGGGCTGACGGGCGTGCAAGGCACAGGAGAGCCTTGTACAATGAGGACGTGTCCCCATTTCTTCATCAATTTTTTAGTGTCCTCTGGACATTTATATAGCTGAAAAATCTGCTTCTAGTTATCAGCACCTAAGAAATAAGTCCATCTGACGTATAAACACAAGATACTTTGGGGTGGTTTTAAGAAATGTAGATTTTTTTTTTTCAGGACTGCAATTGCCGTGTCAATTGAGGGAAGACTGCACTTTGTTTCGCTTGAAACCTTACCAAGTTGTTCGCCATTTTGGAATGTCACGACACTGATGGCAAGACCACCCTTGGTATGTGGATGACCAATACTATACATCTCTGTAGGGCTGGCGTCCTAGCTGTCCCACTCATGGGGATTCTACAACTCAGTTGCTCATCGGATGACTTCATTCCGTCTTCCGGTTGAGTGTTTACACATCGAGAAAACACTATTCATTTTAAATTACTTTCAGTTCTTCTTTATATTATAACCGAGGTGTTGTATTGATCTTTTCTTTCATTTGGATTTCATTTGTGGAGTGCCAAAGGGGCATTATAAATGTTCGTTTATAAATGACATCAGATCTGATGGTGTCGGGAACCAATGGCTCTGATCTTGATAATGTGCTGAATTCTCTCTTTCTTGATTGATCAACTTTAGACAATACCTACTGACTCCTTGATGTGAATGATGAGGATCTACGTCAGTTACATCATCCCTCCTCACAAATCTCTATTTCTTTTTCCATCGAAGTTTGACTGTATCCTCTGATCCCCGCTTGAGCAGCTGAGGATATCAATAGTGCTGCTTTTTCATTCATATTCTCCCATGCCCCCCTTTGTGTCATCTATGCTTTCATTGGCATAGTCAAACATTGTCAAGGTTTGCTAACATTTTCATTTAGTTCTGCAAACAGAACTCAGTCTTTTTTTTTTTTTGCTTTGTCATAAGGTGACTATAAAAGTTGAAAACCAATTCATGGACTTCCTATTAGTTTGAGAAAGCAGCTGTCTTTCTGAGTGACAGGAGAAAAGGCTAGAAAGGCTAGAAATTATGCCTGATGTGCTGACAAAGTAACTAGAGAAGCAAGAAGCTGAGAGGAGATTTTTTTTTTTTTTTTTGAGAGGAGATTTTAAGACTCAAACGTCAAGGAAGATTCTGCCCATTAAGGAGACTTTTGCTGGAGAGACAAGCCACATGAGTAATTATGAAACAGGAAGCAGTGATGTGCACACATGTGATTAAATGCCCCCCAGAAGATTAGGGCAGACAAAATGTGTCCTTACAGTTTGTAATTAGTTGTACTCCTAGACGAGGCATTGAGGGTCAGTAAGAGCTCAAATTGAATAAAATCAGTTGGAAATATGATTTCATTGATAGTCTAAAATTAATAGGAGACTATCTCTACTGTGGAGTAAGATACAACTATATACTTTTCCCCCCGATTATAAAAGTAATATTGCTCTTTGTAGAAGTCTGGGAAAACACAAAAGGGTATTAAAATATAACTAAAAACTCCATTAATCCCAGAGATAAACCCTGTCAATATTTTGGTATATGTTAATATATTGATATATTAGTAAGGGTAGGGCCACTGCTATAACAAATACGCCCCTGAATACATAATGGTTCAAACATCACAGGAGTTTATTTCTGGTTCACATAAGTGTCCAGGTCAGTCCCGGGCTGTCAGCGTATATTGGGGAGGAGTGAGCCTCTGCTGCACAGAGTCATTCAGTCACCCAGGCTGGCAGAGGCAATTCCATCTTCAGCCTGTGGTTTCCGAAGGCACCCTGGGTGTCAATGTCACGTTTCAGCTGAGAGGAGGGAAAGGCATGTAGAAGCACATGCTCTGGAGATTCTGTGGCTAAGGCCTGCAAGTGGTGGACATCACTTCTGACTTCACTGGCTAGAACTCAATCACTTAGCACCTAACTGCTAAGAAGTCTGGGAAATGTAGTCCAGCTGTGTGGCCAGATAGATGATAGATGTTTGGTGAATAAGTAGTAATCTCTACCCTAGTGTATTTTCTTTCAGTCTTTTCCAGTACATATATATATGTACATATGAATATGACTAGGATTATATTGCACATTCAGCTTTTTACTCTGCTTTAAAAATAATAAAACAATCTCTGAGCACTTTCCCACATAATTCTTTGCAAACATGGCTGCATGATATCTGATCATATAGAAACAGCAGCGTTTCTCAACCTCAGCACTATTTTTTTTTAAATTTTTTTATTGGAGTAGAGCTGATTTACAATGTTGTGTTAGCTTCTGCTGTACAGCAAAGTGAATCGGTTATACATATATCCACTCTAGTTTATTTTATTATTTATTTATTTGGCTGCACCAGGTCTTAGTTCTTTAGTTGCGGCATGAGGGATCTCGTTCCCTGACCAGGGATGGAAACTGGGCCCCCTGCATTGGGAGCATGGTGTCTTAACCACTGGAGCACCAGGGAAGCCCCTATCCACTCTTTTTTAGATTCTTTTCCCATATAGGACATCACAGAGTATTGAGTAGAGTTCCCTGTGCTATGCAGTAGGTCCTTATTAGTTATTTATTTTATATACAGTAGTGGGTATATGTCACTGTTTTCTGACATTTGGGGCTGGATCGTTCTTTGCTGTGGCGAGGGCTGTCCTGAGCATGGTAGGGTGTTTAGCAGCGTCCGTGACCAACACCGACCAGATGCCAGTAGCACCCCCTCCCCAGGTGTGACAACTAAAACTGTCTGCAGACATTGCTAAGTATCTCCAGGGGGGCAAAGTCATCCACAGCTGAGAACCAGGGAGCTAGATCAATGATAATTTATGCAACGGCGTACCTTCTATCGAACAGTTGTTGCTTCCTTTCTTGTTTTTATTGTTTGATCTGCTATTACATCTTGCTCTGTGCTAAACAGCTTTTTACGTTAATTTTGACTGAAACAGTCATTATTTACTCAGGAGAGAGTCCCAGAAGCAGATTATTAGGCCAGAGGCTATGAATATTTTTAAGTCTGTTGATACATCCTGCCAAATATCTTTTCAGAAAGGCTCTACCAATTTACTCGTCCACTTGCAACGTAGTCTTGCTTTAATTTTTAAAGGTTTTAGTTATATGAGAAAAACTGGTTATTATTTTAAAATAGCACTTCTTAGACTGATAGTCAAATATGTACATTAGCTCCCCTCTGCACCAGGTCAGTAGTAGACTTGCTAATTTCCCAACTGCTGTTTTGTTTTTCTTAAGGGTTTTAGGGACAACTGCTTGTTGAAACCGGTCCATGACATTTCCAAAGTGAGTAAAAGTTTCTATTAAAATGTGGCTTTCCTTTGACAGTGTGTACACAATGGCTATAACTTGGTTTTCAATCACAGTATCCCATTGTGACTGGCTCCAGTATTTGGACAGCTGTTATTTCTTTTCTTTGGTTAAAAAAAAAAATTCAAGACTTCTAGGGAATGACGGAAAGTGGACCAAAGGGTTTACTTTCATCTCAGTGCACACAATCTTAGAGTTCTTGCTTCCAGAGTGGCTGAGGGAGGTCATATCTTGCCAAAAGACTATTTCAGATTGTGCGCCCAAGTCCCGTTCTGTTGTTTTCACTGTCTCCTAGGAGCCTCCCAAGATGTAGGAACGAACCAAACCGAACGCTGTTCCCTAAACCAGGACTTAAATGAACTCCTCGTGGCCGTCACCCTCTTGCAGGTGATCCCAGTTATTGTCAACTGCAGTTGGATTCCTGCATGCAGGTGCTTTCAGGCCTCTTTCAAATGGATTACTTTTCTGTAACAGGAGGACAAAAAGTTAAACCTGTGAGCTCCCTGCTGTTTTATTACTGCATGAAGATTGGTTAGGAATGAGTGTTCCCCGTGGGATTGTGAAAATGAGCCAGTGATCTGCCTAGCACAAATCTCTGTCCTTTACTGCAAAATATTATTAGGATTTCTAGAGCTTTGCCTTGATAAAATCTTTCCTAATCCAATAAATTTCATTAGATGAAATGTTTGCCTGCTGCACCCTTTCTCAGTCCTAAAGCCTCCTTCTTCTGGCTTAAATGTCCCTTAAGTGTACTATCTACTGTTACTGTTTATGTAACCCTCTGTTCAAGTAACACTATGTATTTTCAGAACAATGAAAAAGCACAACATAAACTATGGGGGGGGGAGGTTGGGCTCAGAAATGTCTCAGAAAAGCATTAACCAGAGTAAAACTGCAGGGATCTCACAGCTTTGCTAATACCTTTGGAGACAGGAAAATTCTTGTCTAAGGAGACAGAAGAAATTTAAGACCTGGACACTGTTAAACCATTAATTCACTTACAGGCTCAAGCAGGAGGCCTCAGCCGCAGGAGAAGGGGTGCCTTGGCCGGGTCTGCAGAGTCTCCCGGAGCCTGCCAGGGGTGGGCTTCCAGGGATCAAGCAGGCGGATTACGGACACCACCAAATCTGTCACCACCCCAGATGGGAGAGTGCCGTCTGTGCCCTTCTAAGCCATTTGTTACCCACAAGTCAGTGTTGACGACCTTGGCCGCACATTGGAATCACCTGGGCACCTTCTGGGGCACGAATGCCTCGATCCCGCCCGCTGAGGCCCAGATGAAATCGGGTTTCAAAAGCTCCCCAGCTGATTCTAATGTACAACCAGGGTGGAGACCCACCGAATTAAGTAGCCCCCGCGTGAACAAAAGGTTCCGGGACTGTGGGTTGGGTCAAGGCTGCTCAAACACAGGGAGTCCTTGGAGCAGTGCCTCCGGCCTCGGTTTCTTTATCTGCACAATGGGTGATGACTAGGACGGCAAAGGCCCCTCCAGCTGTAATAGTTCTCTTCTGGGACGCGGATCGGCGCCTCCGAGATCCTGGCAGCCCGCTCCCCTCTCTCCCCATCCCCCCGCTGGCTTTTCCGGTTTCCGCGCCCCTTGGCCCTTGCTCGGGGGTCCCAGAGGAAGCCGCAAGCTTCGCCGCCGCCTCGGCGCGCGCGCTGCCCGGTTGGGGCCCCGGCTGCGGGCGCACAAAGCCCCCGGCGCTGACGTCAGGGCCCCTCTCGGCGCGGCCGGCCCCCAGTGCAGGCGGAGCCGCGCCGCGCTCCCACCCCGGCCCGGAGCGAGGACCAGCAGCCAGCCCAGCAGCCCAGCGCAGCCCGCCCGCCCGCGCACGTGCCCGCCGGACCTGCAAACTTGTGCCACCGGCTCTGCCCGTCCCCGGGGAGCCCGAGCGCCGGCAGCCCGCGCCTCCCGCCCGTCTCCAGCCATGGGTAAGCCAACGCGCTGGCCCCGCGCCACCGCCACTAACACGGCCACGGCCTCGCGCCCCCGCCCCGCCCCCGCTCAGGTGGGGCCTCCTGCGGGCACCTCCGCGACCCGGCCCGGGTGGGAGGGTGGGGTGCGGAGGTGGGAGGGGCGCGGCGCAGGTGTCCCGAACGCCCAGGTGCGCGTCCCCGCCCTATCTCGGGGGCGTCCCCACCCCGGCGGCGCTCGGCTGCGCCCGAGGGCGTGCGGCTCGCGGGAGGGGAAGAGAGGGAACCCCGGGAGGGGGAGCCCAGGGCGCGGACGGAGCGTCCCGGGCTGCGGCTCCGGTTTTATTTTCAGGGGGTGGGAGAGAGTAGCTTCTTGCCCTTTTCCCGGGACGCCCTCCTGTCGTCCGAGCTCCGAGTCCGATCCGGTCCCACCGTGCCGGGGTCCTGTTCGCCTTAAACCCACCTGAAGCCAACGCCCAGTTCCCCAACCCTGGGGTCTTCCGAGAGCTCGTTTGGGAACCATGACCCTTGAGACCAGGAAGGTGGGAGGGAGAGGGACAGGATGGGACTGAGGGTGAGCCTCTTTGTCTCCCGTTTCAACTATCAAAATAATGACCTGGGAGCAGGTGGAGACGATGTGCCCCGCGGGTTTCGATGCAGTTGGGGGATCGACTACTCAGGGTGAAAAAGCCGAGCTCGGGGGGTTGAAAACCTCCCACCTGGCCCGGGGCAGATAACAGGCGGCTGTAGGATTCTGTCTGTCACCTCCTGATACCCCCGAAATCCTGCTGTCAGCAACATGTCGTTAAATGGGGACGCTGTATCGCTCGGAAAACTCGTAAAGAGTGCGTTGGAAATCAAGCTTTTTCCGCTGCACCCCTGGAAATGTGCCTGGGAAAGGGTTTTCTTTCCCTGCTCTTGTTATCCTTCTCTAGTGGCAGACAGACTCCAGCCACAAGCGCCACAAAAGCTACAAGACTCAGGAGCCCCTCAGAAGTATTCCTAATGAGGGAGTCAGTGCGTTTAACCATTGCGGCCCCTGGGGAGGGCTCGGGAATTCCTTGCGGAGCCCCCGGCCCCCTACCCGCCTGCTACATTCCCTGTGCTATTGATTGTGTAGGTGGTAATTTTGTATCGATTAACATTTCGGTGAGGGTTAGTAAGGAGGGCACATTATTTCGCATTTAAAAGAAAGCTCAAAGAATTTTAAGAGTTAAACCTTTTTTTTTTTGGTTTATTTTTAAAAATTTACTAGGTGATCAAAATCAGAAAGGAAATAAGGCCCCCCAAATCCAACAGGACAATTTCTTACCAAAAAGTTAGGTATGAGATAGGTTAAGATCCTTCTAGAAAGGGCAGAATTGCATGACCTGTATCTCTGGTTCCTACTTAATGCCCGCACTGAGTGGTCACAGCCTGTAACTGTTTGGGCAGTGCTTGGCACAGACATGTTGAAGTTACACAGAAGTGCAGGCTTGAGGAAAGCATTAACTAATTTTCCTGAAATAAGTTAACTCTGGGGTTTTTTTTGTTGCTGTTTTTTGTTTATTAAAGATAGGCATTCGGATTCGTTCGGGTTAGAAATTGAGCGTCGAATTACCACTTGGGGACCTTCTTGGGAACGGCTTTCTCAATACCCTGGTCTTCATTGGGGCGGGCTTTATTTTTAAGTAGGTGTGGAAGTTCCATGCCGTACTCATGAAGCAAATGCCCAAACCAGAGGCCTGTTCTCAAGGAAGTACCTTGTGTCTGAGACAATTATCGCTTCTACACTTCAATTACCAATTTATGTTAATTTGTGCATACCTCACTGGTTCTGGCAGTCTCCTTGGCTTTAGTTCTTAGTTTTTACATTAAAAAAAACACAAAAGGTCCCCTCACGTCAGAAGGGAAACATACTGATTTCCTTTGGTAGGTTCTTAGTAAATACACCACAGGGCCGTGAACTGGTTTTATTTTTCCAGATGTATTTAATTACCGAACATACCCTGATGAATGTTGTAATTGAAATGATTTAACGCTGGGAAAACTCTGACCATTTGTCCACTGGCGGGGACTTTGGTTCTTATACAAGTCACTTCCTTAATGTGGTATCAGTTAATTTACTGGTAAAATGGGTGAGGTTTGTGGAAATAACTGATGAAAGTCCCTTTGGACTCAAATTTTAAGGTATTCAAAATCTTTAAGTTGACAAAGAAAATAATGAGCAGTGGTGGTGCATGCAGATTTATCTTTCAATGCATCTTAAAAGAAAACATGTTTTTCAAAAATTGTTGAGCCAGTTGACTTTTTTTTATGGCTTTGTTGAGATAGAATTCACATACCATGTAATTCACACATTTAAGTGCGCAAAGTCAGTGATTTTTTAGTATATTCGAGTTGTGCAACCACTGCCACTAGCTATCATTGTCATCACCCCAAAAAGAAACCCTGTACCCATTAGAAGTCCCTCCCCGTTCTCCCCACCCCCCAACCCCTAGCAACCACTAATCTACTTTCCGTCTCTATGCACTTGTCTATTCTGGACATTTCATGTAAATGCAATGAGCCAATTGATGTTTGAAGTGTGTTTGACTATTCAGTGCCGTTGGTTGTTTTGCACAGTGGGAAGATGTCGATGTACTTTTTGTATGCTGTACAACACCTAAATGAATCAGTTGAAGCTAATGATTTCACTGGCTGAAGTGTTCCACATTTGCCCATTGTGCACGTGTGTGCTCCCACTTGCCCCGAGCTCGCACTCTCGCGCGCTTGCTCGCTCTCTCTGTCTCTCTCTGTCTCTCTCTGTCTCTCTCTGTCTCTCTCTGTCTCTCTCTGTCTCTCTCTGTCTCTCTCTGTCTCTGTCTCTCTGTCTCTGTCACTGTTACTCTGATGGGAACTCAGGTTGCCTAATAGAATTTTGAGTCCGTTACTTCTTCATCGGCCTGGAGACATACCAACTAATTGGATTCCCTGCAGTAACCTCTTAAGAGGCATTTGTAGACTATCCACCCAGCTTTGATATGGATCGTGTATCCAGAGAGAAGTGCCGAGTTTGTTTCCTTAGTTGCCTGTAATTTTAAATGAAAATTATATGTGAAATGATCAGATACAGCAAAACAGCTAAATAGTTGTTTTGATCTGTGGTTGTGATAGGGAAGTTTTTATGAGGATTATGAATTTAAACACAGTCAATCATTTCACTAAATAGCATTAAAAAAAAACTGGTTGAGAGCAGTTCTTTAACTGTAACGTGCATACAAGTCATCTGGTAATCTTCTGCAGAAAGCAGTGTCTGGTACTCTGGGCCTGGGTGGGGTCTAGCAAGCGCTTGGGTGGCGCTGGTGCTGGCGGTCCCCAGGGCCAGGAAATAGAGGGAAAGCAGACCAAGTCCGAGGCCCGGGTGCCTGGCCCAGCAATTCCACGAACTTACCATGTGATTTTGGGTAAATCATTTTGTCTTCTTAAGCTCGGTTTACTGCACAATAAAAGGGTTTGATGAAATCATTTCTTTGGGCCCTTACAGATCTAAAAGGATGTAATTTAGAAAAAAGAAATGAGAGGGTCATGTTAGGCTTGAAAAACATGAGAAAACAGCTCCCTAATTATTTAAACACTTTGTTTTCATGAAGCCAGCATCACAGGCATCACTGGTAGTTGCGTTGAATGCTGGCATCTTGACGTGCCCGCCAATAGGACAGCTGGCCCTCCTCCAAGGAGACTGGTGGAGGAAGTGTTCACCCTCTTTAGGGCCTCCAGCTTTGACTTTTCCTGCCCTCTTTTTAGAGCTGACCGCTCCAGAGAGCCGTTCTTTTTTTTTAAATTTTTTATATATATTTTTAACATCTTTATTGGAGTACAGTTGCTTTACAATGGTGTGTTAGTTTCTGCTTTATAACGAAGTGAATCAGCTATACATATTCATATATCCGCATATCTCCTCCCTCTTGCGTCTCCCTCCCAGCGTCCCTATCCCACCCCTCTAGGTGGTCACAGAGCACCGAGCTGATCTCCCTGTGCTATGCGGCTGCTTCCCACTAGCTATCTATTTTGGTAGTATGTGTAAGTCCATGCCACTGGAGAGCCTTTCTTGATTCTACACACAGGGCCCAGGCCATCTTCAGAGGCCAGAGTCAGAAGGAAGCACGTACACTGAGGACCCACACATACAACATTTGCTTCTGGAAGTTTGCTCAGGAATTCAGATGCAGCTGGAGACGAAGGAATGGTACCTTAAGGAATAGCTGGGCAGGAAGTAGTCCCAGAATGGGCTAGCCTCCCTCCCTCGGAGTGTTAAGACCTAGTAACAGCCCACCTTCGGGTCCAGGAGAGAGCGCCCTTCAAGTCTTGGGATGTGGACTGAAATTTTGAATAAACCTCTAGTCCAATAGCACAGAGTACTGTTTGTGACAAACAGGAAGTAATTAATTACTTGGAAATTATTTTTTTGCTCCAGCAAAACACTTGCCCAAACCACTTGACCCCTCTAAGGGGTTCTTAGAGGACATCCTTATCTGCTGCATCCGGGGTCAACCAGTTAGATGGTTTATTGAAAATGCCAAAGTGGTGAATCATTAAAAGTACCATATATGTATCTTACACATTTCATTTAATTTTAAACATTAATTCACCGGAATTTTGTTGGAAAGTCAAGGTCTTTGAGTGTGAGCCCTCAAAGTCTTCGTTGTGTATAAATCACAGCCAGAATTCAATGGCTTTTGATTTCCAGTTCGATGCTTTTAGAGTGAGAGCCAATCTGTGTGCAGCATCCTTTTAGGTCACCAACCCCACTCCCCTTAAACCTTTAAAATTGCCCATACTTATTCTAGCGACTGTTTCTCCAAGTGACTCATCTTTTAAGGCATTTCAAAGCCATTCAACTTGGTTTTCAGAGAAGTAAAAACTCTTTCTTTTGGCACTCATTTTATTAGTTTGTGTAACACCTAGTTAAATTTCATAATTCTAGTAACAAGTACAACTGGCGTAAACAGATTTGAGAGTAAATAGACTCTTCTGAGGTACACAGTTCAGCTGGTGGATGAAGTAGTACATAGATGTCTTGGAGAATAGCCTAGAAACCAAGTTCTGTGGGCGATGGTCATTATGGTTTACAAAAAGAATAGAGAGTATGGGGTAATTGGGTGGGTCCATTAGGTGAACATTGGTAAGAGAGCTCTTACTGTATCTTCAGCCAATGTCATCCATTTAATAACTTTAACATGATTTTTCTGGTTACTATTAGCTGGCTTGTTAGCGTTTATAATATGGCTTTTCTGTTCAAATGTCAAATTTGTCAAGAACAAAGATTGCTTTACCCGTTGTTTTATCCCAGTGTTCATTCAAATAATTGACGTATTGTAGCTACTCCACAAATATTTGTTGAAGGGATAAGGGTTTTATCATATAAGATGCATTTTATTAAGGTTTGTCTATGTTATAAGTGTACAGATTTCAAAGTATATAAAATTATGGCAAACTGTGATAAACTAGACAATTAAATAGGGCAAATGACAGTAATTATTCTTTAATAACATTAATACGTTGAGCACAGATTTGCACAGAGTAACAGAATTTCAGAGCTTGAAGTCACTTTAGAAGTAAATTGGGGACTTCCCTGGTGGTGCAGTGGTTAAGAATCTGCCTGCCAATGCAGGGGACACGGGTTCAATCCCTGGTCTGGGAAGATCCCACATGCCGCGGAGCAGCTAAGCCCGTGCGCCACAACTGCTGAAGCCTGTGTGCCTAGAGCGTGCGCTCCGCAACGAGAAGCCACTGCAATGAGAAGCCCGCGCACCACAATGAAGAGTAGACCCCGCTCGCTGCAACTAGAGAAAAGCCCGTGTGCAGCAACAAGACCCAGTGCAGTCAAAAATAAGTAATTTTATTTTTAAAAAAAGCAAATTGATTGCTGTAGGCATATACAGACACAGAAACAATTTAAAGAACAGTGTGAATGTTATTTCATTACTGAATTTTGCCTTTAGCTTTTTTCTTTTAATGTTATAAAATATTTTTCTCTGGTGACAAGTACTTCCTTGTCAAGATTTTTGAAGTGCAAAAAAGCTTGGAGTGAAACATTTTGGTTCAGTGAAATTCATTATTGCCCTGAGGATTGAAAGGCAACAACGGTCTTGAGTTTTCATTCTCAGCTTGTGTAATTGGGTTAAATGAATACCTACCACAGTGCCACGCAACAAGCATGTACCAGTCTCTGAGTGTTTGAGTTCCTGTCACATGGCCATCACCGTGAAGGCTTTTGGGAATATAAGACATCTGCTCACTCAACAAGTGTTCAGAGCCCTACTCAGATGAGCGAGGTACTGTGCTAAGTCTTGAAGCAAAAATAAAAAAACAAAACCCAGTCCTGTCCTCAGATCACCGCAGTTATTTTGCAGATGCAGATAAACAGTTATAATAGAAGTACAAGGTCCTGTCGAATAATTTCCTCTGTCTGAGGGAGAAAAAAAGGGTGGGGTGGTATTTCTGAGAGGGATTTTCTGGGGAGGGTGGTTATCCTTGATCTGAGTCTTGAAGGATGAATGGGATGACAAGAGTCAGTGTCCGGGAGAGGACATCCCAGGCCCTGGCTACAGATGTGCAAGAGCAGGAGGTGTGGCAGAGACCCCTGCATGGGTAAGTTGAGGTGGTGGGCATGGCCTGAACGTGGGCGAGTGGGGAGAGCTGAGGCTAGAGGAGAGGCCAGGCCAGATAGTGAAAAGCTAGGAAAGAATTTGATCGTTACCCTGTTGGTCACAGAGAATCACAAAGGGATTTTAAGCAGGGAAGTGACAGCTGGAGAGAAGTGACAATCTACCCGAGGAGATAAAAGAAACCCAGACTCGGGTAGCTTGTAGGAAGCTTCTGGGGGAGACTTGTATTTGAGTTGTGTTGAGAAGGGTGGAAAGGATTAGGGTACGCGTGGAAGAGAGGTAGGAGTGAGCAAGGTTTACTGGTGGGATCCTGAAGAGACTGGCCTGGCCGTAGCAGAGACTGGGTGTGGGGAAAAGTAGGAAAGGAAAAAAAAAAAAAAAAGATGGGGGGAGGGGCACTGGAAGACTGGATGAAGAGTAATGCTTTAATTGATTACACATGGGCACACATAGGTGCATCTTGCAAGAATATTTATAATCTATTGCCTCCTACCTTTCAAAAGATAAAGTGGAGAAGGAAGGAAGTGTGAGCCTTTTGGGGATGGAAAGAGTCTCTTTGGTGCGACTCCAGAGGGGTTAGGCATTGAAAGGAAACCCAGTTCTTGCCTGTTTATACATTTGATTATTTTGAAAGTGTCATTATTTCTTCCTTAAATATTTGAAAGAATTCACCAGTGAAGCTATCTGGGTCTGGAGTTTTCTTTGTGGAAATGTTTTAAACGATGAATTGTATTTCTTTAACAGAGAGAGTACTGTTCAGATTTCCTGTTTCTCTTTGTTTCAGTTTTGATAAGTTGTGTTTTTCAAGGACTTCTTCATTTTATCTAAG
This sequence comes from Lagenorhynchus albirostris, assembly GCF_949774975.1. Taxonomy (NCBI): domain Eukaryota; kingdom Metazoa; phylum Chordata; class Mammalia; order Artiodactyla; family Delphinidae; genus Lagenorhynchus; species Lagenorhynchus albirostris. The sequence goes on from NC_083116.1 coordinate 121,343,092, forward strand.
TTATTAGCTCTATTGATATAAAGTTGTTCATAATATTTTTGTATTATCTACCTAATCCTGTTGTCTGTAGGATCTGTAGTGATGTTCCCCTGTTCATTCCTAGTGATGTAGGTAATTTGTATTCTGTTTATTTTTCTTGATCAGTCTTGGTCATTTATTTTAAAATTTATTTTAGTAGGTTGATATTACATCTGATACCTACATCTGATAGATGAGCTGATCACTTAATTAAAAAGGAGTACTTTTCTTGTAATCAAAAAATAGGATTTTACTGTCTAGAAGTAAAATTTGCTTGGTTAAAAACAGAATCTGCTGAAGGACAAAGTATCTAAACCTGATCTTTTGAATTTTACTCTTAATGGCTCTATAACTCGTGTATTTGAACTTGGTTTGACAAGATCTGTTGTAAACGATCTTGCATGAGAGTTATTGCTTAGTATCTGCTTGTGTGTTTGTTTTGTGTAGGACTGTTAAATTCTGTTTTCCTCTTCGGAGCAACTGGAGACAGATACTGAGACAAAAGAAGTCTTCTTTCCTTCCCTTTCAAGTGTACTTTTAGATCAGTGTTTCTCAGCCTCAGCACTTTTGACATTTTGAGCTGGACGATTCTTTGTTGTGAGGGACTGTCCTGTGCAGTGTAGGACATTTAGCAGCATTCCTGGCCTCTACCCACTACATGCCAGTAACGCTCCCCAAGTTGTGACAACGGAAACTGCCTCCAGGCATTGCCAAATAACAACTCCTGGGGGGCAAAATCACCCCATATTGAGAGCCACTGCTTTCAAGTAAGAGGAATTGAAAACCTTTTGTGTTTCACAATATTATAAAATCTGAGTAATGGCATCATTGAAAACACACCTACAGAACAGAAAAATCTCTGGTTCAAAAGATGTTATCCTTCCGAAAGGGATACTTGATTTTTCAAGTTAAAGGAAGTTTTTGTTTTTTTTTTTAAACCTTTTTTCAACATCATCAGAGAATCTGGAGATACAGTGGGGAGCCTTGCAGACCACCTAATTCACTCTTTGGAGTAAAATGGTACCTAAACCATCTCAACAGTGAGAGCAAACACAGAGTGTCTGGCTTTCCTTGGTAAATTGTTCTGATGTTCAGGATGCTTTATCTCTGAAAGAACTGAATCTATGTGAAGTTCGTTTTGCTTGCTAAAGTTGGTTTCATTATCCTTTGTTCTCTTCATTAAGTAGAAAGATCTCAAGGATCTAGTCACGTTTCTTAACATCCTTAATTACCTTGATGGCCTTTCCAAATTTAGAATTCATCTCCTTAGCTATAATCAAATCTGCCCAGATTAAACCTTTAAGGCAACCTCCTGAACACTGTTTCATCCTTAGGGTCTGTAGTAATGACTTCTTTACATTTTTCCGTGTGTTTGAGAAACGCAAGAGTTAAAGGGACTGATTTTCCCCCTTCTTGCTCACAGAGATCCTTTTTGAACAGCCATTGATCTCCCTGCCCTCAGATGGAGACGTTAAATTGGTGTTTTCTGAGGGATCTGAGCACCCTTGCAAAATAGTTCTAGTGTACAAAGAGCAGGAACCTTGGAAGTGAAAGTCAGAAGCAGGCTACAAAATCTGCTATTTTGTGTGTGTATCAGGTCACCCTTTTAGGTTTCGGACTGTGGTGTTTCACGACTCCCTGAAAAGAATGTTTAAATGGAGGCTTTTAAAATGGCAGCTTAAATTCAGGCGTCTGTTCCTTCACACAATGAGCGAAGAATGGAGATGTAATTAGCAAAGAAACTCACACCCTTAGGATGACCTTATTTGATGCAGCTGTCTATGTTACATTTTCTTTTTAGTTTTCTCCTGTGGAATAGTCTGACAGTATCCACAGTTAAGTAAAGCAGAATTCAGAACATTAAAGAGATGAGTTTTCACTCCACGAATTACTGTCATTTTGCAAAGCCACTGCCCTGGATTACCAAAAACTGTTTTGAGCTCTATTATATAATGATATTTTGTCACAGATAATTTTAGATGTTTTGCAAGAGGCACAAATATTATAAAAATCACTTTCGGTATTGAAGTATAATATACACATAAAAAGTGGGCAGATCGTAAGCATACAGCTTGATAAATGTTTGCAAACTTAACCAGTATATAAATTAAGAAGCAGAATATTACCAGCCCCTCAGAAATCCCCTGCAAGCTCCACTTCAGGCAGCCACAAGCAAGGGTAATCATTCCTAATTTCTGCCAGCATACTTTGGCCAGTTTGTGCTCTTTATATAAATGGAATCATACAGGATGAACTCTTAGGTCTGGCAGCTTTTGATCAACATGAATAACATTATTTAAAAACTCAGTGATGTTTTCTGTCTGGAAAATAGACCTGTTTCTAAATCATTATGGTTAAAAGCATTTATTAAATGCCTTCATGTGTAGAGCTGTGCTAGGGAATACATCAACCACTGGTTTCCTACCCTCTGTTTTAAGTAGAAAACATCGACACAGGGGGCTTCCCTGGTGGCGCAGTGGTTGAGAGTCCGCCTGCCGATGCAGGGGACGCGGGTTCGTGCCCCGGTCCGGGAAGATCCCACATGCCGCGGAGCGGCTGGGCCCGTGAGTCATGGCCGCTGAGCCTGCGCGTCCGGAGCCTGTGCTCCGCAACGGGAGGGGCCCCAGCGGTGAGAGGCCCGCGTACCGCAAAAACAAGACAAAACAAAACATTGACACAGCAGGTGTGAGAAGGACTTTGAAAATAATTGATGGGAGATGAGATGGGTACATGAAAAAGCTTACAGATGACGGGATTATAAAGATAAGGTACCCTCACTAGCCACCTCGGAAATGGAAAAATACATCATGAGGGTTTGTGAATAAAGAGGAAGCTGTTGATGTGTATTTGTTCAGGATACGATCATTACGAATAATTTCTGGCTTCAGGGTATAAGGATGTAACAGATGTTAAGACCTCCTCCCAGTTTCTTGAAGAAGATAGAGTTTTAGGAATTGTCTGAATTAACAGTAGTTAGTGAACTGTTAGTTAAGTGGGTGTTCCAGGTGTAGTGCAGGTTTGGAAAAAGGGTTGAAGGCCTGGGATGATCTCTGGTTATCCTCCTGAAAACTCTTAGAAATAGATACAAAACTGTTTTTGCTAAATTACCTTTTCTTCTTGCATTGTTGGGACTTAGTAATAATCTGCCTTCATTCCTTCAATGAGGATTTTTGTTATCTTACTGACTGAAGTCCTGATATAGTTGTTACCGAACCAAACTTGGGTCCTCTCGCCTGGGCACAATAAAGCCAATCTACTGGCCCTGGGTTGTGGTGAAGGAAAGTGCAGCATTTATTGCAGAGCAGCAGGCAAGGAGTCTGGGACAGCTAGAGCTCAAAAGACCCGAACTCTCCAGTGGGTTTCAGTGAAGCATTTTTAAAAGGCAAGGTGAGGGAGGGGAGTCCCAGGGTATGTGATCAGCTCTCGCACAGTTCTCTGATTGACTGATGGTGAGGGAACAGGGCCGTGTCACAGGGGTTAATATTACCGGTCCTTAGGCTACAGGAGGCCTGGGGGCTATGTGCTCATGGGCATCAAGCAGTTAACATCTTCCTTTTAGTGGGGGGTTTACACATCTGTAAAATAACTCAGGAAATGTGCATCAGGTACTGTTATCTAGGTTACTTCCGAGAGGAGCCAAAGCAGAGGACTTGGGGGGAGGGGTCTGTCGCAGGAAGGCCCCATAGGGTCCTGCTCGGTTACATAGTCAGCAGAATGAATGCTTTGTCATCACGTGGAGCTGGCTTTAAATTGTGTAGTGTCACCACTGCTTCCCAAGTCGTGGTGACAACTTACACTCCCCCGCAGGAGTGTGTGAGCATTCTAGTTTCTCCAAATCTTCTCCAGCATCTGGTGTTCTCACCGTTTTTAATTTTTTCAAGAACCTGATAGGTATGAAGTGGTATTTCATTGTTTTTTATATGAATTTCCCTGGAGAGGTTGAAACTTTTTGGTAGGTTATTGGCTATTTGGGTTTTCTCTTTCATTTATATCCTTATTTATTTTTTTCTATTGATTTGTAGCAATTCTTTATACATTCTAGACAATAACCCTTAGTTAAATGTGTTGTCAGTATCATCTTTCTCTCTGTGGCTTATCTTTTAATTTTGTTGAGCACATCTTTTGTTGTGCTGAATATTTTTTATTATAATAAAGCTCTAATTATCAGTCTTTTCCTTTATTCTTCTATGATTTGTGCCTTTTATTGTAGCCTTGTTTTAAAATTGTTCCTATCTCCAAGGTCATGAAGATGTTCTTCTATATAGTCTCTTTTAAAGCATGCTTTTCAGAGACCTACTGTATAGCACAGGGAACTATACTCAAAATTTTGTAGTCACCTATAAGGGAAAAGAATCTGAAAAAGAATATATACACACACACATACAGATACACATATATATATATATATATAACTGAATCACTGTGCTGTACACCTGAAACTAACACAACACTGTAAATCAGCTACGCTTCAATTTTAAAAAAGTGTTGCATAAAAAAAAGAAGAAAACCTGTGCTTTTCAGTTTTCAGTCTTAATTCCATTGGGATTTTAGTTTTTTGGTATAGTATGATGTAGAAATCTATTTATATTTTACATTTCCTATACAGAAACCACCACATACTTAATATTTCCTCCTTTCCCCACTGATTTTTATATATGATCTCTTGTGTATTACATTTCTCTACTGTACCTATGCATACATCTCTGGACTCCATTCTGTTCTCTTGCTCTATTTTGCCATCCATCTGCTAAGATTGTGCTGTCGTAATGAGTATAGATTTAAAATAAGCTGGGATATCTCCTGGAAGTTTTCTCCTCGTGTTCTTCTTTCAAAGTGTCAGAGATATTCTTCGTTTTGTGATTTTGGAATCAGCCTTTGATGTTCTCCACAAACGTCCCTGTTAGGATTTTGAGTGGGATTACAGTGAATTTATAGAATAATTTTCATGATAGTGTGTTCACTGTATTGAACCGTCCATTTGCATACATGGTGCATCTTTTCACACAATCAGATCTTCTTTTTCATCCCCCAGTAATGTTTTTGCACACCTTAAAAAAAAAAAAAATCTAGTGAAGGTCCCTCATAGTTTTCTATGGCTTTTCTAAAGAGAAAAAGTAAATCAGTCCGGGTCAGAACTAATTCCATGGAATGTCATGTTTTCCTTCCACAGACCTGTGGCAAATTGCATCTGAATGTACAAAATGGTTCACATTAATAGAGGCTGTAGGGAGAGCTGATTCTGAATTATCGTCTACCAGCCTGGTCATAAGAAGTGAAGTGAGGTACTCTTACTTAAACCAACCCTTGATATATTATAATAAGTTAAGAAAATATAACCCTCAATATGTTAAAATGCAGATTTCTCCTAAAAGAAAAATATGGCCCTATTTGCTCCACTGCAAAGACCAAGTTTACATTCAAGATGCAAACTCTCAGTTGAAAGAGAAAGAAAGCAAGCCAGGCTTCTACTCATATCTTACGGCGATGCAGCTAAGGTTACCCTGGAGTGATTTAACCACGCCTCTTCTGTAGGAGTGTCACTTCCACGTTTGGCAGTGTCACTCATGAAAATGAACTTTGCTTGGTCGATTCAAGATTACCTGGTTTCCCAAAGTGCTTTAATGGAAAACTTTTCCTGGAATGTTTTTACGTAGCTGCTCACCCTGCTGAGAGGAGACCAACATCAGGCTGGGGTGCAAGCTTGATTTATTCCGGAAAGCGATTTATTCAGCTGTCAAATGAGATTACATGTGTGGCTGTTACCCATCACTTGACAGAAATATTCTTAGTCCTCCACAAGGCCTCAAACTTTTATTTATTTATTTGGAGGCAACAGAAATCACAAATGTAAATTCTCCTAGAACACATCTTTGGAAATGCAGTTTTTAATAGAGTGCAGTTACCCCCTTACTATTAATGATGATGATGGCCAGAACGAGACTGGACAATTTCCACACATGCCTGCTGTCCCAGGACACCATCCCCTGCCAACCCTCTCCCCTGCCCCCGCGATGCACACACAGACTTCTATACGTTTAGATTTGAGTAATCCTGAAACGCCCCAGTCATAAGAATCCCTTCTTAAAATTCACTTCTTTTTGTTACATGTTTTTGTCTTTGAGTGGTCTCTCATTGTAGAAACTCTGGAATTTAAAATTGAAGTCTAATAGAAAACAAACTTATGGTTACCAAAGGGGAAAGGGGGTGGGGGAGGGATAAATTAGGAGTTTCGGGTTAGCAGATACTAATTACTGTGTATAAAACAGATACACCACAAGGTCCTACTGTATAGCACAGAGAACCATTCAGTATCCTGTAAGAAACCATAATGGACAAGAATATTAAAAAAAGAATATATATGTGTAACTGAATCACTTTGCTGTACAGCAGAAACTAACACAACATTGTAAATCAACTATACTTCAATAAAAAATATTTTAAAAATTTTTAAAAATTGAAGTCTATATTTAGACATGAAAGTTAAGTTCTTGTTACTTTTTTTTTCCGGTACGTGGGCCTCTCACTGTCGTGGCCTCTCCCGTTGCAGAGCACAGGCTCCGGACGCGCAGGCTCAGCGGCCATGGCTCACGGGCCCAGCCGCTCCGCGGCATGTGGGGTCTTCCCGGACCGGGGCACGAACCCGCGTCCCCTGCATCAGCAGGCGGACTCTCAACCACTGCGCTACCAGGGAAGCCCAAGGCCTTCTTTATGATAAGAAGGAAACAAACAATGATAGTGTGTATGATCTAAAACCAAATCATAATCAGCTTCAGAAAATTCTTTTTGCCTGAACGGTTTTGTTTATTATTTCAGCCTCTGTCTAGCAAACTTGCAAATATTCCTGTAACAAAAGAAGACAGCATGGAACATTGCAGTGAACAATTAGTTTTTCATTCACCATTCAGTTTCAAGCAGTAGATTTAACCATTTTATTTTCTTCTAAGAGCTGCTAATGAATAGTACAGTGGCCGGGTTAAGTAGCGTATTTCCCCAACCTTGGTGAAGATACTAAGTTGAGACACTTGAAATGGAAAATATTTGGCCATTTGGGGGCATACAGTATGGCATTTTCATATGGTTCAGTCTAATATAGCCCAGGAAGCTAAAAAGAAGGTAGTGGCCTAAATATTTCCTCCCAAGGGACTTTTTCTAGCCTGGAATTGCAGTGAGAAAAAAAGTGCCCGTTTATTTTTTCTCTGAAACTTTGCAGATGCAACTAAAACCTCATTCTGATGAGTCTTCCGTGGACTGTGGCTTTAAGTGTCTCAGCCCCAAAGCTGGGGTTTCCCTCACAGACACCTAAAAACCAACTACTGCCGTCCTTCAGCAGCTCATTCGGCAAAGCAAAGAATCGTCCCCCAGTTTATCTACCCTGTAAATGTGGATTTGTGTGCTGCGTTCCCTTTAGGTGTGTGATACACCTGTCTGGGTAATTGTTAAGCAGGAGATGTATGAAGCTCTTGAGTTATGTTTGGTCCGTTATTTCACTTAAATTTAATGAATGCTTCTCGGTGGTTTAATATTGGCGCAGCAAATTCACGATAGCTGATATTTGTAGGAACGTTTGTCCTCCATATTTTTAGCTGAAACTGCTAAAAATGTGGTCATTTCCAGGTAAGGGTCAGGTTTTTATGTCCATACAGTTGAGTTATTCCTAGACATATTTATATCTCTTACTGTGCGTTTGCAACCCGTGCACCTTTGATATGTTCATGAGAAAAGTCCAGTATAATTCCTCATACTGAGGCTTCTCCACAGGTTGTTGGAAAGTCTTATTCTTTTGTAATTTTTCCCTGCTCAGCATTCCCGAACATTACTTGAAATATAAAATTGCTCTTTGAGGATGAAGTGAACAATGGGGAAATCTCTATCTTAGTTTCCTAGCATTGAGAATTTATCCTAATATGAAACAGCAAGCCATCCGAACCCTGTTTATTATAGTCCTTATCCTTGTATTTGGAAGCAGGTGTTTCATCATGAAAATATTATCGAACAGAAACCCTAGAGCCACATGTTGGCCAATGAAGAAACTCTCTCCTTCCTGCCTTCTGCCCCCGCCTCCAGTCCATTGGCCTGATCCCCGTTTGTGCTGTCCGCCATACTGGTGTACTATTAGTTGAAATCTCTGTGATAAAAGGTTTGGCCTCTCTTGGCCCTTCCCCGAAATTGAAGCGTTGAGACAGCTTCTCCAAGTAAGTAAATCAAGGGAGGAAAGAAAGATTTGCCCCACTGTAGCTCATCTGCCCAGGTAACTGGGAGTTGTGTGTGCTTCCATTCTCATGAGGAAATGTCTCTATAATGTTACAGAGAAGGGCTACCGTTTGGTCCTTGTCACAGTCAGATGCCATGCTGCCTGGGAAGGAAGGAGATTGGTCCAGCTGAGCCCAAGCTCTGAACGTCCACGGTAGTTCTTTGCTGTGATGCGACTGCTTTTGTTGGCCTCGTCAGAGGCATCATGTGAGACATAGCTTCTTTGACCAGCCAGCTTCCCAAATTTCATTGCACACTTTCATTGCCCAAGGGCAGCTCTAACTGCAAGAACTATGGTGGTGAATAAGAGAGTCCTTGGCCTTTGAGGAGGAGTCTGCAGTCTGGTGGGAGAGATGGACCTGTGAGCAGAGAAATTATGATAAGATGAAAAGAGAACAACAGAAATGTATTCAGAAAAGGATTTTCTTCTGATGATAGGACGGTGCCAATTCTGCTCTGCGTGCCTACCACATATATTACCATATAGGGGACATTTCTCTCTTCTTTCACAAAGTAACTGGCTATTGTAATGACAGTATGAACAGATTTCAGATTTTGTTACATCTGAATGTTGCTGCTTTTGCAAGTGGACATCCGGCTGAAACATATTCAGCTCGGCACACTCAGACCTTCGCCGAAGGGCATTTTCTGAATGTAGCAAATCATCACTGATAGTTTAATGCAATTAGGAGAGAAATAGAGATGGCTGGTCATAAAGCCGATCGAAACCACAAGTTGCGTTACCAGATAAACCATCAGTGATGTCAGTAACTGTAATGACATAATGAAACATCACTGTTACATGATGCTTCTTTCTTTAGAAGCCTGGTGACACCATCACAGGAACCTGAACATTAATTAAGGTGTTGCTTGAATGGCTGCCGAATTCTAATCTCTTATATAGTTTAGTCTTAAATGGAATGCTTCATTTAATTATTTCTATAATTTTGTTACCTGTGACAACTTATTTTGAGGGTAGAGGAGATAGGGTCTATGTTATCGTTGCCATGGTGACTTTGTACTTAAAATGGCAGGCTGTGCTTACTTGGTTTAAAAATATCTACAGTGTGATTGCCGTAAGAATCTCTGCAAGTAACTTGCTCATGTCCAGTGAGTCACTCCTCGTTTGACTGGCATTTCAGCGAATGACTTGATCACAGGAGTTGTTGGGAGAAATGCCAGAGGTTATTACTATAAAGCACTAAAGATACTTTCAATTTCCACCACTAAAAATTTGAATATTGCAGAATGGCTTACATACGTCCTTGCCACGTTTACCTGAGTGAAACAATCTTAACATCCTGTCGAGAGACTTGAGGGACTCAGGGCTGAATTGTACTTGGGTAGTATACGGGGTGTCTTCAGTCGGCTGCCTGTTGTTGAGGCCGCGTGCCCACTTTTCGCTTGAGTCTCTACCAGGGGATTGGAATATTTCAGTCGATTGCTCTCTCCCTTCTGCTGTCACAGAGGTCCCATGATAGCCAGTCGGCTACCTGATTTTATTTATTTTTTGAAGATGGAACCTCCTTAAAACACACACACGAATTAATAAACAAATATGTGTTCTTTGTAAACTAACTTTAGCAGCACAGAAAGCTGCATTATTTTGCAGGCGACAGCCTGGAGTGGGTGCCTGGGAGCTTTTGGTTCCTTTGTGGATCCTTTGTGGATCCTTTGTAGAGTGGGCTTTGTAGCAGCTGTTGACCGCTCAGAGTCTCTCCAGTTGACTGTTTTGCCAATGACGAGGCTTCGGAACATTTCAAGTCCTGGGGAAGTGGGGAGTAACAATTGATGTAGATGCATCGGTGCCTTCTGTATCCACGTGGGTGATATAAACATGTCGCTGCCCATGCGGCCCTCCCCCTTTTGTAAATAGCCATTCCAGTGCCTTGGGGGCAGTGTGGGAAAGAGTACTGCTTCAATTGTGAGCATCCCTTTCGTCCATTCCTGCCTGCGCAGAAATCTTTCTTCGGCAGAGTGTGTTTGTCTTTCTGTATTAGCATCTTTTTTTTTTCTCTCTGATGGCTCAAATCAGCGCCCTTGGTCACTGAGAAAATAAAAATATAGTCATAAGCCTCGTGAGGCAGGTCTAGAGACGGCTGCCTTGGACGCCTTGTCTGCTCTGTACCCACAGCTGCCTCCCGCCCCTGAGGTTGGTCCACAGCAGCTGAAAACCCTGCTGGGCCTTTCCGAGCCCCTTAGGGGACATGTAAGAGGCAGATGCACTTAATTATTAGGTATATTACAAATGCAGGAGATTAAGCTTTGACAAGGTTTTGGACTTGGAACAGAAGGGCACTTTGTTTTTATGAATCTACTTGGTTTTCAAAAAAAATCACAACGTAGATGTATATCAGTCAAGAAATGGAGATATACAGATACATATATACATACATAGACTCATAAAATGAATATATGTTAAATGTAACATACGCACCTGTAGACAGACATGCGTGTATATACACGTGTATAACATACATATCTATTACACGCAAATATATGTATATGCACATATATGTTCCTATGTATATGAGACATATATGAAACCTTTACTGAGTCCTTACTTACTATGTGTGGGCAGTGATCTAAGTGCTTTACCTGCATCAACCAGTGTAATTCTCACCATTTCACAGATATGACCACTGAGGTCCCAGAGCCAGGAAGTGGCAAGGCCAGTATTTGAACGCACGCACTCTGGCTCCATCTCTGTTCCTTACCTCTTCCTGTTGGAGGTGGTGCAGTCAATGTCATTTAATGGTATGGTTGATTTGTTGGGTGTTGGTGCTTAAAACCACAGGGAACGTTGAACTGGTGGTGGGCATGGAAGGGATGTGGAGAATGCCATTTCTCCCACCTATTTTCTTCTGCCAGCACAGGAAAGGGATAGGGAAACCTGGAGCTCATTTGTTTTAATGGTCTCAATGGTGGCACACTTTTGATGGTGGGTTAGATTTTGGGGAAGTGGTCATAGTTGATTGGGGCAGATCCAATGAGTAAGGGGAGTGACCAACTTGAGGACTGCCATTTGGAGACCCAGGAAAATAATGTAAATTGTTTATCTTCTCTGGAGATAATTCAGCATCATTGGATGCCAGGTGGCTTGGAAGAACAGTTCTTTATATGTACACTTTAGTAATTATTATTTTGTTGAAGTATAGTTGATGTACAATATTATATAAGTTACAGGTGTACAATACAGTGATTCACAATTTTAAAGGTTGTACTCCATTTCCAGTTATTATAAAATATTGGCTGTATTCCCTGTGTTGTATAATATATCCTTGTAGCTTATTTTAAACATAATAGTTTGTACCTCTTATTCCCCTACCTTTATATTGTCCTTCCCCCCCTTCCCTCTCCCCAGTGGTAACCCTAGTTTGTTCTCTATGTCTGTGAATCTTCTTCCTTTTTGTTATACTCACTAGTTTGTTTTATTCTTTAGATTCCATATATAAGTGATATACAGTATTTGTCTTTCTCTGTCTGACTTATTTCATTTAGCACAATACCCTCCAAATCCATCCATGTTGTTGCAAATGGCAATATTTCACCCTTTTTTATGGCTGAGTAGTATTACATTATACACAGACACACACACGCCCCCCCCACATCTTTTTAATCCATTCATCTGTCGATAGACACTTAGGTTGCTTCCATATCTTAGCAATTGTATATGATGCTGCTATGAACATTGGGGTGCGTGTATCTTTTTGAATTAGCATTTTTGGTTTTTTTGGATATACACTCAGGAGTGGAATTGCCAGATCATATGGTAGCTCTATTTTTAGTTTTTTGAGAAACCTCCATACTGTTCTCCGCAGTGGCTGCACCAATTTACATTCCCACCAACAGTGTGGGAGGCTTCCCTTTCCTCCACACCCTCGATAACATTTGTTATTTGTGTTCTTTTTGATGGTAGTCATTCTGACAAGTGTGAGGTGATACCCCATTGTGATTTTGATTTGCATTTCCCTGATACTTACCGAGGCTGAGCATCTTTTCATGTGCCTGTTGGCCATCTGCATGTCCTCTTTGGAGAAATGTCTATTCAGGTCTTCTGCCCTTTTTTTTTTTTTTTTTTTTTTTTTTTTTGCGGTACACGGGCCTCTCACTGTTCTGGCCTCTCCCGTTGCGGAGCACAGGCTCCGGACGCGCAGGCTTAGCGGCCATGGCTCACGGGCTCAGCCGCTCCGCGGCATGTGGGATCCTCCCGGACCGGGGCACGAACCCGCGTCCCCTTCATTGGCAGGCGGACTCTCAGCCACTGCGCCACCAGGGAAGCCCTGCCCATTTTTTAATCAGTTTTTTTTTTTTTTTAATGTTGAGTTGTATGAGCTGTTTATATATTTTGGATGTTAACCCCTTATCGGTCATATCATTTGCAAATATTTTCTCCCATTCAGTAGGTTGTCCTTTCGTTTTGTCAGTGGTTTCCTTTTCTGTGCAAAAGCTTTTGAGTTTAATTAGGTCCCATTTGTTTATTTTTGCTTTTATTTCCTTCGTTTCAGGAGACAGAGCTAAAAAAATATTGTTATGATTTATGCGAAAGAATGTTCTGCCTATGTTTCCCTCTAGCAGTTTTATGGTTTCCCATCTTACATTTAGGTCTTTAACCCATTTTGAGTTTACTTTTGTATATGATGTTAGAGAATGTTCTAATTTCATTTTTACATGTAGCTGTCCAGTTTTCCCAACACCACTTATTGAAGAGACTGTCTTTTCTCCATTGTGTATTCTTGCCTCCTTCATCATAGATTAATTGACCATAAGTATGTGGGTTTATTTCTGGCTCTGTATTAATTATTTTTTAATAGAACAAAACACACAGATAATTTCGTTACTTTGTCATCATACAAATTAGCTGGGCTATAGGTTTACTATAATGAACCCTCCCCAAAATGTTAATAATAAGTTCAGCATGCCAGAAGTTTCCACCCCTCTGATGTAAAAATGCCAGATGGTATGGTGGCTGTCCTCCAAAAAAAAAGTCAGAGACTTGGACTCAGTCTCTTATTCTGTCCTACTCATGACTTGGCTTCCATTTCATGGTTCAAGACAGCTGCTGCAGCTCCTGCCATCACCTTCACATTCCTGCTAGAAGGAAAAAGAAAAGGTTAGGCAAATCCTTCTTTTAAAGGCCATTCTTTGGAAGTTGCACATGTCACTCCTCACATCCCGATGGCCAGAACTTGGTGCTATGATCACACCTAACTGCAAGTGATTCTGGGAAATGTAATCTTTAGCTGGGCAGCTAGCTAAAAATATTATTACTGTAGAAGAAGCGGGCATAGATAATAGAAAAAAAAGGAAGTGGTGTCTGCTACACTTACATTTTAAAAAGAGAAGTAAAGTTGGTGAAAATATACAATGTAAACCTTCAGATTTAAAAAAATCTCAAATGTTGGAATAATTTGATTTTTCTTTCACAATAATGAAATGCTTGCAATCCATGCTCCATGTTAACATTACAAATGTAAAACTTAAAAAAAAAATCCATGTAGCTTATAACTCTTACTAAATCCATGATGGAGAAAAGGAGAAGTTTTTGAAGTAGCTGACAGTGTTAACACATTTTGAATATAAATTCCCTTGCTTTGTGAAATGTCCCCAAATGAAGACTGTAAGCAAGATAGAACAAGAAGACACTGAAGTGTTTATTAACATTTGAACAATATATTCCCAGGCTGGCTCACTCCTTCTTTTGATTCACATTTTGGCTGGTGTAAATTGAGGAATTTACATACTTTTTATATGTAAAGTTACGCTAATTGGAAGTTACCTTCAGTACCGAGGCAGAACCCTACCTCTAGATGAGGTGTAATAGTCTAAAAAAACCTGAAAGGTCTGGGATGTAGCTGAATTGTCTTCCAGCCTTGCAAACTTTTTATTGTAAATATTTAGTACTTTTCACCTGAATAAAAAGGAACTAAGATATATACAGCCGTCCCTTGTATCCACGGGGGACTGGTTCCAGAACACCCCACGGATACAAAAAAATCTGTAGCTGCCCAAGTCCCTTATAAAGGGGCTAGTATTTGCATGTAACCCAAGCACATCTTCCCATATACTTTCAAATCATCTCTAGATTACTTATAATAACTAATACAATGGAAATGCTATGTAAATAATGGCCTACGGGCAGCAGATTCAAGTTTTGCTTTTTGAAACTTTCCGGACTCTTTTTTTTTTCCTGAATATTTTCAGTCGAGTGTGGTTGAATCCTCCGATATGGAACCCATGGATGCGGAGGGCCGACTGTACTGTATTTTCCTCACGCTGGTATTATAAAATGGATTCAGTGATTTTTTTTTTCCCCCCTTCCCACATGGAGTTTTCTTCAGGCCGAGATGTGGAAACAAATAGGTTAGAAATTTGAAGTTTTCCTCTTAAAGTAACCATACGGGGAGTCATTTTGAAATAGCCCAAACTGGGTCAGCTATAGGATATGATGATTATCTTAGTGGCACGTATAACATGAAGTGACCTTTTCGGGAATTCTGGCTAAATTCCCTAAGGTAAACACCCCAACTATTACTTTCATTGGGTCACTTCAGTTTTCCCTTTTGCCTTTACATTATCCCCCCCATTTCATTTAGATGATCATTCTAATTTTTTTCCAAATTTGCAATAATACCGACCTTCTTCCTTCTATGTCTGTCAAAAAGATTGCAACAAAAACATCTTGGTCCCTAGTCTCTTACTTAATTGTTCTATGTACAGGCTTCAGACAATCCTCCAAGTAGGTTTCTGCAACTGGATTTTAGATGCTAATAAAGCATTGTGTGTAGACTGCTTTAAACAGTGACAACCATTAAATAAATCTTTTATTGGTACAGCACTACTTTGCTCTCTGAACTAGAGAGATTTTTCAGCAGTGGAGCATACAGCAACAGAGAAACTACAGAAAAACTGTCCTGTTTTCTTTAATGGAAAGCAGTGCTTTCCAGAATTCAGCTTGAGAAGTAGGAAGCCAACATTTTGGATTTGATTCTTGGATTTACTCTCAATTAAGCCTGTGATTGTTTGGTGAGATTGTTCACCTTTGTCTTGGCCTCGCTTTTCTCAGCTGTGGAAAGAAAACGGTGAGAGGATAGAGGAAATAATGAACACCCTATGTGGTTGGTGTCTGGGGAAAGACTTGGGGTGATAATGTCTTAAATGCCACAGTTTGTGGCATTATTTCAGGTAGGCCAGGCGATTGGCTCCCAGTCAGTGGAGTTCCAGCTCTTGGGAAACAAACTACATCCTCAGCATGCAAAGAAATGTGCGATGGCGTTTCTTCAGGAAATATTTTCCTTAACTTTACTCCATTTTGTGAATCACGTATTGCAATTTATAGCCGAGCTTGCTGTGGTGGTTTGTCCGGGCACATACCCAGTGAGATAATGGAGATCACGTTTGTTTAAATCCCTTGGTGGTCTTTTATTTCAATCGAGCTTGAGATGCACTGATGAGCTGTTAAATGAACGTGGAAACAGAGCCTGGAAGTGCATTTGGTTTGAAAAGTAATTGTAAAAGGCGACGATGACAGACCTTTCATGGCCCGTCTAGCTGTGTTTCCAATATGATAGTCACTAGCTATTTCGGTTTCAATTAGTTGAAATTAAATTCAGTCCTTTAGACACACCAGCCACATTTAAAATGCTCCGCAGTCACATGTGGCTAGAGGCCACCATATTGGACAACACAGACCCAGTGTATTTCCATAATCATAGAATATTCTCTCGGGCACCGCTGATCTATGGATCGGCACCTAGGAAAGAACTCTTTATGGTAAAGCAAGGAGGAGGCTGGCAATGGAAGTCAAGAGGTGATTCTGTTCTAATGTGAGCCCTTAAGAGCTCTGTGATCTTACCTCTGAAGCATTCTAGGCCTCAGTGGACGTGTCAATACCTCAACCACTACTTCTGTATACTTTTGTATGTTATAATGCTAACTTGAGGATCAGATGTAACAGTGTCATTTTATGGTCTAGAGAGTGGCCTTTGGAGTCAGACTGCTGAGTTGAAATACCAGTTACCTGCAAGTAGACTTCTCTGGGCCTTGATTTTCTACTGAAAAACAGGGACAGTGAAGTATGTATTTGGTATGATTGATAAATGGTTTCATATACATATACGAAACATATACCCGGCCCGTGGAAAATACTCGGTGTTTAAGCTGTTATTATTACTATTATCACTTATTTCATCTATTGAAAGGTATAAGGTGCTATCAAAAGGTCTTGTTGCAAATGATATTTTCAGTTTGCTGGTGTTTTCTGTTTTTTAAACCTCTTTGCACCGTGTGGTGTATCAGTATAAATGTGCCTTCTTAATGCCTATGTTGTCCTGCATAAATTAAGCCCCTTTGGGGAATAAATTACTTACAACTTAGAATGGCGGGCTCAAGGTTTGTTCTTTGATATTTCAGCTGTATAATTGGTTCTTTGCAAAAGAAATTAATGAGCTTGATGTCCATGCTGAGAAATGCTAGAGCAGACAGTCTTTCAGTGCTATTTATGTGCATCTCTCTCCAATTCCTTAGATTGTGGAGTGAAGTAAATCCCTCGGACCAGTATTCTATTTGGAAAGGTGTTGCCACGCCCCACAGGGTGCCACATCCTTAATCAGTAGGCGGTTTGACCGAAAGAGGAGGTTAATGCTGAGATTCGGAAGTCGTCGGAGTCCAAACTCTGTTTGACGCAGTAACCACCCCCCCCTCCGCCGTCTCCTTGCGGATAAAAGGGAGATGGGCAGTAACCCAGCGGTTCTCATCCCAGCTGCACTCCAGTCACCGGGAGGAGCTTTCAAAATGCTCATGCCTGGCTCCACCCCTAGAGATTCTGATGTGATTGGTCTGAGGTGCTGCCTGGGCGTAGGGACTTTTTAAAATCCCCAGGTGATTCTAATGTGCCACCAGGGTTGCGACCCACCGGGCCAGCCTCTACCTGGTGAGATGGAGGGGACACCTTTTGAAATGTGGCCCAGACATGGCTGTTTAATGGAGCCACACCGCCCTGGATGGAGGTAGCTGGTGGATTTCCACAGAGTCCTGTCCAGGTCTTCATTGTTCTCAGTGGTAGGAGTCAGGACAAAGCACGCCGATCAGCCCTACGGACGTGCAGTTAAGCTGGAAGGAGACAGAGGACCTGTTAGGTGACAGGTGCCAAAGGCATCATCGACAGGTCGGGGCAGGATGGGTGAATCCAGGGAGAAATCCGAGAGGAGGAAATAGAAGGCCTTTCAGTTACTTTAAATAAAACCACGTGGCCACGTATAGGCTCCGGGAAGCTTAGGTACACGGCTGCCGCGAGGGTTGGGCTGACTGACAGCCTCAGTGGTCAGGAGTGCGCACTTGGAAACCAGTCCTGTGTTTTTGTCCCGGCTCCCCCATCTCCTGGGCGATCTCCAGCACGTCCCTGCGCTTTGCTGGGCTTCAATCTCCTCCTCCATTTAGTGGGACTAACAAAAGGCACCTGCCAAATTCTGTGGTTGTGAGAATTCAAGGTGATGATTTACGGAGCCTGTGAGTACAGGCTGCTAAGTAAACACGCGATGACCTGCAAGTTTTCTCATCCACGTGGTGAGCCTTGCCCCCGGAGCCTGCAGGGTCAGCCGCTGCGTGAATAGAAGTATCCAGGGGGCTTGTTATTAATTGTGACGGATGCCCCATACTAATGTGGGATATCAAGAACAGGGGGGACTGAGTGCGGGGTATATGGGAGCTCTCTCTACTACCTTTACAATAATTCTGTAAATCTGAAACTGTCCTAAAATAAAAAGCTTATTTTAAAAAGTTATGGTTTTAACACAACATTGTAAATCACCTATACTTGAATAAAATCAATTAAAAAAAGAAAGTTATTGCTAAGGTAGTAAGTACTGCCTTGTTAAGTGGGCATGAAGTATTTATTCATTTTTCAGTATACATTTGTGTGCCAACTCTGTTCTGTCAGCGGGAAGTTGGCCCCGTTCATAAAGAACCAAAATGTTTTCGTTGTAAATATTTCTGGGGCGGAGATTTCTAAGATAGTTATTTCCATATGTGTGGGGAACAAAATTGAATCGATTTAAACTTTTTGTTTATTTTGCAATCATTTTAGATATAGTTGTAAGAACAGTACATAGTTTCTGTATATCCTTCACCAAGCCTCCCCCAACGTTAATGACGTATGATTCTCAAAACCAGGAAGTGACCATTGGTGCAGTACTGTTACGGAAATTACAACCTTTATTTGGATTTCACCAGTTTCTCCTCTAATGTAATTTTTCTGTTTTACGATGCAGTTGAGGATCCCACGTAGCGTTTAGTTGTCACATCTCCTTCGTGATCTCCAATCTGTGACAGTTGTCGGTCTTTCCTTCTCGGTCTGGACCTCTGCTCTGTTGAAGAGTACTGGTCAGGGATTTTGTCATGTGTCCCTCAATTGAGATCTGTCTGATATCTCATGATGAGATTGAGGTTATGCGTTTGGGGCAAGAATGCCACAGAATGTCTGACATTGTGCCCACGGCAGGATATCGTATCAGGGGATACATGATGTCCATAGGTCTCATTCCTAGTGATATTAACCCTGATCATCTGGTTAAGGGGGCATCTGTGGCTTTTGATCTATCGTAAGTATCTTTGGTAATGGATGCTACTCCTGTGCCATGTTTCAGTGTAAGAATGAGATGGGAGGAGTTACGGTCAAGCATTAAGTGGTTTCAAACTGGTGTACTTTGGATGTTTTACGTGTTAAGTCTCATCATTTCTCCTTTTAATCTCATTTGTACTCTCAGCGCTGGCTTCTCACCATTTGCAGAGTTCTGCCCCAAGTCGATTGATAAAGCAGATAAGCTGTTACAAGTATGTGTAAAGTAAAAACGAATAGGCTGTAAATCGAGACTCGGGAGAGTCCTCTGGAAATGAAGTACATGAACTTTAATAGGTGTTCTTTGAAGCAATTTTTTTCTGCTGTCTTTAAAAATCAAGTGCAATATTTGATAGTCCATTCGAAAGTTAGACAAACCTGGATTTGAATCTAACTTTAAATTTAAGCTGTTGAGTCGTTGTTAAAGGCAGACAAATGTGGATCTGAATCCTGGTATTGCCCCTCGCTAGAAAGTTATTTAGCTTCTACAAGCCAGTCTCCACTCCCATCAAACCTTCTCTGGCTTGTCGTGAAGAGGAAATGAGAAGATGTAAGACCTGTGCCAGGCACTGCGTCTGGACACGAGAAGTGCCCAGTAAGCGTTAGCTGCTATCTGTGATTTTATCCCACACAGGGTTCGTGTGGCCTCTTAAGAGTTGACAGCGCACAAAAGGGTAAACAATTAGCTTTATGTCCTAATTAATCTGCAATTGGGCTGTAGAACTAATAGGAGACATAGAAGCAGAAAGAGCATACAGCCTCTTTTGTGCATGTATCCCCGTAAGTTTAAGTGCAGTCGGATCGTTCTCAAGTTAGTGATCTTTTTATGGCCGTCTTTCCAGAATCTTTCTGGGGATGGCTGTAAAACACAGAAGAGCACTTTTTCCCATAATTACCACATCACTTGCTAACAAAAGAATGATATCCTGAGATTAGCTTATTGTTCTTTGGAATCAGTTTGGAAAGTAATCTGATCATTGACAGGAGTTTATGAACCGGAGTGGTGAATTTCTTTCTCAGCAGCTACTCTGTTTTCTGAAGTACTAGATATTTCTAGTGGATTTAATCCTAAAATGTGAAGGTCATTAGGCTGGACATTTCTTTAAAAAAAAAAGCTAGATTTGCTCTGTTTGTAAGAAGGTAAGGTCTAGTTAGGTGTAGTGTGGAAAGTATCAGAATTCTGTGTACAGCCACTGAGTTTAAAATTTCATCTAATCGTAAATTGCTTCAAACTAAAAATCTCTTCATTGCTTAGCTCTTTGAGAAATGGTTTATTTTTAATATGTATCAAATCTTCCAAACATGGTGGCCAGTAGAATCAATCTCTTACCCGCCCCTTTCCCCACGATAGGGACATGGTGTCCCAGAACCAGCCAGGCCTATACTAGGGCCCATTTTAGTCCTGAGACTCCAAAATGGGTCTTTAGAATTAAATTTGGCTATTAGCCCAGATTTACTCAAATTTTTAACAAGCGCCGCTTTGTATTTCAGCATCCTCCCCTCAGACCCCAACTTTGTCACTGGTTAGGGGTGGGGAAGTGGGAGGGGGCACATGAACAAGAAACAAAAGCAGCTGCTGGAGAGAAACCCCAGTGAAAGGGGGTGAAGAAGAAAAGTTCTGCCACGGCAGCTGCTCCAGTTATCAAAAGAGGAAGTCCTCACTTAACATTTGATAGCCCTCAAGTTTGGAAGGTTTATCCTTCTTCTTTATTTGGGGAGCAATGAAATGAAGTCCGTGGAGGAAGCCGGTAGATTGGTGCGGAAATGAAATTGACATGAGACCAGGGACTCTTCAATCAGCCTGGCCCTTCATTTTAAAGTTCTGAACCATCGCTTAATATTCAGCCTCGAGATGAATTTGGAAGTTTGTTTTGTTTTGTCATATCCCCACTGTTTCACAAATGAAAGACGTGGCTGTCTCAGGCTAAATCTTCTCATATCCGAGATCACATAGAGGTTTTGAAGCTTGTAACAGGAGAATAACAAGTATTATAACAGGAGAGTAACACGTGGTATAAAGCTGGGCAAACTGGGAAGGCAGGCAGTGGGGTGGCACTTTGATCCATTTTGTGGGGTGCTCTTGTTATCACAAAATGCATATATGGCTGCTCTGAAAAATCGACCCGGGGAGACATCAAAGAGGCAGAGTGGCTCGCTGGACTAGAAAAGGCTTTCGTGGAGACGCTCATTTCCATGTTGTCCAGATGGCTTATGCATATGCAATACGTTTATCATTGCATTTCTTAGTCCCATGGGCGAGTTCTTGCATTTTACAAGGGGGCCCACTCCGAAAGGCGATTTTATCGTAGTATTAGGAAGTATTCCACGTCAGCTACCTAGTCTAAGAAACTGTAAAGAGCTAGAAGTCTGAACAGAGCCGCGTTTGAGTACAGGACGATGTGGTCTGTGAAGGCCATAGCACGTCCTTGGAGCGCGTCACAGAATTTGATTTTTCATGAAGGCAGAAGCGGGCCCCGACAGCACGAAGCCTGCTCTGGCCTCAGTGTGTCTCAGGCCCAGGGGCAAACATCTTGTCTCGAGGTTCAGAGACTTCAGGAGGTCCAGAGGATGGATGTGGCCGGGCCTTGAGGGTCTGCTTGGGATCTGCCACCCCCAGAGTGTCAGGGCTGAGCCCCAGATGGTCCCAGAGGTTTAGAGAATCCCCAGCTCTCTGAGTCTGTCTAACACAGGGGTCAGGAAACTCTTTCTGTAAAGAGCCAGGTAGTCAGTATCTGTCACAACTACCCATGTGTGCTGTTGCAGGGCAGGGGCAGCACCAGAGGGTCCCTAAATGTGGGTGTGGCCATGTGCTGGTAAAACTCAAAACTGTCTCAGAACAGGCAGCAGGCCGGATTTGGCCTTTGTGCTATAGCTTGCTGACCCCTGGTCTAGAGCAAGGGCTTCTCAAGGGCTCCTGGGGAGAGAACTCAGGAGGAACTGGGATAGGAAAAAGATACACCCCTCTATTCACTAACGTCCAACAGAAACTGAGCATTTGCTCTCGTATGAATGTGGGCAACACTTTTGCAGACCTGTGACTTTGCCATGAATGGGAATCATGGATATATGGGCACACCGTGTTTTACTGCACTTCACTTAGTTGCGCTTCACAGGTATTGTGGTTCTTACAAATTGAAGGTTTGTGGCGGCCCTGTGTCGAGCAAGTGCACTGGTAGCATTTTTTATAATTAAGGTGTGTACTTTTTTTTAGGCATAACGCTATCACTGCACACTTAATAGACTGGTATTGTATAAACAGAACTTTTATATGCACTGGAAAGCCAAAAACTGTGTGATGTTTTATGGCAGTGTTTGCTTTAACGCGGTGGTCTGGAACGGAACCCGCCATATCTGCGGGGTCTGCCTGTATCCATATCTCATTACAGTTGTTGCAAGAATCTCCAAATATCGTTATACTTGTCACGACTTTGAAATTGTGTACTATACCTTTGGCAGCATTAATAGAGTACACATATAAGTATATATAATTACGTATTTTATGATTACATATAAAGCTTTGACCCTGACATCGTGTCTGGTTGTGGTCATTTCTAGGACCCACTGCCCAGCCCCGGAGAACCCTGGGATGGTTTCACGATCACCTGGCGGAGTCATTATCAACATACCCTTTAATAGCCAATGGAATGCCCTTACTTGAGTCCTCTTCCATCTTGACGGAGCCTGAACTTCAGTACCTTCTCTGTGGGATTGGCTCAAGTGGGCCCCCCGCAGTTCACCCCTTGGTACTGCAGCTCTAGTGTTTGCAGGGCACCAGTCACTGTCATTGGGACAGAAGCCTGACCTCCTCCTTCTGGTTTCCTTAGTGATTTTCTGCTGGCCTTTCGGCAGCTCCTTCAGTGGGGCTTGTTGTGCCCGAGTAGAAGGCGTGCCTGACAAGGGCCAGAGGCCTGGGTGTTAGCACTGTGACTTCCACTGTGTCTCGTGATCTTAGGCAAGCCGCTTAGCCTCTGTGCTTAAGTGACCTTGTTGAAGTTGGCTAATACCCTCCCCGAGGAGTAGATGAGGCAGTTCTGAGAAATCACTTTACGGGCAAGCCATTTTCATTAGGACTTGGGGGGAAGCATGCTGTCTCTAGCTCAGAGTGGCTGAAATGATCGAGATAATCAGCATAAATGTGCAATAAATTCAATCCACCTTTATGGAATCCCTTTAATAACAAATTAAGTGAGAGGGTACATTCCTGAATTTAAGCCTGGAGTATTTCCCACTTGTGTTTGAAGGCACTCATTGTCAGGTAGGAATAAAGACCTTAGTAAATAGGATCCTATTTGTATTTCTACTGCCAAGGATATGCATTAAAGGAGATTCTGCTTCACTGACGGTGGACTGAATATGGAAACCACCCACTTGGACTCCTGTTATACAATCTCCTAATTTTTCCATCCACTAATAGCCCAAAGATTGTATAGGAATTCTGAACTCAGACCAACAAATGATGCGTCTTGATACCAGAAGTTTACATTTCTAGTGTAACCTTGTATTGTCACCTTGGCTTCTATGTGGTGCTAAACAGTTCTCTTTTAAAAGTAAAACTTAAGATCGGAGGTCATTTAATTAATGTGTAATGAGAGAGAAAACCAGCAGGCCGACTTTGGCCTTCAAAGCGTCTCTTTCTTGGTTGGGAAAACTCCCTGGGGTCTAAGTTTCAGGACCGGGTCAAGCAGAGAGTAACAGGAAGGAAAATTCACCGAGTTCACAGCCCCGTTCTTGCGGTCTGGGTCTGTCTTCAGGTTCACGTGCATGTTCTCTGTAGAAGCGGATTTGAACGCAGAGTCCCCAAAACAAGCAGAAATCTTGGGATTTGGCAGCATGACCTTGGCTGGCTGGCTGGACTTCAGGAACAAGAGCTCTTGCTTCCTGGCAGGTCTAGGGGAAGAGGGAAACCACATCATATGACTCGGGAGTTCCTTCAAAAATGCTACCGACAGGAGGAATGGATTGAGCAAGAATACTTTGTGTAGACTCAGGAGACTGGAGCTTCTTTTTTAGATGAGGAAGTGGGACATTCCAGACTGTAAGGCAAGAATCCGAGGAGACCAAAGCTAATGAAACCCTGAGGGAGGAAATGCAATTCTCTCTGGGCTGGTAGAGGTCCACGCCTTCCTGTGCCTGTAAACTGCCGTAGTGTTTCACATGTTTATTTTCTATTCTCTCTGCATTTTTATAGCTACCTCAATGACCATTTTATGCCAAGGCAGTGAAATAAAGGATGTTTCGGATACGGTGCTCCTTACTTTGTAGAAGGATAAGGTTGTGCTTTCTTCACGATGATCGGTCGGTCTGTGTCCAGATTTACATTCAACTGATACTTTTCAAGCACTGGCCCAGGTAATTTCAAGATACGTTATCTCATCTCATCCTCGAAGCAACCTGAGTTCAGAGATTTGATAACGGGGCTCAGAGAGGTGAAGGGATGTTGCAGGTCATACAGGCAGGGCTTTGCATATAGACCCCTCTCTGTAATCTAGAATCCTCTTCACAGCTGCCTCTCAGGTTCAGCATGTTGTGTCACTTTTGTGAATTCTTGAACTCTGTGGCGACTCAGGAATGGTGTGAAATGCTGTTCCTTTGAAGCACTGGCGTACAGGAAAATGGCTAGATGTGTCTGGAGGTTTAAGACTCTAGCTGATGGATCTGATTCTGAATGAAAACATTCTTCAGGAAAAGGAGCCTTTCTTTTTGTAGAACATCCAAGGGGAAGAAATTAAGCAGTCTGGGGAATACGGTCAGTTCCATTGTAGCTCTGTTTCGAAACCATAAATGTGTTCCAGTGGGATTGATATAGTAGGGAACCGCGTACGCATAATGGGAATTTCACATTTGCTTATGTGCCATTTGCTCCTCGTGAAACACACAGAGCACACCAGCACTCACACTTCGTGCGTCTCCAAGCTGGCCCAGCTCACCCGGTACGTTAGGAGCCGCATCCCCCCAAACCTGGGTGGCAACACCCGCTGCCCCCCAATTTCACAGTAACTCATAAGCTGCAGCCCCTCTGCCGCCCACCCCGCAGGCACACTTCAGGTCTTTATTCAAGGTGAAGTGAAATATCGATAGTTATATACTTCTTAATCACTTCACATGTATAAAATGATGTTACCATTTTTAGTAGGTTTCTATCTTCTTTATATATGTGGCACTGATGAAGTTTTTGAATATCATGTCTTGAACCTCATTTTCTCCCATAAGACCTGTTTTTTTGTTTGTTTTTTTTTTGTTGTTGTGCGTGTTTGCAAAGAAGGATGATTTTTAGGACCACCTGTGTGGCATTATAGCCCTAAACCTTCCATCTGACTTCGGCCTGTTGACTACATTATCTGGGCGGTGAAAATACTCTATTATAGGATATACTAAAGTTCTATTTGATTTATTCAGAATCCAAACAAGGATTACATTCATTTACCAAAAAACCCGAAATTAATGACATTTTAAAAACCCTTACATAGAATAAACAGCAGGGTTTTACTGTGTAGCACAAGGAATTATATTCACTATCTTGTAATAACCTATGATGGAAAATAATCGAAAAAAGAATATATATACAGATATATATGATATAGATTCCAACCTACGGTATTAGAGAGTAGGGCTCTTAACTGAATCACTTTGTTGTACATCTGAAACTAACACAGTATTGTAAGTACTATACTACTAGTATGGTAGTTGTAACTACTATATACTAGTAGTTGTAACTACTAACAACTATATTTTAAAAAAAACCGGGCTTCCCTGGTGGCGCAGTGGTTGAGAGTCCGCCTGCCGATGCAGGGGACACGGGTTCGTGCCCCGGTCCGGGAAGATGCCACATGCCGCGGAGCGGCTGGGCCCGTGAGCCATGGTTGCTGAGCCTGTGCGTCCGGAGTCAGTGCTCCGCAGGGGAGAGGCCACAACAGTGAGAGGCCCGCGTACCGCAGGAAAAAAAAAATCTTACAGCTGGAGAGGATGTTTAAGAGGAAAGGAGGGGGACTTCTCTGGCAGTCCAGTTGTTAAGACTCAGCACTTACACTGCAGGGGGCGTGGATTCGATCCCTGGTCCGGGAACTAAGATCCTGCATGCTGCGCAGCATGGCCAAGAAAGAAAAAAAAAAAGAAAGTTAACATTCCACTAAAAGTTACCTTAGGCCAGATCGTGTTGGGCGCCTTCGATAATCACTGCATCTCATCCTCATGACAACGTACGCGGGTAGTCGGGAGTTGAGGCTTGGAGGGAGAGGGGCAATTCCTACAGCATGAAGGTGACCGGGCTGGGACTCAGGGCTGAGGCGCAGCCCCTCTCTCTGTAGCATCGTGGACCCCAGACGGTTCCCACTCTCTGTTCATCATCTTTCCCATTCCAACTTGCGTGTTTCTGTCTACTGACACGACACAGTACTAGTGAGTTTTACCCAAGACTACATCGGGGTCTTAGAAGACTTTGTCTTTTGAAGAGATCATTTTTTTAAATCAGTGTTTCTCAACCTCTTTATTACTACTTTTTTGGAGATTTTTTTTCCCCCGCAAAAAGACTTTGTAGACATTTTTTTCCTGATTGCCTCCCTGTGAAATCTTAATACCACAGATATACTGTATATATGTTTATGTACTGTGTGCTTTTATGGTTATTTGTGCTTTATATGTAAAAAGAGTAGTTTTATTTTGCCCCTCAAGAACTCATTTTCATCTTATTGGGGGTGATACTGCCCCTGTTGAAAATGCACATCCCAGATCTTCAATTATCTTAAATAGATCTGCTTTGAAAATTAATATCATACTACGTGAGAATGGTATCCTTAAGTTGGTGGCGGTTGAGGACTCTTGTTGGGACTGTGTTGCCTGGCTTCATGTGAATGAGCCTGGAAGGAAGTACAGCTGGATGACTAACAAAGGCTGGTCCCTATGAGAAAGTGGGGTGTAAGAGTGAGCGCCTGATTCCCACCCCTCTCGGTGTCTCTGTATTAAAAAAAAAAAGAGCACATATCTAGTCAGAAACAAATGGGAAGAAATCAGCTGTTGAATAATAAATGATTCTGGCTTGTCAGCCTATATTTAGCACCTTTAGTTAATGAATCATCTTCTTTATAACATACTAAATGATAGATTCCAACCCAACATATTGAAGAGTTGGTCTTTTTCAGACTTCAGTGTGCAGGAGAATCCCCGGTGGGTCTTGTTAAAGTGCAGATTCTGATTCAGCAGGAAGGGGGTGGGGCCTGAGAGTCTGCATTTCCAACAAGCTCCCAGATGCTGCAGATGCCACTGATCCAGGGCGAAATCCTAAGAGAACATGAAGACGGTTACAAGGGGTCCTCAGACTATTCTCAGAATTGCAGAAAGTCTAAAGCGGTGCTTCTGAACCAGGGGCGGTTTGCTCTCGAGGGGCCATTTGTCAATGTCTACAGACATTTTTGGCTGCCTATCTAGGGGGCACTACTGGCACCTAGTGGGTAGAGGCCAGGGATGCTGCCCAACATCCTACAGTGCACAGGATAGCTCCCTTCGCAAAGAATGATCCGGCCCCAGATGTCATTAGTGCTGAAATGGAAACCCTTGCCTAAAGGAAATCACACACTTGCCCCCAGTAAGGTGACACAGACTAATACAGGTAGCCCCCTCTCCTCCTTCACAAGAGTAATATTAACCCACTTTGGTAGCACCAACTCCTCTGTGGTGGCCAAGCTCTGCAATTGACAGTAATAGGTGTCGCTAATCAATTTCAATGGGAAAGTAAATTAATGGTAATATAAAGAAACACAGTTAAGTAGATTAAAAGGAAAACACTTTTGTAATCATGAGGTCTGCAGGGAGATCTACATGTGCATGTAGCAGGGGCCCCTGCTGGAGGAAGGATGAGCATGCCTGCACCTCGTGGAGTGGGTTGATCAGGCTGCGCACGCCTGGCCGGCAGGGTTTACTGGAGTGGTATGCGAGTGAGCCCATCTGGACATTTTTGGAACAAACTTGGAACATTCCTTTGGATTCTTGAATACGACTTGCAGCTGGGTAGGAAAGTGGTGCAGTGTTATGACCCACAGATTGAAGATGCTTTTTTAACAATAGAAATAATTCACTGTGGAAGATTTTCCCTTCAAGAGAGTGACAAATACAGATTGATGCATAGGTCTAGGTATGCTGATTCACAAACCAGTGTTGTTTCGTGGGATGTATGTGTGGGAACATCTGGATTTTTCAATGTAGTTATAGAATCCATTTATATTTGAATCATTTGA
Organism: Lagenorhynchus albirostris; assembly: GCF_949774975.1. NCBI lineage: Eukaryota > Metazoa > Chordata > Mammalia > Artiodactyla > Delphinidae > Lagenorhynchus > Lagenorhynchus albirostris. Next base: position 121,371,202 of record NC_083116.1, read on the forward strand.
AACAACAACAGCAAGAGATAAAAGTAGCTTCTCTGAGGATGGCTTGTTTGAAAATTCTCCTGTCGAGTGTAATTTTCCATTTGGGTTAAAAGAACCTTAATATTAGGCAGTTTGCTCCTGAGAGAGATCTGTAAGTTTATTCTAACTGCAGTCTTCCTTGGAAGATAACATGATAGTCACCTAATGTCAACTGAGTCATGCCGATCCATTCACAGAAGGGAGAAAAGATTTGTTGGGTTACTTTAAGATGATTTTAAAACTTGTTAACCCTGAAGGAGAGAAGCATCTAAAATGCACAATTCTAAAAAATCCCAAGACCAGTGAAATTTTGTAGACTGAGCTCAGCTGTTGGTCAAGGATCATTGAGCCTGTGTGTTACATATACTTTAGACAAAATCCAGACTTTTCCTACAATAAAACCATGTCTGGGGCTGCCCTGGTGGTACAGTGGTTGAGAGTCGACTGTCTGCTGATGCAGGGGAGATGGGTTCGTGCCCCGGTCCGGGAAGATCCCACATGCCGTGGAGCGGCTGGGCCCGTGAGCCATAGGCCGCTGGGTCTGCGCGTCCGGAGCCTGTGCTCCGCAACGGGAGAGGCCACAGCAGTGAGAGGCCCGCGTACCGCAAAACAAACAAACAAACAAACAAAAAACCCATGTCTGCTGAGCAGTTGACTCTGTCATCTGGAATAGATGTTCCTTATTTTTTGTTCCCACTGGTAAAATCAGATTAATTATCTGAATCATCACAATTTCTGTTGTTTAATTTTTAAAACGCTAGTCAACCCTCTCTTCACCTTTCTCAGTGTAATAAAGCACATGAAACTGCCGACATGGGGCCATTTCCTGCCTACAGAACTGGTAATCTCATGTGGTTCAGTCTAATATTATTTAGTAATGTATTTTAATTCTGATATTTAAAAATAAAACTTTGAGAAGCACGAGGGGTAATATCTAGGTATAATTTGTATTTTCCGATTAGCTGGCTCTGTCCGCTGTGTTTTTCCTCTGTGTACAGGATACGGTTTCACACTAGTAACACCTTTCATACGGGGGTGGCACCTGAAACTTCACAGTGTGTGAGTCACGGTGGTTGGTTCTGTTATTTTCCAGCCATACAAGGTCTCATTTCTCTCACTTAGTTTTTAAAATGATGAACTACCTATCTTCTAGCTGTATATATTTTTAATTGTTGTTCATAGCACCATATTTAAGATTCAAAAAAACCCTTATTGTATCCCAACATTACTATCCTATCAACCAGACACCAGTATCTCAAGATACTGATAGAAATTCCTTGGGGGAAAATGGGGATTTTGAGGTCCTAGAAATGTCTGGAACACTGAGTTTTTTTTTTTTTTTTTTTTTTTTTTTTTTTGCGGTACATGGGCCTCTCACTGCTGTGGCCTCTCCCGTCGTGGAGCACAGGCTCCGGACGCGCAGGCTCAGTGGCCATGGCTCACGGGCCCTGCTGCTCCGCAGTATGTGGGATCTTCCCGGACTGGGGCACGAACCCGTGTCCCCTGCATCGGCAGGTGGACTCTCAACCACTGCGCCACCAGGGAAGTCCACACTGAGCTTTTTAAAATGGTTGCTTTGCTGCTAATATTCTAAAGTGTGTTACTAATTTCCATGATGGAGATACAAATTATCATTTTTCAAAGCTATTTAGCTACGGAATACTTAGTAACATCCCAGGGTACTAGCAGTCCTCATTGTACAGTCCAGGAAATCCTGTTCCATGCTAGTCACTTTCCAGAAAGGTTTGTCCCTGATGGATTTTCCCCTCCAGATGATAGCTGTTCTTTTTTTCCAGCTTTTGGCCCATTCCAAAATACACATGAGCTTGACCTAAGAATTTTGCCAAAGAAATATTATTCCCCTCTAGGGAAATGAAAGCAGCGTGTTTCAACACAAGTTGAGAAATCTTAAAACAACTCTAAGTGAAAAAAAAAAAAAAGGACCAGATTTTTATTATGTTCAGTGGAAATTAGATTTTCAGGTTAATTGTGGCCATTGTTGGTGCCTTACTGTGGGGCAGGATCATAGCAGGAAGGTGTTAAGGAGCTTATTGACCCCCGCACCCCAGGCTGTTGCGATTATGTGGGTATATTTAGAAGCTGTAATGAAAGCAGAACGTCAGCCGAGATGCCCCAGCAGACACTCTCAAATTAAGATCGCTCCCATTATGAGAAAAACCCCCCAAAGAAAATATTTGCATGGCAAGTAAGGAAGAGCGCATTTCTCACCAAAATGATGTTGTAACATTTCAGGGAAAACAGTAACTGCAACTCATTATTGTCATCTGTATCTCCCGGGGGCTGAGCTGTTGTCAGAGAGGATAAGAGCCGGGGAGCATATGGGAGGCCTGCTCTGGCTCTCTGTTGATACAAAGCTCCACGTTTTAGCGAATTTATATGTTATTTCCTTCCAGTAGATTGAAAGCAGCAGACCTTTTTGTCGCAGACGCAAGATATAAACTGGAAAGTGATTCCATAGCCAGTTCCCATCGAGGAAAGAACCCAATATTGCGTTTCTAACCAACTGTTTGATCTGCTGTATTATTTCTTACGTGGTTTTGTGAATTTTTGTTCAGCATGAATAATCACTGGCAAATGAATGTATGAAGCTATGATTTAGCTGGTAACAAAAAGTTACCAAAAACCCCTCAGCATGTGGTTCAACTATCTTAGGATGAGTATGCTGAATAGGAATATTCATCTCTGACCATAAGTCAAATGAAATACACTCTAAGATCCACGGGTGAAAAGAACTGCCTTATACAAACTCACACAGGGATCGAGTTTGGGTGGCAATTGTGTGATAAGCTTCTGCTGTCTAGCTCGTCCGATTAGCCAGATTTCACAGTATTTTGTTTAGATTTACTACAGTGACACAGCATAGGTTTTTCCAACTCTTTTGATGTAAGAGTTGAGGTTTTAGTTTGGAGAGGAAGAGTTCTGTGTCATTCGTACGGGGGCTGTGATGCACGTTCATTTAATCTGTGGGCTTGCTTAAAGGCTAGGGGGGCGAGATGTTTGGGGTCACCTGGGAGGGGATCAGAGTGGCCAGGCTTTGCTTTCTTTCTCCCCTATGCCCTGCGGAAACAGGGAGTGTTCCCTGAGATGTCCTGGAGAGGGAACCCTTCCCCCAGTGACAGTGACTCACCGTTGCTCTTGGAACCAGCTTCGCTTAGCCCTGGGGAGGATCCAGGCCTAGCACCAGCAGGTTCTTCCCTACAAGGTCTCTGAGGGCGTGGAGAGATGGGCCGCCCTGCAGAGTTGCAGCCTATTACTCCAAATCTCCAGGCCTGTTGAAGACCCTCTGGGAGAAGAGGAGACAGATCTCTGTCAGCGGTACAAACTCCCCGCAGAGAAGGCCACCTCTCCTCCCTTGCACAGCATCCTAATGACAAAGGTGGACGTGGACGGTGCTTAGTTACTGCCGTGGAGGAAATAAGCCAGCTCTCTGGAAGGCTTCTCTTCACTGACGTGGGGACCTTCAGTGCATGGGTAAAGACACCAGCTAGTAGGTGACCTCTGGGGTATGAGCCCTTACTTGTGGAATATTAAAAACCTTTGGCCCTCTGGGGACCAGTAACCCAGGACAGAGCACTTTGTGATTCCTGATTTGCTTCTTTCTCTGCTGGCCTCTTTGGCCATTCAGTCACACGTGACCATTGCTTTTCATTAGTACTGGTCGTCAGATACAGAGCAGGGAAAAGGAGTGACGTTTAGGCTAGGACATTATATAAATTGTCATCAACTCCAGTAATGTGTTGGTCAGAAGCCAGTATTTGAAAGAAGGAATGCTGTCTCACTCTAGCTGGTAGCTCAATTTCAGCTAGAAGGAAGAGCTGGTCCTTTGAGAAACTCAGATGGAATTATTAGACATGAGATCTTGAGTATCCTCAAGACCATGTATAAGAAATGATTCATTTGTAGTAAAAATCTTTAACTCGATAGGATTCATAATAAACACAACTGCCAATACGTAATTTGGGGATGAAACCGGTTATAAAATGGGTGCCTAGATCAGAGGTTGGCAAATGATGACCTGTGGACCAAATCTGGACTGCCACCGGTTTTTGAGTGGCTCACAGGTTAAGAAGGATTTTTATATTTTGAAAATGGTGGAAAGAAAAATCAAAAGAATAATCTTTCATGATAGGTGCAAATTACATGAAATCAAATTTGTGTCCATAAATAAATGTTTATCGCAACATGGCCACACCCCTTCCTTTTCGTATTATCCCTGGCTGTTTTTGTGCGACAGTGACAAAGTTGAGTCATGGCGACCGACTGCGTGTGGCCCACAGAGCTTAAAATATTTACTCTCTGGCTCTTTACCAAAAGCGTTTGCTGATTCCTGATTAAAATGATCCAGAATATGCTTGTTTGAAGTTTAGTTCGATGACCTTCCAAGTGAAGTCACAATAGTTAAAATTGCTTGTGGAGATCTGGTCGATGCTTGAGAATAAATTGGCTAAATGCTGACTCAGAACAGGGCTACAGGAAGGCATCATTGTCGTGTCCAGCCTTGAGCTGTTCAAAGCTTCTGTCCTACGAGCAAAACCCTGCAGTTACGCCAGATGGCTCACCATGCATCAGCTGCACTTAACCTCCCCTGCAAAAATCTTCCCCAGATCTCCTAACAAAGAGTGACTTCTAAAATGGTGCCTCTACTTAGGAAACATCGCAGGCAAGCCCGCTCTGCCCCCCAGTGTCCGTCAGGAGTTTAGCCACGGGAGGTAACAGGGTAGGGGGCCTCCGGCAAAAAACCACCCCCGAGTTTAAATTCTGGCTACTAAAGGGAGAAGCGATCTCTACAGCATTCCCACCACCTCACTCGGAGCCCACAGGACCTTTCGGTTTCCTCTTACAGGGTTTACGGTGTTCAACCTTAAACTCGAGTGATTTGGGGGATTATTTCATTCCCCTGGCCACCCTGGGAATTTTGTTAAAAGTCTCAGAAATGGGGCTTCCCTGGTGGCGCAGTGGTTGAGAGTCCACCTGCCGATGCAGGGGACACGGGTTCGTGCCCCGGTCCGGGAAGATCCCACATGCCGCGGAGCGGCTGGGCCCGTGAGCCACGGCCGCTGCGCCTGCGTGTCTGGAGCCTGTGCTCTGCAACGGGAGAGGCCACAACAGTGAGAGGCCCAAGTACCGCAAAAAAAAAAAAAAAAAAAAAAAAAAAAGTCTCAGAAATGGATTTGATCATTGATACAAAGGATAGAGATACAGTTTTTACAAGTCTTTGTTGGCTTATATCTATATTTCTGGTCACACTTCCTAACGTATTCCCATGTATACTGTTTACTGCCATCATGGCAACTCATTCATGCCCCCCTAAAGTCGCCATAATCTTTCATAATGCTCCGCCTTTGCATATTCTTCCTCACCTTGTCTGCCTAACCCCTACTCTTGCTTCAGTGTTCCTCCCAGAACCCTTTTCTTTCCCTCTCTATAGGCAGTTTCATTATTCTCTCCTTTGTGGTATTGTTCTGCATAGGCTATGCCTCTCTTACCCATGGGATCACATGGTATTACCATTATTTGTGTACGTGTCAGTTTCCCTCATGAGCCTGTAAGCGCTTTGAGGGCAGTGATTGTGACTTACTAAATTTGGCACCAAGGCTGATACATGATAAGGTGCTTAATAAACCCTGGTCTAATGGACGCGTGGTTACGTGCACATTCCCTGGTTGTTTCATTCTGTACTTAGGCTGGAAGACTAAGCATGTTTCCTATTGCAGAAGACCATTCTTGGAACTCCCTTCTCCATAATTGGAAAAGTTGGTGCATCTTGTTGAGCTCATAGAAGTTCTATCCTTAAGCCTATGTTTGGCTTGCTGCCTTAGCTGTGAGACCAAACGGAGTGATGAGTGTCACCCTCTTACCCTCTTGTTGTTATTTATTTTTTATTGCGGTATAGTCAATTTACAAAGTTGATTTACAAAGTCAGTTTCAGGTGTACAGCAAAGTGATTCAGTTATACATATATTCCTTTTCATATTCTTTTCCATTATAGGTTATTGCAGTTCCCTGAATATCGTTCCCTGTGCTATACAGTAGGTCCTTGTTGTTTCTCTTTTTTTATATATAGTAGTATATATCTGCTAATCCTAAAGTCCCAATTTAACCCTTCTCACCCACTTTCTCCTTTGGTAACCGTAAGTTTGTTTTCTGTGTCTGTGAGTATTTGTTTTGTAAATAAGTTCATTTGTATCATTTTTTAGATTCCACATATAAGTGATGTCATATGATATTTGTCTTTCTCTGTCTCACTTCACTTAGTATGATAATCTCTAGGTCCATCCATGTTGCTGCAGATGGCATTATTTCATTCTTTTTTATGGCTGTGTAATATTCCATTTTGCATATATATACAGTGGAACATTGATATGGTAGGGAAGATATAGTATATAGATACATATATCTATATACCGCATCTTCTTTATCCATTCATCTGTCGATGGACACTTACATTGCTTCCATGTGTTGGCTATTGTGAATAGTGCTGCTATGAACACTGTCTTTTTGAATTAACGTTTTCCCCGGGTATATGCTTACCCTCTTGTTAATAATGAGTTATCCCACAGTACAGCAAGTGCTGCAAGGAAAATGGAACTGGAATTCCATACCAGAACATTCTATAAAGGAAAGGAAACTCTCAGAAATGCATTTAAGGTTAACACTAAAATGTCGGGCTTCCCTGGTGGCACAGTGGTTAAGAATCCACCTGCCAGTGCAGGGGACACGGGTTCGAGCCCTGGTCCGGGAAGATCCCACATGCCGCGGAGCATCTAAGCCCGTGCGCCACAACTACTGAGCCTGTGGTCTGGAGCCCACGAGCCACAACTACTGAAGCCCACAAGCCGCAACTACTGAAGCCCGCGAGCCTGGAGCCCATGCTCCACAACAAGAGAAGCCACCGCATTGAGAAGCCTGCACACCGCAATGAAGAGTAGCCCCCGCTCGCTGCAGCTAGAGAAAGCCCACGTGCAGCAACAAAGACCCAATGCAGCCAAAAATAAAATAAATAAATAAATAAAAAACCACAACTAAATTGTCACGACACCAATCAGAGAACAGCAGATTGATATTTTGTCTTTCTCTCATTGCCTTAAATTATCTTTACCTAGTGGGACACTCTTGAGTAGAAAGTGGGGGAACAGAGCCATGTTCGCCACAGCAGGATGTACGAGGCACTTCACAGGGCACAGGAAGAGAATACTGACACCTCTATGTTTATTTAAAAACAACGAAATTAAACTTATATTTACTATACATCTAGTACTTTTACCTAAATTTACATGTATTAGGAATATATGAGCTTTTATTTCGAAGTAATAGAGGTATATCAATAAAAATTGGAGGGGGGACTGTTGGGAAAAAAGAGTCAATGTGATTACTTCCTAAAGCTTGTGTGCTACATACGAGGCCATTTATTTTGGATCGAGTCCTCGGGAAAGAGGCCTCAGTTTCTTTGTGGAACCAGTCGGTACCCCATGGAACCTGCTGGCACCTCAAGTGTGTTTGAGAACCGCGTGGGGAGGGAGGGTGGGAGGTTACCGTAGATGGCTGTTGGCTTCATGAAAATTGAATGGACCAAAGCTCCGTACTTGAACTGCGAAGGAAAAAGGTATTGGAAGGCATATAAATGATGCCTTTGCGTGTTTCACGAACAGTTTGCTCACCACAGTTGTAGCATCCCAGGTATCATTTGAGCTGGTTTTCTCTCTAGAAGTCACATGGTATAGGCCCCATCCTAAAATCCAGCATTCAGCTCAGGAGGCTGAGCTCTCAAGCGGAGGCAAATGAACACGCCGTCTTTGACTCAGGCATGTTTGAATGTTTGATTGAAGAAGGGAAGATTTTGTTGTTTGGAAGGAGCTTTACAGAGAGGGAACCAGACTGAAAATTTTTCCTGTGTGTACCAGGTAGACATTAGTAAAGACCCCAGTTTTTGTCTGAGTAAGTCAGCATTCCTGGACTTCTCAAAATGCTAGTTCAGGGGGGCTTCCCTGGTGGTGCAGTGGTTGAGAGTCCGCCTGCCGATGCAGGGGACACGGGTTCGTGCCCCGGTCTGGGAGGATCCCACGTGCCGTGGAGCGGCTGGGCCCGTGAGCTATGGCCAATGAGCCTGCGCGTCCGGAGCCTGTGCTCCGCAACGGGACAGGCCGCAGCGGTGAGGGGCCCGCGTACTGCAAAAAAAAAAAAAAAAAAAAAAAAAAGTGCTAGTTTAGGGACAACGTGGGCAGGCCACCTGGTAACAGAAATGGATGATTTCAGTAGTTGTGGCTCGTGGGCTCCAGAGCACAGGCTCAGTAGTTGTGGCGCACAGGCGTGCCTTGTATTATCATGCTCTTTTTTAGTACTTGCCAGAACTTTTTCATGGAGGATACTCACATGACTTGTCAAGTTAGTTGACAAATAATGACTGAAGGCTCAAAGGCAGACTGATGACGGCCAAGCTGTGCCCAGGAGGCGGTTTAGTTGGCAAGCAGATTCTCGAAACTCTTTTCAGCTCACCAGACAGCCACTGCCGTTTTGAGCCCTCGCTTCTACTTCAGAAAATGGTTTCCAGAAAAAGAAATCCTGTCATACGCAAGGACTCTGCAGGACAGGCAGTTCAAATGTTCATTTTCCTGGCCCTGGAATGAAATGTTTCCTAGGTATACAATTCGCTGCCCAGATCAAGAGCACAGCCCAGAAAGAAAAATGCCCCGTGCGTGGTAGGCAAAATTTTCTGCCCGTGGACATTGACAAGGCTGCATTGTGGAAACAGAGGCCGCTCGGATTGTTCATTGTTCTGGGGCTCCTACTTCGGCAGCCAGAGCGAATTCATTAGGCGGTGATTGGCATACTTTTCTTCTGTTTATTTCATGCCCTGAGTACAGTAATGCATTCTGTGCTCTCGGCAGCCTCTTGCTTGGCCTCTTACTGTTGCAGTCACTCCCTCGCCTCCGTGCCTGCAGCCCCACTGCTTTCCAAAACCCAGAGTCAAGCCGACTTGGGACTGCTCGCCCTAAATCGCAAGAAATGGTTACGTCGGTCCATTTACCCCAACTCGGGGACACACTTTGTTCTCACATCTGGGCTGGTCAGCCAGCCAACACATGTTTATTAAGCACCCACGGAACGCATAGCAGTGTGTCCAGCCCCCTCTGGGCGACTCTAAGCTCAAACAATGGCAAACATGCCCCACTTCTCCCTTGGCGTTTCCACCCCCGAAAGTGTGGCCTCTTGGGCTTGGAGGAGGGAAATTGAGAAGCAGCTCTTTCAAAATTACCACTTGCAAGGTTGGGTTTTTTTTCCCTTTTTATTTATTTTTTTAGGGGATTTAATCTGAATTGCTCTGTGCAGCTGGGAAAGAAGGATTAGCATGACTGCTCACAAGGCAGGGTACTGTGCTTCATGAAGTCCAGAGCAGCGTTTCTCAAAGTTGAATGTGAAGTCACGGGATGGGGGATCTAGTGGTGATGCGGGTTCGCATTCAGCAGGGCTGTGGTGAGGCCGGAAGCTCTGCATGTCTCAGGACCTCCCAGGTGATACCGGTGGTCCTCCGCACTGCCTCGCTTGAGCAGCAAGTGCTAGGACATCTACTGATGTCAATAAAGTAAATTAAAAAAACAACAACAAGGTCCTACTGTAGAGCACGGGGAACTATATTCAATATCCTGTGATAAATCATAATGGAAAAGAATCTGAAAAAGATACATATATGTATAGCTGAGTCACTTTACTGTACAGCAGAAATTAACACAACATTGTAAATCAGCTATACTTCAACAAAATAAATTTTAAAAAAACCTACTTATGCCCAAAGCCTGCCCCCAGAGATTCTGGCTTAACTGGTCTGGGGTATGCAGCCTGGGATTAAAAAAAAAAACTCCCAGGTGTTTTTCATATGTACTGTGGTGGGGAGATGCGGCTTTGCACATGGTGGAAGTGGGTTTGTCCTCTTGGAAGGGAGAATACGTCTTCTTTTTGGGTCCCGAGTGAGACTGAACCCCGTTCTTCAGCCCTTGAAAAGGTAGTACTTGAAGACAGCATCCTTCTAGCTCACTGGTTCTCCACCAGGCACTGGTGCCCCCCAGGAGACACCTGGCAGTGTCTGTGTTTGTTTGCCACAGCTGGAGAGGATGCTACCGGCGTCAAGCAGGTAGAGGCCAGGGATGCTTCTACACATCCTACAGTGCACAGGACGGTGCCCACACAAGAATGATTCAGCCCAAATAGCGATGGTGTCGGGTAGAGAAAGCTGGTATAATTTTCCTGCCCTCAGCGGGCTGGCAAGTTCAGCCCATCTCTGTCCAGCGACTACTAAGAGCATGTAGCTAAGAGCTTTTCTATGTTTTGTTTTGTTTTGTTTTGCGGAACGCGGGCCTCTCACTGCTGTGGCCTCTCCCGTGGCGGAGCACAGGCTCCGGACGCGCAGGTTCAGCGGCCATGGCTCACGGGCCCAGCCGCTCCGCGGCATGTGGGATCTTCCCGGACCAGGGCACAAACCCGTGTCCCCTGCATCGGCAGGCGGACTCCCAACCATTGCGCCACCAGGGAAGCCCCTAAGAGCTTTTCTATTTTACCACATTTTACTGTGGCCAATATCCTGAACTGCAAAGTCAGTTTTCCTCCTCTAGAAAATCAGGCTGTGGAAGTACAAGCTTCCAAAGTCCCTTTCAGTTAAAAAAAAAAAATTCTACGATTGGGAGAGTGAAATGGGGAATTATTGTTTAATGGTTACAGAGTTTCTGTTTCTGGTGCTGCACAAGTGCTGGAAATGGATGCTAGTGATGGTTGCTTAACACCGTGGATGTATTTAATCCCACTGAATTATGAAGTTTGTGTTATGCATATATTACCACAGTTTTTTTTTTTTTTTTTACAATTCCGTGCTTCTGTGATCACTGATTTGACAATAAACCGTGTTTGCCCGGTTCTCATGTGAAACTAGCACTCCGCTCCACGTTCTTGTTACACTCAGTACTTTCTTCCTAGCGCTTACGGTGGCTTAAAATCACAGGGATTGGGGTGATTATTTGAATAATGCCCTTGCCCAGTAAACTGTCCGCCTGGCGAGGGTAAGGACCACGTCTGTTGTGCTCTGCACGGTACCCCAAATGCCCAGCAGGGTTTTCCTGGGATTTAGTAGGCATTCCACAAATTCTCGTTAGATGGATGGATTTACTATGGTATATATGTTCACCTCCCTGGGAACGGGAACTGGCTGTTTTCCGTACATTCAGACTTAGCATCTTCTGTCTTCTAGCCTCTGCTACTGGAGGAGTTGTAAGATGGAGAGTTTGCGACTGAGCACTGTTTTTCTGATGTTCTTCTCTACGAATTGGCTTAGGTTAGAATCACCTGGAGTGGTTTAATTATTCATGCCAAGGCCCCGCCCCATGGGCTCAGGTTCCATTGATCTATGTCAGGGTGGGGGCATCAGCGCGCCCCGAGGTCGAGAACCACCAAATAGGTCCTTGCTTTTCAAAATGTGGTCCTGAGACCAGCGGCATCAACAGCACCTCGGGAACCTTGCTGGAATTCCAGAACTTCAGGCCCCGCCCCAGACCTGCAAAAAGAAGCCGCGTTTTTCTGTGTTTGTCGAAGCCTCAGAGGGTTTGTAAGTTCCTTTCTTGTTCATGTCCCATTATTCTAGTTGGCCTGGAGGGCTGTTGACTGCAGGGTGAAGGAAGGTGCTGTGTGTTTTTGGAGGCCAGAGAGAGGTCTAAACTGCAGAAATATCTTACAGAGAAAGAGGTGTCCTTACCACCTCCATCAGTTGTGATTTTAGATAATTGGCTCGGGAAACGAAAGGCCAAAACCACAGTGTTTCTACTTCATTTTTAGTCTTGGTTTTTAAAACCACCACCAACCAAAACGGGGGAAAAAAGGTCGGTGCTGGGGACGGAGGGGGGCAGTTGAAAAACCAAATGAGTGCACTTTTCAAATCATCTTGCCCCGTGTTGAAGAAAAAGAAAAGGGAGAAAGTTCCATCTTTCTCTTCCAGAGAAAAGAATGTGTTTCCTGTTTGCCCTCGCTGAGGGCCAGAGCATAATGCTTCAGTGTGTGCAGGGCTGCCGAACAAAGGATATAGAACAGAGTGTTGGCTCCGCTAGAAACCATGTGACCAGTGCAACTCCTGATTTCACGTACCAGGGCGAAAGAGGCAGAAATGTGTGCGTTTGTGTCTTCTGAGGCTTCGGGTGAAAGACGATTGAAGATAATTAATTTTACTTTCCGGAGTTTTGTATGTGCTTTGGAAGATCGGTTAATAATTGAAAGGGTTTTTTTTGGGTCAGGACCAAGCTTGTAACCAGATGGCCTTCTGCATGAAAGCGGACTTCCCAGTAACCCGCGGCCACGTGGAGAAATGTTGCAAAGCTCTGCCGCCTTCCATATAGGATGTGAGATGCTACTAGAATCACAGACAGTGAGACCTCGGCTGCTGACGGGGGGCTTAGGGATGATCGAATTCAGCAGTTCTCCGTCTGTATTTCTGTCCCCAGCCCACCTGTAGAATCTAAACCTCTGCCACTAGGAGCGTTGGCTTCGTAGTGCATGAATTTTAAGGGTGGAGATGTGTTTGTTGGGGAAGCAAAAAATCCTGACTTCTAATACGCCCCACGTACCACTGGTTCTCAAACTTTGCCGTGCGTTGGAATCAGCTGGGGAGCTTTACAAGCTACTGCTCTCTGGCGTCCGTCTGCAGGGATTCAGATATAATTGTTCGAGGGTTCAGCCTGGCAGGGGTGGGGGCGGGAGGGGAGGGGACTGTGACGATTTCCCCAGGTGATTCTCACGTGCAGCCAAGCTGGAGATCGCCGCCTCAGCCCACCGTCCTCCTCTCCCCACACTGCAAATCACTGTTTTTCCACCCAGGGCTTCGAGAAGAAGGGCAGGAAGGCTGGGGGATCGTGTGGATGGCGGGTCTGTGATGGAAACCAACGCGTGGGCCTCTGAGCCTTTCCTGTAGAGAGAGGTAGCCCTCCCGCCGCTGGTGATTCCGGTGTACTCAGACTGGGATGAGGAAGTTCACACTTCACTCCAGCATCCTTACCTGTGTCTCCCTCCAAGGTGGCCCCAACGCCGTCCTGAAGGAGCAACTCAAAGTGATGAACTTGATTAACTCTTTCCACTTGGGTGGTCATCCTCTGAGCTTGATCTCCTTGTTTGTTACTTGCAGTGGAAACATAAAGCATGTGTCAGTGGTCACAATTGCATGGACAGGACTGCAGTTCATGTAGTTGGAAGATGAGGGCCACTGAGAGGGAGCATGTGTGGCTCAGTACCCGAGTTCACGCATCAGCCATTAAGGATAAGGTTTCTGTATTTTGCTATCATCTCTGATTCAGCAGTGGCTTAGGATAGAGAGAGGTGGGACCCAGAAGGCGGCATTCTCTCTGGTCTGATGTTGCTGGTCACGCTGAGAGCTGGAGAAGTGACGTCAGCAGAAGGGTGGCTGCTTAGGGTGTCATGGCCTCTCTCCATGTGGGCTAAGAGAGGAAACGTCTCGAGATTTGAGTACAGAGGCCTGGATTATCTACGGACTCTATCCCTCCCATGCCCTGTGATGCCAACAGGGCTGGGAACTTACAAATACTGTGTATGTGCGGAGGCATTTTTCACGTGCTCAAGTGAAGCGGCCATATCCTGATCCATGCAGTACTATACACACAAAGATGAAGGAATGCGGTATTTAGGGGGGAATGTGTGACGATTTCACTGGAGAAAAATGTGGTGTAGCCTACGAAGGTATCACTTGAGTTCCTAAAGGCATTGGGTTAAATTAATCATTGATTAAACATGAAACTTAAGGACGAGATTTTGCTTCCTAATTCATTAGCTTAAAATTTGGATAAATTTGCATCAGCGCAGAAGTAGAATGCTAATTTGGTGAAATCTTTTTGCAGCGCATAACCAGAAAAACAGTGGGTTTTATGCTTGTTCGTTGTAGACTCGACAGAAAACGGGTAGATAGCAAGGTCAAAGTGGCATTTCTGTTGCTAATTGAACAAATTACAAGTGCATCGCCAAAGCATACAGCCTAAGTTTTTGTGCTCTTCGGATATTTGGGGTTTTTTTGTTGTGCATGTTTTCGCTTTTAAAAAGAGAGGCCGGCTTTTCACTTGGGTCCATGATGATGACAGTTGGAAGCCATGAGGGGGTGAGAAAGAAAAACTTCTCAAAATTCAAACGTAAAACATGCCATGGCTTTTCCGTATAAGGCAAGCCGGGGTCCTCTGCCAGGCATACTGTCCTCCCCTGCTCGCTCATCGCTGTTAGATTTACCTCACTGCACGTCCACCGCTCCATCCATTGCTCTGGTCTCCAGCGACTGACCCTGGCACTGGGGTTTGTTTACACAGATGTAGGGTTATAAGCACTTTGGGGGGGGAGGGGATGACGCCCGCCCCCATTCATGCATCCCTCGACCTTCCTCTGGAGATCTTGCTGAGGAGGGGTTAGAAATAGCAAAGGACTCCTGGATGGGGGTAGGGGGCAGGTCCACTTCTAGAGTCCTTGCCTGCTAACTTCCCAACCAAAGCTTCACGGCGCCCCCCTCCACTACTGTAAAACTGTAGGGGATACTTCTGGAGGTAGCCTCTGTTTGCTGGGGTGAAACTTATTGGGGGCAAATACTGGGGGTATTTAGCTGACACTTACTGGACATCTACTTGAACAGCTAAGAATTCCTCTTAGGGGGGCACAAGATACCTATTTAGTGCTTGCTAATATGTTCTGGATGAAATAAAGGCACAGAGAAATTTTGTTTTCCATATGATGTCTGTATGTCTTATATTAAACCAGTCCTCCGTGTATCTGTACTTAATAGTTTACTTATGCACAGTTTATAGAATTTGCTAGAAAAGGGGTGCAGAATGGTTTTTTAAAAAATGCCCTGGCCTTTAGTTTCTTCAGTTGGGTGTTCGAACAAACTGACCCAGTGAAGTTCACTAGTGAGAAGGAACCACAGGGGTCGTTCACACTACACTGTTCACGGTGGGTAATTGCGTTTGAAAAGATACCTAAGGAAGCTACCGCCCACCTATGCAAATATTAAAGGTGGCGGCAGAACTGGCCAAGGACCCAGTCAGTGAAGGAGCAAATATTCCTGTCACAGTCTTAGATGATTCTTTTTGTCATAGACATTTAATATTTATCGGAGTCCGATGCGTCGATAGGACTAACTTCTCTCGTTGGCCTTAATGACAGTTCTGTGGAAGGCAGTTCTTTTGGTGTGTATGTTTATTTACCTGTCTAGCTAATGGTTTTTCTTAGCGTGTGTGAGATTTGTTTCATGGGTTAGTGTGGATTAAAATGGGTTTTTATTTAAAATACTAAAAACAAAAATGCCCTGGCTGGGAATGCAGAGTTTAGGAACAAGACTCAGGTACTAACAGGTTACTGGATTTCTCCTGAAGCAAAATGCATGTGGATACACAACAAATGTTGTTTTCCTAGCCCTTCCCTTCCCTTAGGTTCCTGTTTCCCCTCATATAAATCTTGGGGCAGGCCAAATGCTCTGGTGTGGCCTCCTCTGGGTCCATCTACTACATGGATCCTCCTGTCCTATTTTAAATACTTGTGCAGGCTGGAGGTCGTATATTTCCATCTGTCACATTTATTTACACGCCTCTGTCTCTGATTTGGATCCTTGGACAGGAACCCAGGCTCAGTTATCTAACATCTGTGGGAACACTCGGACCACTAAATGTCCTGCTGCATCATTTTGTAGCTCTCAAGGGAAAATGTGTTAAGAAAATGGAGAATGCTTGTTATTTCTTCTTACACCGTGTTTCCAGAATCTTCTAACGCGAGTAAAGAAAGACGAGGTGAGATCTACGGAATCTTGAGGGAGTTTTGCATTATTGGTTGATAGGACCTTATAAACATTTCCGTCTATTTCAGAACAAGGCAGAATTGCTATATGGTCACTAAATGCACTGCTCTTGAAATAGGAGAATAAAGTGTAGAACGTCAGATTTGTTAGTTTTGTGCATTCGGCTAAGTTGAAGGAGGCCTGGTGAATCCTTGTGACATTTAGAATCTAGAGGACTCTGATATTTGTTTCTAGAAAAAAACCTGATTAAGAAAATATGCATTTCCAACATGGATGGAAAACTATTCTAAAAAAAGACATACATAATCATACAGACAAACGCAAATAGATACAGTATCTTTCTTTCCAAAATTGTAGCCATGAGTCAGGAAAACTGAGTAATGTAAAATCAACTGTTTATATATAAAAAAAAAGAAAATGTGCATTTCCAACATGGAAAACTACTCTAGATATTTTGTCCAATATGAACTATTGTAGAATATTCTAGACCAGCACCGCACAATAGAACTATAATGTGAACCACTATGTCATTTTTGACAGGCTATTACAAATTATTTGAAAGGATAAACAGGTGAAAAAATAATAACATTTTTTATTTAACCCAATATATCCAAAATGTTATTTCAACGTGTAACCAATAAAAAAAGTTGAGATAGTTTACATTATTTTTCACACTAGGTCTTTTTGAAGTCTCGTGTGAATTTTACAGTTTCCAACCTTCTCAATGGTAACATGTGGCCAGTGGCTACTGTATTGGATAACACAGCTCTCCATCTTCATTCCTAAGTCCAGATAGTGAGAGATGGATAACTAACCAAGATTCTGGCCCTGATTTAGAAAGGTGACTTGCACACTGAAAAAAGGAACTCTTGGAGAAGAAATGTGATAGAAAACTTAAACAGTTGGCCTTAGGAGCTAAACCACTCTGCCCATAAATTTTTGTTTTCATCTGAAGACCATGGTGGGAGACAACTAATGTCTAAAATGTTTCTGGGGACTTACCTGGTGGTCCAGTGGTTAAGACTCCAGGCTTCCACTGCAGGGGCTGTGGGTTCGATCCCTGGTCGGGGCACTAAGATCCTGCATGCCGAGCGGCGCGACAGAAAAAAAAAAAAAAAAATGAAATGTTTCTGTGAGAACTGGAAAGGCATCTTCTTTCAGTTTGCACTTGTGAAAATGACAGGTTCCGGTGACATTGGAAAGCAGATGGATTGCACTTCAGTGTTCAGAGCATGATCTCTGTAGCTACAGTGCCTGGGTTCGAATCTCACTTGATGGCTTTCTGATCTTGGGCAAATTCCTTTTCAGGCCTAGGTTTCGTCACCTGAAGGCTCAGGCTAGTTAGTAGTAGTAACCAGCTCCTAGGTTTGTGAGGATTAAATAAGCTAATAGACCTAAAGGACTTTGTCCTAAGTGGTGAGCTATTGTATCATAGCATTAGCTCTTTTTTAAAAAATTATTTTATTGAAGTATAGTTGATTTACGATGTTGTGTTAATTTCTGCTGTACAGCAAAGTGATTGTTATACATATATATATTCTTTTTCATATTCTTTTCCATTATGGTTCATCACAGGATATGGGATATAGTTCCCTGTGTTATACAGTAGGACGTTGTTGTTTATCCATCCTGTATATACTAGTTTGCATCTGCTAATCCCAAACTCCCACTCCATCCCTCTCCCACCTGCCCTCCCTCTTGGGAACCACAAGTCTGCTGTCTATGTCTGTGAGTCTGTTTCTGTTTCATAGGTTCATTTCAGTCATATTTTAGATTCCACACATAAGCAGTATCATATGGTATTTGTCTTTCTCCGTCTGACTGACTTCACTCAGTATGATCATCTCTAGGTCCATCCATGTTGCTGCAGGTGGCATGATTTCATTCTTTTTGATGGCTGAGTAGTATTCCATTGTATATATGTACCACACCTTTTTTATCCATTCATCTGGCGATGGACATTTAGGTTGCTTCCATGTCTTGGCTATTGTGAATAGTGCTGTCATAGCATCAGCTCTTACGTGATCATCATCCTCATTGAAAAGTTGTTCTGTTACCCCATGTCTCACTTTGGACCGGCTTATCTGTTCATTCGATAACTATTTACTGAGTGTTTTCTGCATTCCAGTTAGAGCTTGTGTTGTTGGGAACATCGTGGTGATGGAGGCGAACAAGAGGCCTGCTCTCGGCATGTGGCAGTTCTGTGAAGGGCAACAGGCAGTAGCAGACGAGCAGGGAAGTGGACAAGAGCATTTCAGAGATGAGGCCCAGCTCTCCATCCCTGACTGAGCACAGCCGGCTCCCCTGCAGCTACCTCATCTGCCAGCCCTGGGTTCCGAAAAGTATCATTTTCTGCCTGTAAAGGTGTGTGGTGAGGCCTTTACCCTAACGTGGTCTGCCCTTCAGACTAGGACGTGACCAGGTACATGCTGGCATATTCCTAGGAGAATCAGTGGGTATGTCAGCAGAGGTCTTTTGTGTGCTTGGCAAGGGAGGGAAAAGAAACCCTTGCGACTAGCCCTTCAAATGGCCGGACTCTGTTCTGGGTAAACAAGAGGCTGGTTTTGATTCCCCCCAAAGTGAAACTCATTTTTTGGTAGGGATGATGGATTTATACTAGTGGTTTTCAAAGTGTGGTTCCCAGACCAGCATCATCATCACCATCACCATCACCGGGGAACTTGCTGGAAGTGCAAATTCCCGGACCCCCGTCCCAGCAGATCTGTTGAATCAGACACTCTGGAAGGGCCCAGCAGTGTTTTAACAAGCTCTCCAGGTGACGCCCCTGTCAAAATCGAGGGAACCACTGCTTCTTGCCTGGAATGAATATTGTCAAGTGCCTGAGGAGCAGAGCCCCATTCCTTTCAGGGTAATCTTTTAAAGTCCATCTTGAGCATTTGGGTAGCTTTTGGATCCAAGGGTTTGAATCCAGCTCTTTGTGTTTTAGGCTATTCGTATTTTATTTAGGTCTTTCTCGTTGTATGCTACTGCATGGGGGTAATATTGACAAGGTTTCTGAGCGGGCTGCTTATCAGAATTTTCAGAGTTGTAGAACTGATGTAATTACGTCCTCCCTGAGCTGAATTTTACGGTGTAAATTGGTAGAAGCCTCTGGCGGTCCTGATAAAAAGTTCCTACTGGGAGCAACCAGCAGCACTGTGTTTGACTTTAAAAACCGGATTCTCAATTGCCTACGGGTGGACTGTCTACACTACAGCTTCCCTCTATGAGTTTTTAATCCCTGGGTGCACCCTGCCAGCAGCCAACCTGTTTGTACATGAATCTTATACTTGGTTATAAATTATCTGCTTCTCTTAGTCCGTTTGGGCTGCTATAACACAATACCATAGACTGGCTTATACTGATGCCACTTTCTTCTGTCTCACTGCTTTGTGGAGCAGGAATTCATGTAGCACTTGACTTGCTTCCTCTGCTGCCTGTGGTGTGGACTGGGTCATTCAGTGGTATTCAGTTAGCGATAGATAGCAGAAATTAATTTCTCACAGTTCTGGAGGCTGGAAATTCCAAGATCAAGGTGCCAGCACGTTTGGTGTCTAGTGAGGGCCCACTTCCTGGTTCCTAGAGGGCTGTCTTCTTGCTGTGTCCTCGCATGGTGGAAGGGGCAGGGATCTCTTCGGAGCCTCTTTATAAGGGTACTAATCCCATTCATGAGGGCTCCACCCTCATGACTTAAGCACCTTCCAAAGGCCCCATCTCCTAATGCCACCACCTCGGGGGTTAGGATTTCAGCATATGAATTTGTGCGGGACAAACATTCAGACCAAAGCACTGCTTAAGGAAAGCAGCTGACTGTTTTAGCTTAAGTACACTATAAAAAGTCCATCTACCTCTTTGTCAGAAGTCCAGCGGGGATCTCAGTGGGCTACAGCCAGGGGATCACCAGGGCCATGTTCCTTTCTAGAGGCTCTAGGGGGAAACCCATTTCTTTGCCCTTTCCATTTTCTAGAAGCTGCCCCCATTCCTTGTCTTGTGGCCATCTTCCATTTTCAAAGCCAGCAATGGCTTTAATGGGGTCTGGGAGTGACCTCTCTTGCCTCCCTCCTCCACATTTAAGGGGCCTGTGATTGCATTGAGCCCACCTGATCATCCAAACTACTCCCCCTATTTTCAGGTCGCTGATTAGCCACCTTAATTAGGATGGGGACATCTTTGGGTGGTGGTAGTGGTGGGGAGCCATGGTTCCGCCTATACAGCAGGCCACTGAACTTCCTTACGGCCTCAATTTCTTGATCTGTATAATGAGGGTAGTAAGAAATTCCTGATGGATCTCCTTGAGAATTAAATGAGATATTTGTGAAAATATCTGACACAGAGCTGCTCTTCAGTAAATGCTGGTGACCTTTTGTGAGTGTCTGAAATCTTCCAGCACTTTTTTTTGTGTGTGTGTATTCCCAAAGTCTCTACATTGGTTCTTTTAAAAATTACTTAAATGCTTCCTTCTCATCCCTGACCCCTCTGCTCTGTTCTTTGACACCCCCATTGGCGGCTGGTTCCACGCTCCGCCCACCACGGCCCCCTGCTGTTAGGGAGATTGAGGGATAATCCGAGCATTTGTAAGTGGAAGGGGGGAGGGAACAACCTTTCCTGCCCCGAATAATCTGTGCCTATTTTCCCCTCTGCTTTAAACCCTGGCTAGAAAAAAAATCCACAAAAGTGTGTGTGCTTCATTTGATTTTTTAAAAAAATCAGCTTTAGTAAGGTATAATTTTGATTTTTTTTTTTTTCTCTCTCTCTCTGCTTTCTAGATTTGCTTCTGTCTCATATCCAGGCTCTTGTCAAATCCTGGTCGGGTCAAACCAACTGTGAATGACATTTGGGAGGGGACAGTTAGCAAAATTTGAATGTGTACAGGTCTCGGAGGATATTAAGCAGCTGTTGTTAAACTTGTGTAGGGGTGATAATAGTATTGTGGTTATGTAGGAAAATGCATTTGGGGCATGTACATACTGAAATATTCAGTCGTGAAATGTCTTTAGAAAAAAGAGATGAAGCAAATATGGTGAAATGATTTTTAAAATATTATATACAATCAAGTGAATCAAAGGACCCAGATGGCTAGAAATATAGTTTCTGAAACAATTATCTGTTTCGTAGTACCGCACGGGAGAAGTAACTTGGATGCTAGGAGCTTTAACGATAACAGCCCTCACACTCCCGAACTCTTCTCTGTTTATATAACTCATGCTTCATCAGGTGCCCTAAGGAAGTGCTCTACCTCAACATCCCTGTCAAGTTCACATGCTCTGGTTGCTCTTTGGTGGGACATCATTTACATTTTAAAGAATGTTGATCTTGCTACGTTTGTTCTGTTGCATATCACAACCCGCTCTTCAACTTCTAAAGGACACACCCCCCTTCTAGATGGAAAGCATTACTTACTTGGACAGAAAGCCTATATGATCATGTACAGTCCTAGCCGGTATGCATTTGCCAGTGGATCTTCAGCTGTGTGGGTGCAGCACGGGGCTGCTTGGTGGGAGGATATGGCCGGGGAAGTGTCCTCTGCTGCCCTATGACCCAGGCCTTGCAGTGGCCCTGAGACACAGCTGGAAATTGGGTGACCCAGAAAATGGTCTTGCCCGTGTACTCATAGGAAACCCGGACTCGCCCCCCAGCTCGGGAGTTGAGATGGTGATCGCACATTACCCCAGTGGCTTGCCCATTATTCCAGGCACTGGAGAGGGGGTGACACAGCATCATGGTATGTGCATGATGTCATGTCGGACGTTGCTGGACAACACGCCCACTCAAGTCGGCCATGCGGCACTCTGAAACGGAGGCTGGGTTCCCCTGAGAAACAGCCAAGCCATTCTCTTGTCCGCTGTCCCCAGCGTTGATAGATGGATGTGCTATGAGGAGCTTGCACAGGCTTGCAGAAGGTTCCTTATGCCTCCAGAGTCAGCAGCAGGCCATCGTCACAAGCGGTAGATTGTTCCAGACCGCCCTTGACCATCTGGCTGGATCCATCCCACCATCTGCCCTGCACGCTGCTGGTATCTCGTTCCCTAATGTTTCTGAGAAACAGCTTCAAGTTCCCTGTGACAGGATCTACTTAGGGTTTTGGGTACCACGCCTGGGTGACCAGTTATGCTGGGAACACAGGACCTGTGGGCATTCCTCAGAGAACATTTGCAGGTAGAAATTTTGAACAAGTGAGACTTAAAATTTTGAAGACGAAGATGTAGACGCCTTGTCTGTTCACCCGTGTGCGTCCCTTGATGAATAACCAGTCAATAACAATTTATCAGTGACCTACAGATTTATTAATACCCTTATGAGTGATCCAGAAGTAGTGGAGGACCCAGCCTGTAGGTTCAAACTGTGTAGAGCTTCGAGGATGTTGCATATGGCTTTTCTTTTGATCTTGGATATTGAAAAATTGCCTTAGGTGTTGTACCAAGTTCATCCCATCTCGGTGACAAATGAATTACCATTGGTTCTCTTATTTCCACACGACACATCACCCTGTCACACTCAGCGTGGCTCTTCGTTGTTGTTCTTGTGGAATCTTTCCTTCTTTTTCTTCCTTTCATTTAATTTATTTTTATTTTATGGTTAAAAATATATGTAACGTAAAACTTTCCATCTAGCCATTTTAAAGTATGCAATTCAGTGGCGAGTAATACATTCATAATGTTGTGCAAACATCACCACTGTCTAGTTCTAGAACATTTCCATCACCCCCCAAAAAACTCTCTCCCCGCTCTCCGTCTCCGTCTCCCCTCAGCTCCTGGCAACCATGAATTTGCTTTCTGTCTCTGAATTTGCCTATTTGGAATACTTCATTTAAATGGACTCATACAACATGTGGCCTTTTGTATCTGCCTTCTTGGCGTGTTTTCAGTGTTCATGCACGCTGTCGCGTGTATCAGTACTTTGTTCCTTTTTATGGGTGGATGCTGTTCCGTTGTATATTTGGTTTATCCATTGATCGGTTGATGGACATTTAGGTTATTTCCACCTTTTGGCTCTCGGGAAGAGTGCTGCCATGAACATGTGTGTGTAAGTTTTTGTTTGAACAGCTGTTTTTATTTTGGGGGGCTGTATACGTAGGAGTGGAGTTGCTGGGTCCTACGGTAATTTGATGTTTCGCGTACTGAGGAACTGCCCATGGCCGCCTGTGCACGCCAGTCCTCCTCCGCCATATATGTCCATTCTCTTTCAAACCCATGTTAGGACTCGCCTCCACTGCAATTTCTTTTCCTGGTGGTTCCCTGCAGCTTCTGCTGACTCGTGTGTCCCACAAAGGCCTCTCATTCAGCTCTGCCTCAAGAAACTTTACTTTTGTCTTTTCATATCTTCATTTGCCTCTGCCCTATTTCTTTCGGCTTCGAGGATGTGTGTCCCTCTACCAGCACCCAACTGCAGCGTCTCAAGGGCGGAGATGGACACATGTTCTCTGCGCTCAAAGGCACTTGTTACTATTTTTGCCTTTCTATTGTTGGGCTATTCTAGTAACAACTGGAGATGGCAAAAATAGATTTGATTCTGTTGTTCGTGAAGCTCAGGTTTTCATTGAAATAGAGGCATCGTAGATTCTACCATGTTTGAAATACTAAAATGTCCGAGAATTAAAAAGTAGGCCAGAGAGGGAAAGGGGGTTGTTATACATGTAGGGTAAAAATTTTCAATTCCAGAATAATGATAAAAGCATTCATACTGCCTTCACGACTTTGATCTCATTTACTCTTCCTGACAACCATGTGAGGCGGATCCTATTATTATCCCCACTTGAAAACAGGGAAACTGAGGCACGGAGAGATCTAGCCCCTGGCTCAAGGCCATGCAGCTCTTGTGTGGCAAGGTCAAAATGTCTGACTATAGAGTCTGTGCCTGAAGAAGGTATGCGCAGCTTGGCACTTAAATTCGTTTCCTAGGGCCGCCGTAACAAAGTACAACGAACAGGGTGGCTTAAACAACAGAACTTCATTCTCTCACAGTTCCATGGTCTAGAAGTCTAAAACCAAGATATCAGCAGTGTTGGTTCCTACTGAAGGCTCTGAGGGAGAATCTGTTTCATGCCTCTGTCCTACTTTCTGGTGTTGCCCACAATCCCTGGCACTCCTTGGCTCGTGGAAGCATCATTGTGGTTTCCGCTTCTCCCTTCACATTTTCCCTGTATCTCTCCTCTGTGTCCAAATGTCCCACTATTTAGAAGAATACCAGTCGTCAGGTTAGGGCCCACCCTAATCAAGTATGACCTCATGTTGACTTGATTTCCTTTGCAAACACCCTTATTTCTGAGTGAGGTCACATTCACAGGTACTGGAGGTTAGGACCTGAGCATATATTTTTGTTGGGACACAATTCAGCCTACAACAGTGTATAAGTTAATTTTTCAACAGCGCATAAGCTCTTGCCCTGTGCCATACATTGTCATTTCTGAGGCTGGACCACTGTCACCACCTCCTACCCCAGCCTTGCAGGAATTACCCATGAGCCTCCAGCATTCAAAGTTGCCCACCAGTTCTTGTGTCCCCCAGCACCTTCCAGAATGTGTTGTGTATACTCGATGCTTGATGAATATCTGTTAAATCTAATGGCCAAGGGATAGGCCATTGATTGTATTAATTTCCCCTAACATCCATTCTCTTTTTTTGGTAATTTTTTCCCCTTGAGCCCCAGAGAAATGTCGGCTTTTGTTTATGAAATTTTCTGATTTATTCTTAGATGGGAGCTTCAATCTTTATTTGCATCTGTTTACAAACTGTTGAAACAAGGCTTTTGACTGCCTCATAATGTCTTTCTTAATCCCATTCTTTTTGGATAAAAATAGTATTAATATATCCATTGTAAATCACTGGCAGCTCGATTTGAAATGTGTCTTTTTGCACAATATATACTATTAAGTATTCTCTGGTGGTGCTGCTCAGGGTAAAAAAAGATGACACAGTGCTTTTTCTTATTTAAAGGAGGCCAGTCTTTTTTTTTTTTATGCTGTATTTAATTTTTTTTTTTTTTTTTTTTTTTTGTGGTACGCGAGCCTCTCACTGTCGTGGCCTCTCCCGTTGCGGAGCACAGGCTCCGGACGCGCAGGCCCAGCGGCCATGGCTCACAGGTTCAGCCGCTCCGCGGCACGCGGGATCTTCCCGGACCGGGGCACGAACCCGCGTCCCCTGCATCGGCAGACGGACTCCCAACCACTGCGCCACCAGGGAAGCCCATATGCTGTATTTAATTTTTAAAAGACGAAATACAGCGTAATGAAGTGGCAACTTGCTATTTCGATGATGGAAAATGTGGAGGACTGGATACTTGGATACATTTCTAAGAGGAAATGCATTTTTAACTCTAAATGTTTGGGTTTTTATCACTCATTAGGGAAAAACTGAGACACTTGAGTGGTCTAGATCCCTGAAGCGCGTTTTCATGGCACTTAGATGGAATGAAGCAGCTGGACGATGATATCATCGTGATCAGTCTCATTGGAGGGCTTACTGTGTGGCAGACTGTGTTGTCATTGCTTAATGTGGCTTGCCTGACCCATTTCACCCCAGGACCACCCTGTGAAGTCAGTAGTCAGCCCTTTTTTTAAAAAGTGAGATGAAATTCACATAACATTAACCATTCAATCCAATGGCATTTAGTATATTCACAGTGTTGAACGACCACCAGCTCTATGTAGTTCCAAAACGTTTTCATCACCCCAAAGGGAAACCCTGTTATCCATTTTTTAAGCATCAGGAAACAGAGACATGGAGACGATACACCCATGTCCTAAGTTTACCCAACTGGTAAGTGATGGAGCCCATTTTGAGCCTGAGCGCTGGGACTCAGGCCACTTGGTACCACTGTTGGAAGCTCCATGCTTGAGTCTGAGCGACACCTCACTCCTGGGGGGCAAAGCATTTCGCTTCTTTAACGTCATGATTTTCAAATGGAAAGCAGGGAACGTGCCTGCTAGTCGCTGAGCCCTCAGGGCTACTCCAAATTTACTCCAAATTCCCTGCCCTGTTCCCCTTAGGAATAGGAATCGGGCCATAGGTTTTCTTCCTCTGCCAAACCTCCAAACCCTAATTCCGCCGAGCAGAGCGCACACCCTGTTTCTTGCTGCCCTACCTCCACATTTCTCTGAGTCAGCACTCTTCCACGCATTTCAGAAGAGTCCCACCCCCTTCACCAGTGCTGGGACTCTAGGGTGCAGCAGGAGAGGTGCCCAGGGTGCAAAATGTTTAGGGGGTCGTGTACGCTCTGGGTTGGGGCTCTCTTGGCCCACCTAGTCCCAGCCTTGCTGTGTACCTCCTCCAAGATCATGTTCAGTTGTTACTGCCTCTCCTTCCTTGCCTCCCCTTTGAACTTCCTCCCTCTGTTGACTTCTGGGATCCTCCCCGCTCCTGACTCTTAGTTCTGTCTCCGGTCGCTGATTTCAGCCCTCTCTGAGGGTCCTCCTGCTTTGCCCGCCCCCTTAATGCGGGCGGTCTCTGCTTGATTGTCTCCTTCCCTTGTTCTGCGGACGCACCTGGGTCATCCCATCCGCACCGTGTTCTTCCATCTGTATGTTGGTGACTCTCACGCTTACAGTTCCAGCCCTGTCCTCTCTCGCACCGTCACCCTCAGTGGCCATATATCCTGGTTGGCCTACCGAGTCCCAATTCATGCCTGTTGTCTTGGAGTCAGTATTGGCAATGTCTCCCGTCACTCTCAAAAGTGGTATATGGTCATGTACTCAACCCTCCTCCCCAGGGCCTCTCTTCTAGTAGAGTGTCCCACAGGCATATGGAATTCCACAGATCAAAATTAGATTCCTCATTGTCTTGCCCAGAGGCTGCACCACCTTGGCTTTCTCCATCTTGATTAATTATATCTAGAAGGAAACCAGTTTTCCAAGGATGAGGGGGGACTGCCACACCTGGAGGAACAGCTGGACCCAGCAGCCTCCACCTCCGTTCCTTGACATGGACCCTCCCTAGGATGCCAAGGGCTACTGCTGATTCAACACTCTAGCACAGTGTTGTCCAACAGAACTTTCTGCCATGATGGAAATGTTCTAGGTCTGTGCTGCCTAATATGGTAGCCATGAATCATTTGTGGCTGAGCACTTGCAATGGGGCTCATGCAACTGAGGAACTGACTTAATTTTTATTTCATAGTAATTAATTTCAACAGCCATGTGCATCTCTGTGGTACAGAGCAGCTCTCAATACCTCTCAAACTTTACCGTGCAGACAGACCACCTGGGACTCTGCTTCAGTGGGTCCGTGACAAGACGTGAGTTTCTGCATTTCTCACAGGCCCCCGGGTGAAACCGACGCTGCCAGTCCGGCGACCACATTTTGAGAAGCCAGGCTCGAGTCTATCCCAGTGATTCTCAGCCCCGGCTCACATTAGCCACCCCTGGGAAGGGTTAAAAATCTGCCAGATACCCAGGCCCCGCCCCAAATCAGTTCCGTCAGGAGCTCAGGGAGTAAGCTAGCCACTCAAACAAGACTTCGTAAAAGGTTGAGCGTTAAGAAAATCGAAGGAGGACTTCCCTGGTGGTGCAGTGGTTAAGAATCCGCCTGCCAAGGCAGGGGATGGGTTCAAGCTCTGGTCCGGGAAGATACCACATGCTGCGGAGCAACTAAGCCCACGCGCCACAACTACTGAACCTATGCTCTAGAGCCCATGAGCCACAACTACTGAGCCTGCGTGCCACAACTACTGAGCCTGCGCTCTAGAGCCCGTGAGCCACCAACTACTGAAGCCCGCGTGCCTGGAGCCCGTGCTCCGCAACAAGAGAAGCCGCTGCAATGAGAAGCCCGCGCACCGCAACGAGGAGTAGCCCCCGCTCGCCGCAACTAGAGAAAACCCGCGCACAGCAACGAAGACCCAACACAACCAAAAATAAATAAATAAATAAATTAATTAAAAAAAGAAAAAATCGAAGGAACCAGTGAGGGCGCATTAGGTGGCCTCTGGCAGTTCCCTGATAAGGACTCCCTGCCCACGTTCTCCCCCAAAGCTCCTGATCCCACCAGAGGTTGGAGCAGCTCTAACTTCTTTAAAGCGATTTGGAAGGTGCCAAGCAGACTTGGCCTCACTGTTGTCAAGGAGTTCCCTTTCTGCAAAGGAGTGTTCTAGACAGCTATGGCTTTTCTGAAAAACACACAGGCCTGGGAAATTTTCTTTGCACACATAGTTTCATCGTACAGTTTTAAAAGAAGTAAGTACAGAGATCAGTGCTGTTTAATAGTCAGGTCCAGGGAATCAGACCCTCCCAGAAGCAGTGCTGGGACTCCGTTTTCTGTGCTCCCACGGCCCTCAGGACCTCGTTAGAATGGCTGTCATCACTTTATGACTTGTCTGTGTCCTCTTCTTCCTCGTAGACTGAGAGCTCCTCCAAAGTAGGGCCACCATCCTATTTCTGTCTTCCTCTTCATCCAGGCCACTGCCAGGATCTCCTGGGAAGCCTCTCTCAGACCTACGGGCTCCGAATCTCGAGGGGCTGGGCCCAGGAATGTGTGTGCGCGCATCTAAAAGGCTTCACAGACCATCTTGCTTTGCAGACAGGAGTGCGCATCGCTGCCCTAGAGCCTCACGTTCTCTCTGGCACTTGGCAGACAGTGGAGGGATGCGTTACACTGATTTCTCTGGTTTCCTTCCCAGTAATGCATAACCTCAGACAAATCAAACTGAGGGACGTTCTACAAAACGCATGGCCACTACTCTTCAAAAGAGTCAAGGTCATGGAGAACAGAGAAAGACTGAGGAACTGTCACAGATGGAGGACGACCGAGGAGACGTGACAACTAAATGCAGTGTGAGATCCTGGAACCGAAAAAGAGTATTAGTGGGAAAACTGACAGAATCCCCCAAAGTTCTGTACTTCGGTTAATCACACTGTATCGAGGTTAGTTTTTTTTAGTTTTGATAAATGTTCTGTAGTTATATAAGTCGTTAACATAAGGAGACGCTGGGTGAAGGCTACATGGAACCTCTCTGCAGTATTTTGGCTTAAAGTTATCCCAGTGCCCTGCCAGAAAGTGTGGTTAAAAATAAATTATAAATGAAAGGCTAGAAAGTAATTGCAATGTCACTGAACAGGGTGTGCTGGGAGGGAGAGTAAAGAAGCCCAAGGGGAGACAGTTAATTCGACATAGAGACCCGACTGGATAACCGCAGATGACACCGTGATGGCTTCTCATTTTCATCACTGCTCCCTAATGTTTTTTTTTTTTAATAGCTTTAGTGATATATACTTCACATACCGTACAGTTCACCTATTTAAAGTGTACAATTCACAGTGTTTTAGAATATTCAGAGTTGTGCGGCCATCCCCACAATCTAATTTTAGAACATTTTTGTCCCCCTAAAAAAAAAAGTATACCCATTAGCTGTCACTTGACTTCATCCCCAACTCACGCCCCTGGCCCTAAGCAACCAAGCTAATCTGCTTTCTGTCTCTATAGGTTATTTTCTGTTCGTGTCCTATTCTGGACATTTATCAGTATTTTAAACGGCACCATATGTGATCTTTTGGGTCTTGCTTCTTTCATTTAGCATGTTTTCGAGGTTCACCCATGTCGTAGCATGTATCAGTACTTCATTCCTTTTTATGGCCCAGTAATACTCCGCTGTGTGGATGTGTATCCCATTCAGTGTACCCATTCATCAGTGGATGGACACCTAGTATCTTTTGGAGATTACCCTGATGGCTTTCGGTCAAAGCCTACAGTAGAATTTCCCCTGACCCTCCCGCCTTCTATGCATCTGTTGCTCCAGGAGATAACTCTTGGGATAACGTGTTTACATCTTCTGCAAAGCATCCCATGCAGTATTGTTTACTTACGTTAACCACTTGGAAACGTCTTTTGAATCGAGGCAAGCAATGACCCCAGGATCCCAGAAAGGAAAAAAGTGTGGTTCATGTTATGTCCAAATCAGTAGCCACCACTTCAGGGAGCTTCACAATGAATCACTTTATTGAATAAGTGTGAGAAAAGAGAGATATTAGTTGTCCAACAATGCTCTTGCCAAATTTTGTGGAAACAGAATCTTTTCTGTGGAAACAGCATACATTTTATTCTGTGCCATGGAATTTCCCCTCATTTGACCCAAGGGGTAAAGAAAAACTCTTATGCAACCATCACATTTTAAAAGTTATTCTTTTATATGTAGGCTGGTTAATAACCAACAATAGACAGTTTTATCTAAGAAGAGGTGACTAAGACCCTGTATTTCACTTTTAGTGAGAGCTGATTTACATATCTAATTCACGTTCCATTCGCCAAAGTTAGGGGAAATAAGGAAATGCAAGAAAAGCCCAAGACTGGTTTTGGATCTGATTTCAATTCACTTGTGGAGATTACCTTCCAAACTCAGAAACTGAGTAAACTGTCAACTTTTTGCTGAGGTGTTGACTTTTTATTTTTGAAATCCAGCAGTTGTCAGGGACTGTTCTCTAAAAGTTATTTTTAATACAAAGCATTTCCTCCCATCATTTAAATAACTCTTTTTCTAGGAGGACCTACACACACACGCACACACTCACACACCCTCACTCTATTTCAGTGTCTATGGAGAACTTTTCACTTTCTGGAAAATTCGGTGCCCAACTTGAATCTTCCTCAGTAATCTGATTTCATACCTAGATTCGAAATGGAGACATTTCACAGAATCTAAGAGTTCAGAATGGGGCGCTGTGCTCGATACTTGGGAGCATAATTTCTAATCTTGCCACCAGCCCTTCCACCCACTTACTGGACTCCTTATAGCTACCCAGAACTGCACCCCAAACAACAGATCCCATCTTGCTTTCACTTTTTTGGTCATTCAGCGTATAAGCTCTCATTGGCCTTTTTGGGTGAACGTATTATTGGGCTCAAGTTGATGTTTATCTCACCTAACCCCTTCAGTCCCTTTTTATGTGTCGCTGATGCACGAGCTTGGCCCACAGCCACCTCCTCTCACCCCCCTCTTGGAATCATGGATTTGGTTCCTAAGACCTAAATTTAGGATGTGACATTTGTCTCCCATGACACTTAACCTTTTCAGATTCTCGTTTTGTCAAGTTCCTTTTGGCATCCGATGATTTTTGTCATCGTGACAAAAGGGAGTGGGTTGGCCTCACTTCCTAGTTTCCTATCACCTACAGACTTAACCGAGTGGGTGTCAGTGACTTCGGTGAGCCGCGGATGAGGGTGCTCATAGCAGAAGGGCCAGCCCCACACCACTCCGGTCACTGGACGCTTCCTGGCAGCTCAGTGCTTCATCCCCACGGCTGGACACAGCCTGCGGTGTGTGGGAAATCAACGTCACTAAAGGTCGATTCTTCCACATTTTCTCGTGAACAACGGCAGTCTGAAAGACCTTTACCAAGTGCCTTGCTATATCCACATGGTTTGCGTCTGGAAGATTCCCTCAGCCTAATAATTTAATTACCTTCGGAAAAAACAGGAAGAGAGAGGCTAATCTTCTTACATCTGATCATCACTGCATCCTCTCCTAAGTGTGCACAAGACATTCTTTAATAACCTCTTCTAGACTCTTCAGTAGGATGTATATCAAATTCAGCAACCCATGGTTTTAAAGCCATATGTCTTCTTTTTCTCTTTGGAAAATTACCAGTGCCTTTCCTCGACTCCGTTGGTATTACAGAGGAGGGTTTAGCTATTTTTTTCTCCAGGTCTCCAAGTACCTGGCATGTAATTTGTCTTCACTGTAATGCTTAAATTCCTTTAGAATATCTTCTACTAATTGATTTGGGTCTTCAGTTCTCTCTTCCTAGGAGTTTTGCTTACTCTGTCCTGGCTGAAGGTCACTGTTCTTGGCCAAGACGTCAGCAGCAAAATGCAGTTGAGGAGACAATCAGGTTTTTCTTGTACCTGTTGGAACGGATTTAGCCCATGACCTCTTTGCTCTTTTTCATCATGATGTCATGACCCGCTTCGTCGTTTACAAAGTGCCCTCGTGTGCCTTTGATCTTTACAACCCCCTGGTAAGCCGGTGACTTTACTAGCTGCCTTTTAGGAATTCTGAAGAATTGCTTAGAATTCACTTGAGGAAACAGAATTGAACTTAGATCTGGTGACATGTAGGGTTGAGTGACTTTTCCTTTTTCTGCTCTTCGTAGCAAAGCAGCCACCTCCTGGCCTTTTCACCACGTGACCTTCGCTGTATTTCATCACCTGCACTTAGATGCTCTGGAGCTCACCTTTCTGACTTTCTCCTCCAAAGTTCTTGTTCATCCTTTAATACAGGCCCTTCTCTCTGTCTTTCATAGACACTGCGTGGGGAGGGGGATTCCCATAAACCCTTCCAACTCCCCTGTTCCTCTTTCACTTCTTTTGGGGCTAGTTGACGAGTATATTACCAGAATATCAGTTCTGAGATTGTCCCAGTCCTCTAAAACCGTCTTCCTTTGGAAACTTTTGACCCTGGAATCAAATTGGCCATTTTCTGCACCTTTGGAAAACCTGAAGGCCGGAACCCTTCCCTTCACTGTGCCCCGTGTGCCGCCCCTCAATGTGCGACGACATAGCCACTTTCTCCCAAGATTCCCTTTGCTTCACCCACTTAGCTCCCAAGGGGGTTGGCATTCGGTCTAGTATAGCAGCCCCCTCCCCGCCTCCTCCCCCTGTCTGCCTTCTACAGGAGGGAGTTGGCAGCATTGCCAGGGAAGGTGATTCAGAATTTGTCAGCTCCTCTGCTTTTTTGCTGAATAAGATGCTCCGCAGATCGGCTTCAGTGATCTATTTACGTTACCGGGCATGTCCTTGGAGAGTTGGGCAGAAGGTTAAGGGTCAACATCGATTTCTTTCAGAGTTGTGAAGTCTCTTGCTGACTTGCCACTGTTCCTTTTACTATGAGAGTGGAGAGTCGAGCACCAGGTGGCCTTTTAAACGTAACTTTATTGATACAATGTTGGCAACTTTTTCTCTGGCCTCCACTGACCTCTCACTGCTTTCCAGAAATAAATGGGCCACATGCTGCTGTTACTCGTTATCAATTCTGAATATAATGAAACGAGGTACCAGAAAGAATTGCTTTGGGAAAAATATTGATTTGGTTATCACATATGATCCAAAAGATGATACGGCAACGTTGAGTCTTTCTTTCTGGTTTCTCTCACCATTTCACAGCAAACTTAAGAAAAGGAACAAGGATGGACCAGAGGGAAATTATTTCTGTGTTGTTTTGCCAAAGGCTCTCTCTTTCCTTTTCAAAACCCCACACATCCTGGCGTTTTGAAAACCACTATAATTATACAAGGCAGCTCTTTCTCTGGGAAGAAAGTGAGTGAGTTTCCCATTAGGCGATGATGGTTAAAATAATCCATCGGCGCTGGGACCAGATGTAACTAGAAAAGTCCGTTCAAAAGCTGCATTCATTTGGGAGCGAGAGAGAACAACCTTTCTCATAATGAGCCCTGGGTAGCGGCCAGCGTGGAAAGAGGTCGCACAATTGACCGTTTGGCGCCTGAATAACTACTACGAGCTTAGTTTTGCTTGTGGTGTTACAGCTTTTGTGGTTTTCTCTGGGGCTGAATCCCTGGTGTCTTCAAACAAAGTTTCCACTGAGTCTGACTGTCTATTTTTGAAACCTCTGTGCATTGTGGGACTGTAATCTACCACTTTCGTAGGAGGTGGAGAGAGTTGCTGTGGCATGAGCGAGCAGAATGGGGTGCATTAAACTTTAATTTCAAGTGGATGTAGCATGTGGCTAGGCCATTTGTTCTTTTCCAGGAATGAGACGTTCTGAGACGGTGTAACATTTTCTAAATCTTTTGCTGTTTATTTTTCAAAGATTGCCCCTGGAGGATGGTTTGGTGAAACTCTATGTAATGTGTCAAAATGTGCAAGATCCCTTGTCATCCCAGCAGAACTGAGAAGGATACTGTTCCTGAAGGTTCTGCTTTGCTGCCTATCCGAGATGCAAAGTATTGGTGGGCTTGAGGGTGTGGGAGGGGGGAGATGACTTCAAGGCTATATGGCTTTCTATGGTTATACCAACTTTTAAACTTATTTTCACAATTGAAGTCAGAAGCGAAAGAGACAGCTCTTTGGGGAGAACAGTCATAATACTTGGCTCATTGGGTATTTTCCAAAAGCTCTAAAATGTACTTTTATTTATTATTATTGCTTCATATTATTTCTTTTTTTAATCAATTTTTATTTATTTTTGGCTGCGTTGGGTCTTCGTTGCTGTGCACGAGCTTTCTCTAGTTGCGGCGAGTGGGGGCTTCTCTTCGTTGCGGTGCGCGGGCTTCTCATTGCGGTGGCTTCTCTTGTGGAGCACGGGCTCTAGGTGCACGGGCTTCAGTAGTTGTGGCACGTGGGCTCAGTAGTTGTGGCGCACGGGCTTAGTTGCTCCGCGGCCTGTGGCATCTTCCCAGACCAGGGCTCGAACCCGTGACCCCTGCATTGGCAGGTGGATTCTTAACCACTGCGCCACCAGGGAAGCCCCACTCCATATTATTTCTGTTGTACCTGCCTGCTGTGTTGCAGTCAGCATTTAATGTTAGGAACATGGTGCTGGGGATTTAAAGCAGAAACCGGGGGAGGATTTCTAAGAAGTCGCAGAGGCCAAGATTGCTGAGGCCTCTGCTGTCTTCATCAGAAGAAACATTCACTGACTGCGGCGGGTCCTGTGAGAAGTACAGTGACCTCTCCCGTGATGGCATGTGACCTCAGCAGAGGAGGGAGAAGCGCCAGGGTTTTCCCCCGTTGTCTCCCCCCTAATTCCGCCTTGATCTTGACTACCCCGCCCCCAGGAAAGGGAGGCCACAGCCGAAGGCAAACAAAAGTTTCCTTTTGCACTTCCAAGGACCAAGACCCACTTGATACACTTTATGGTTTTAACTTGGTGGCATTTTTGCCTTATCTACTGGCTTGAGAACTGAGTCCGTGACTCTGCCCCTCTCCCCACTACACACACCTCTTTTACCCTAAGATTCAAGCCCACCAAGCTGTCCT
Source organism: Lagenorhynchus albirostris (assembly GCF_949774975.1). Taxonomy (NCBI): domain Eukaryota; kingdom Metazoa; phylum Chordata; class Mammalia; order Artiodactyla; family Delphinidae; genus Lagenorhynchus; species Lagenorhynchus albirostris. The sequence goes on from NC_083116.1 coordinate 121,405,963, forward strand.
AAGCCAGATGAACCAGTCTATTGGTTCTTACCATTCCTGGGTCCTAGACCACCTAAGAATCTGTTGAAAACGTACAAATTCCCTCCCCCTAAAAAGTGTCTCTACAGATGTATGTAGAGTTTGCCTATAGTTCTGCAGGGATTCATAGTTTCCATGAAACCCATGTTGAGGGATTTACTTTTACTATATACCCTTATTTGTTTTGAGTTTTGTTACCATCTGCATATATTACTTTAAAAAAATTTTTTTTTAAATTATCTATTTATTTTGGCTGTGTTGGGTCTTCGTTGCTATGCGCGGGCTTTCTCTAGTTGCAGTGAGCGGGGCTACTCTTCCTTGCGGTGCGTGGGCTTCTCATTGCGGTGGCTTCTCTTGGTGCAGAGCATGGGCTCTAGGCGCACAGGTTTTAGTAGTTGCGGCATGTGGGCTCAGTAGTTAAGGCGCTTGGGCTCTAGGGTGTGCCAGCTTCAGTAGTTGTGGCACATGGGCTTAGTTGCTCTGCAGCATGTAGAATCTTCCCGGACCAGGGATTGAACCACTGCGCCACCAGGGAAGTCCTGCATATATTACTTTGATTAATTGGATCTGTCTCGGTCACTTTTGCAATTAACAAATTAGTTGAATAGAAGACCAAGAGCCCAAAACAGGTTTTTCTTATTTAAATACAATATTGAGTCCTGAGAGTCAATTTGAAAGCCCACTGTGCATTATTGACTGTTTCAATACCAAAACATATCAGTGTGACTGCCAAAGTGTTGAGAGCCAAAATAGTATTAGAAAAAATGATCAACAGTTGAATTTTTGTCTGAATTATTTTTAACAAAGAGTATGAAAAGAAATACCTCCTTATTTAAAAGCAGACATAAATATGTTCAGGGTTTGACTGTGTTAATGGTCTCCTATTCACAAGGGAATAATTTTACAGTTGCCAGAATGGCTCCTTGACAGCATGGAAAGGATGAGAGAGGATAATTACCAAATCAGGAGCAAAGATACTGGGAAACCTCCCTACAGGGTTTTCAGCAGAGCTTATCTTACGTGACTGTCTTTTTTATTTAAAAAGCTTCTTCTGAACTTGTAACAAGTGCTTTGCCTTGGTTGGACTCCACCCAGGAGCCATGTGTTATAGTAAATCTTTCACTGTACCAGAGTGTTGTAAGATTCCTGTATATTTCAAATGACAGTTATATTTTGCTTTTCCCACCAAAGTTTATGAGACATTTTTGTGCTCTGTTCTTAAAATCCATAAAACTGAAATAACTAAGGGGAGGAAAAAGAAGGAGGTCGATGATGAAAGAGAAAAACTCTAGTGAGGATTCTCTAGTCTTCTAAAATTCCTTCCTATATAAAAATCAGCCGGGCAGCTCAGAGCTTTTCTTTCAACTCGCTGTGAACTATTTGTCTTAGCGCGTATTAGCACTGAATGATGTTTAAGTTGTTGCTATGATGTAATATCATTTGCTGAGGTGATGAAACATGGACTTCTTTTTAAATCTGGGACTGGAATGGAGGATGGGGAAGGAAAGGAGTGAGGCAATGACAGGGATGATGCAGCTGACAGGCATACATTTATTTCAGTAGCTGTACAGATTTAGTTTGAAACACGATTGAATACTCTGTGGGTAGTAGAATCATATGTGGCCAAGAGTGTAGTTATAATAGCTAACATTTATTGAATGCTTACTTTTCTAAGCACTTTATTTGTATTAACTCATCTGTGCGCTAAGACCTCATTCAAATTCTGGCTCCTCCACTTCCTAGCTGTGTGAATGTGTGCAACTTACTTCATTATTTTTTAAAGATAAACTATAAGTACCCATCCCTTGGGGTTGATGTTACCATTAAATGAGATGGTAGGCATTAATACATCTATAATTGTGCCTGCTATATAAAAAACTCAAAGAGGTAAATAAATTAGCTGTGAAAAGAAGCTGCTTACACAAAGACTTACACATGAATGTTCATAGCGGCATTATTCACAATAGTCCCAAACTGGAAACAATGCAAATGTTTCAGCTGGTAAATGGATTAAAAAAACAAACAAACAGTGGTATATCCATACTACGGGACACTACTTAGCAACCAAAAGGACAGACCTGTGGATACACACAACAATAGGGAAGAGTCTCAAACAAAGTGAAAAAAGACAAATGCAAACATACTGTATGATTTCATTTATGGGATAGTCTGGAAAAGCCAAACTGTAGCAACAGAAAGTAGATCCGTGGTTGCCAGTGGTCGGAGAAGAGCAGCTGCAGAAAGGTACCAGGAAGCTCTGCAAAGTGGAGGAACCGTCTGTGTCTTGATTGTGGTCATTACACAACTGCATACAATTAGCAAATTTCATCAAACTGCACACATAAAAAATAGGTGAAGTTTAACATATGTAAGTTATATCTTAAAGCTAAAAAGCACACTTGCCGCAAATTGTACGGCTACATGATACTAAATTTTCTTGTATTTTAAAACTGGGGTGAGTGGGTTTGAACACAGATCCAGTTAGGGGAACTGTTTAGATTATTTCCAAGGAGGAATAAAGCAGATGCTGTTGAGTGCTTACCATATGCCTGTCTGTCGTGAAAGAGACAAGGAATGATGCCCCAGGGACAGATGCGACTCTTTATTCTTACCCAAATTGTAGGGAGGTTCCAGACAGTTCACGCACACGAAACCATCAAGAAATCCCATGAGCAAATAGAATTCAAGGTGTGAGGTGCAGATAAGTATTGGGGCGGATCGGAAAGAGGGGAGAGAGTTGAGTGGAGATTGCAGTAGCCAAGGAGGGTCCCTGCCAGAGATAAGACTTGAAAGGGTTGGATAGACTATGCTGGAAATAATTGGAAGAGAGGCGTGCAGGTCACCGTATATACTTCAAACTGGTCGGACTGGAGCGTGCCGGGAAGACCCAGATTGACTCTGAGGTCTGTCAGCTTCACAGATCTGGTTGCGGGGATCAGGGGTGGGGTTCCCGATCGCCCGGTGGCCTGGCTGGCTAGAGTGGCGCATGCTAGTTCTTGCCACAGTGACGAGTGTCTCCTCCCAGCTGCGAGTTCAGCCACATCACATTGGTAGCTTAAGGTTGGCCGTGGCGGGAGTATTTACACTGGGGACAAGGACAAATGGTATACAGATCCAGGTGCCCCCTACCCCCTGGTGTTACCCGTGTACCAGCATACCACTGATGGTAATCTTAAATAATCATGAACTTGAGAGACGGGAGCACGCAGAAGGATGAGAGGTGGATGGGAAGGTGTTGAAAGAACAAAAAAGAAAGAAAATTATTCTTAAGGGGGATGGAGAGGCACAAATATTTAATGCTGAAAGAGGAAACGGAGGATGATTTCTGTGTAGTTTCCTAGAGAGCTGAAGCAGTGGCATGCCTTTTCACAAGCACAGGTGTAATCACTTCTTACGCAAAATGGGGTGTTTTCAGACCTTCAAGAAAGGGGGCTCCCCCTTGCTTCAACAACTTCTTTGAGGTACACACAGCACTGGAGTTGTCAATGCATGCGGTGCCGGTCGGGGTCCTTCGCCCTCTGTGCCTCCTGGTACTTTTTTTTTTTTTTTTTTTTAAATAAGTTTATTTATTTCTTTATTTTTTGCTGCATTGGGTCTTCGCTGCTGTGCGCGGGCCCTCTCTAGTTGCGGCGAGCAGGGGCCACGCTTCGCTGCGGTGCGTGGGCTTCCCACCGCGGTGGCCCCTCTTGCTGCCGAGCACGGGCTCTAGGCGTGTGGGCTTCAGCAGTTGTGGCACGTGGGCTCAGTAGCTATGGCTTGTGGGCTCTAGAGCGCAGGCTCAGCAGCCGTGGCGCACGGGCTGTGTTGCTCCGCGGCATGTGGGATCCTCCTGGACCAGGGATCGAACCCGTGTCCCCTGCACCGGCAGGCAGATTCCTTACCACTGCGCCACCAGCGAAGTCCCCTCCTGGTACTTTTTAGGTTTCTGGCACGCGGAAGGCAGTCAGTGTGGTGGATGAACGAAACCATGAATGTATCCTTATCACAGTATTGCTCATGCTGTGTGCTTACAACATCAAACCTTGCTTACTTGTTTGTCTCCCCAGTAGTGTGAACTCCAGGAAGAGCCAGGAAGTTTGTGTCTTCGTGTATCCTAGCGCCTACTGCTGTGCTGATTGAACTAATGAATTTAGTCGGTTTCAGTTTTTAGGTAACATGCAGTTAGCAAAAGATCAGTTAGATTCTGGTCAATAAAACAAACCACAGCCTTTCTTAAAATATTATAAAAAGGTAGCTTTGGGTTGTGTAAAACGTGGGTCAGATTCTTGTCTCTGCTGTTGGAGGGCACTAGTCTGCCAATACCTCAGTTTTCTTCGTAGTATACGGAAGCGTTCCACTATCAAGGTCTCTTCCGAGTCTAAGATGCCGTGATTCTACGAGCAAGTAAAGTGCCGACTTTATGGACTTAAAACCATGGGTCCTTTTTTGCTGCATATTAAGATGCAAAGTTATATACTGCATGGAAATTTTCTATTTTTTTGTTTGACTTCTTTGCCTCAGATTCTTTTACCCATATAAATGATCATTGATAAGCGATGCTGGCTAATAATTACTGCCTTATGCTATCCCATTTCTCTTTCTCCTCATCTGCGGTAGGCTGAATAATGCCCGCTGCCTCCAACCTCCCACGCCAAGGTCATAATCCCCGGAACCTGTGAATGTATTACCTTATATGGCAAAAGAGACTTTGCAGACATAATTAAGGATCTTGAGATGGGGAGATTATTCAGGTGGCCCAATGTGATCACAGTGGTCCTGGTCATTTAATTGTCTTTAAAACTAGTGAACTTGACATTAAAACTATGCTCAACATAACAGCGGGGAGGCTTGTACTGCAGCACAGTGGGAAGCTCAACGCGTCTGCCCACACTGTGCCTGGTTCAACCACTGCTAGAAGTCTCCGAATTTCATTAGTACTCAACAGTTCACCCAATTCCCCAGAAAAGGAGAAAAACCCAAGCACCAAAGCCCCTCACTAATTATTGTAAATGCTCCCAGGTTACAGTTTTGCGGGGGGGACGATAATGGCAGAATCATGTTAAACTAGAACAAAAGCTGAAGAAAACCAGGAAGTTGTCCCCTTAGAGCCTTCAAAAGGAAGCAGCCCTTCCAACACCGTGACTCAAGCCCGTAAAACTGATTTGGGACTTCTGGCCTCTAGAGCCGTAAGAGAAGAATTTGTATTGTTTTAAGCCCTGAAGTTGGTTGGTCATGTGTTATAGAAGCGGTAGAAACCAGTAAATCATCTCTTCTCAAGATTTACTTTTCTTTTTAACCGTGTTAAAAACCATTCAATTTCATTAACATATGTTACATTCATAAATATTCTAAGTAAAGTCTTTCACAATGCACTGTATGATCCTAAATCAAAATACAGATTACAAGAATTCAGAAGCATTCTTGTTCTTCTGATCCACTGATCTGAGAATTGTGATTTCTATGGTTTACAAATTAGAGGCTAATTATTTAGTAAACACGGATGTACCTTAATTCTCTGACCTTTTGGGGAAGGGTTACCTACACTTTTCTTGAATATCTGTGCAGATATCTTTATTTGCACCGTGTCAACTAACATTCATGACTTCTATTGTTTTTATGAAGATAGATCATGATTTTAATGGACTGCCATCTTTTTATGCTAAAAAGGCAGTCGGAACAACCATTTAAAATTTAGAGTGATCCTCGGTCTAACTTGAATACAGAGCATGATTCTCTGAACACTTAACCAGTAAATCATCACTTCTCCAGATTTACTTTTATTTTTTTAAAATTTTTTTCCAAGGGATGACTATATTTATTTTTTTAAGTTAATTTTATTGGAGTATGGCTGCTTTACAGTCAACGTTGTGTTAGCCTCCACTGCACAACAAAATGTATCAGCCATACACATACAGATATCCCCTCCCTTTTGGACTTCCCTCCCATTTAGGTTACCACAGTGCACTAGGTGAGTTCGGATTTACTTTTTTTTTTTTTTTTTTTTTTTTTGCGGTACGCGGGCCTCTCACTGTTGTGGCCTCTCCCGTTGCGGAGCGCAGGCTCCGGACGCGCAGGCTCAGCGGCCATGGCTCACGGGCCCAGCCGCTCCGCGGCATGTGGGATCATCCCGGACCGGGGCACGGACCCGTGTCCCCTGCATCGGCAGGCGGACTCTCAACCACTGCGCCACCAGAGAAGCCCCCCTGATTTACTTTTAACTAGAGCATCCTTTGCTTTCCAAACTTCACTGTACATAGGATCACCTGGATATTCCGTGAAAATGCAGATTCTGATTCAGGGGTGTCTGGGGATGAGCTTGAACCTTTGCAGTCCCAGCTCACACTGAAGAGGAAGGCTCTGGAGGCCGTATTCATGGTCCAGGCTTCCGTCTCCTCCATCAGTTTGGTCAGCCTTCCTAAAATACCATATCCTGTTGGGGCTCTTTAGTTTCTGGAGGCATGTGGAGAATTAGAAAACGTTCCAAAGCGAGCCACAAAGACTTAGAGAAGAGCCAGTATGGGAAGAATCAAAGAGCTGTAATTATTCCAGCTGAGGAAAAGAAGGCTGAGGCATGGTGTGATGGTGATATGGAAGCACCTCGAGAGTTAGTCAGTGGGGAATGCTGATTAACTGTTCCTCATCTTGACCGAGCCAACTCCAGGATGAAAGAGCAAAGAGAATTGGGGTTCAGGAACGAGGGACAGGCAGGGAAGGCTGTGGTTTTATTTGATGTGTAGACTTTTGTAGCTGCGCGGGGCCCTGGGATCCAACTAGCTCCATCTCCTCATTTGCAGATGATGAAACAGAGGCCAGGAGTGACGTTTGCAAGGTCACAGGCAAATGACAGAGCCTGGAGTCGAACTCACTGCTTGATCATATTCACTGCACTACCTCAGTGGAGCATGCGCAGTGGGTTAAAAGATGGGTGGTCGGTCGCTCGTCTCTTTGAAGTGATTTAAAATTGAGGCAATCTCAGGGAGCCTTCAGGGTGATGGAAGTATTGTATGCCTTGCCCTTGGGTTTGGTTACAAAGGTGTGTGTGTGTGCGTGTGTAAAATCCATCAAGTTATATGCTTAGGATCTGTGTACCTGATGTATGCCTATTATTCATCAATTAAAAAAATTTTTACCAGCATTTGGAAAACGAACACTCTGAGCTTTTCATGATAGCCCCAAACTAGAAACAATCCAAATGTCCTTCAACAGTAGACGGGATAAATAAACTGTGGCATATTCGTGCAGTGGATTTCGATACAGCAATGAGAATAAGTAAACTAGTACAGTGCACAGCGACGGAGATGAATCCCAGAAGCAAGACGTAAAATGAAAGAAGGCAAACAGTAGAGAACATTCCATGTATTTCCATTTATGTAAAACTCAAAACTGAGCAAACGTATCGGTGGTGTTAAAAGTCAGGGTAGTGGCTAGCTTTGAGAGGGGTGGTAGGGGCACAGGAAGGATGGGGTCTCGGGTGCTAGTAGATATAGTTTTAAAAATCTGGCATCTGGTTGCACGGGTATATCCATTTTGTAAAAATGGAGTGAGGTGTATGTGTCTCATTTCTGCATTTTATTTGTGTAGATTACATTTCAGTTAAAGATTAACTTTAAAGTGGGACTGTTAGAAGGTTTAGCGGGGAACCTCTTACAAGCCTTTCTACTGTTAAGCTCTGAAGAATTTAGTTTTAGGATTTATTTTAAAGGTACGCAGGTAGACTGCATTAGAGAATGTGTGCTTTCATAGAATCATTAGAAAATACACGCTACAGAGAGCGATCTCCTGTTAAGGAATCTGTATATTTCAATCTCAGCAGTTGTAAACCAAAGGAAATTCATTCCGTAGTCGCTTGCTTCCTGAGCTAGTACAGTGTTCCTTTCATGAAAATCTATGAAGCCAGCACCAGCCCTCAGTTCCTTTTTGGCTCTTTGTATTTCTATAGAATGAAAGAATGGGGTCATTTTTTTCAGAGAAGCAGCTTGCCATAAAGAGTAAGTTTGTTAGGAGACAGTTTTGTCATGCCGGGCACATTTTCCAGCAGCAGCGACTGGAGTGCTGCATCGGGGTTCAAATGATGGGAAGTGGCTCAGGGCAAGCAGCCGAACAATCAGAACTCGTCCCTCTGAGCCAGAGTACACCAGTAGCCACATCCACTTCCGGCCATTGGCCGGAGAGTTTCAAGCTAGCTGTTAGCTTACCTGAGAGCGTCGCAGCCTGTGAGATGGTGCAGAAAGGAGTTAACATAGTGGGCCTGATACTGCTCTCCTTAACGAGGCCTGCTTGCGAGCTTGGCCCTTGGCTGGTGTCTGGGAGCTGGGCTGGTGAACAGTTCCCTACGTGGATGCGAAACTTGGCCCTAAGTGATGAGGCTGGATCAGGGCGCCTAGACTGTCCAAACAGATGGCTTCTGCTTAACACCCACTTGCCTTCCCGGAGCCTGGGGTTTCACTCTGCCCAGGCCCAAGGTGCCTTTGTGGCCAGCCGGAGTCTTTCTAATAGCTGCCCTGGCAGAAGCATCTCATACCTGTCGTATTTTTGTCACCGAGGGCAGAGAACGCCCCGTGTGACCCTTCATGGGATAGAGAGAGAGTAAGGACGCCTGCGTGTTGGTTTCTCCAGATGCCATGTGTGTCTCATTCCCTTACGGTCTGTGTGGCTGTAATAAATTGTAACCGTGAGTACAGCTGGCTGCTGAGACCCCTGAGCCCTTCTAGTGAACCCCTGAACATAGGTGTGGTCTTGGGGGCACAGAAACCTCAGTGACTATTTAAAGCAGTTTTTCTGCTTTTTTCTAATGAAATTAGGGTAGAAGGCACTCCCATGTGCTTCTGGTGGGAGTGCAAACGTGGACCAACCCTTTTTGAGGACATGATATCAGTCTATCAAAATCAGAAATTCATTGACCCCTTGACCCAGAATCTCACTTCTGGAAATGTATGCTGTAGCTCTACACCTACCTGGACAAAACCACGGACGGACCAGTTTTTCCTTCTCTTCTTCCCTCAGGACTGACTTGTAATAGCCAAGGGTCAACAACCATCTTCTGCCTGCAGAGGGCCGGCTAAATCTCCAGGGGGCTCACACTAGGAAATACTATGCAGCTAGAAAAAAGGATGAGGAAGTTGTACGTGGATATGTAGAAAGATTTCTTGTGTGTATTAAATGAAAAACAAGATATGGGACAGTAAATTACTAAAAAAAGTACTAAAAAAAGTACTAACGTTTTCAAATTAATTGGAAACTGGAAAGGGCCGACAGGAGGCAGCATAGATGAGGTAGGTCAAAGTCATGCTATTAGAAGTGAAAAGAAGGAACATTTTACATTCTTCAAATTTGCTTTTCCCTTTGCTTACTTCGACTATGGCCCACAAGTTAGCCCCAGTTTCTGTAAATTAAAAAAATAATTTGGCCCCAAGCCGCGCCCATTCTTTTCCCTGTTGTTTACGGCTGTTTTTGTGCTACAAGGGCAGAGTGGAGTAGGTGGAACAGAGACCACATGGCTGACAAAGCCTAAAATATTTACTGTACTAGTGTGGTGATGACTTTAGGAATTCCTATGTGAAGGTAATTTCTAGTTGTATTGTCTGGTTTTTTTTTTTTTTTTTTTGGGCCGTGCCGTCTGGCTCGCGGGATCTTAGTTCCCCGACCAGGGATCGAACCCGTGTCCCCTGCAGCAAAAGCAGCGAGTCCTAACCACTGGACCACCGGGGAATTCCCTTTAGTTTTATTTTCTTAATGTAATGATGATTGTTAATATAATCCAGAAAAATCAGTGATGTTCAGCCTGAGGCTGATTATGTGCAATTGTGCGCCAGTCATTCTTTGGTGAGCACTTATGGTGTGCCCATGTACACGTCTGGCCTCCAGGCAGTGACGGTATTCACGAAACAGTTACCTGATGCTGTAAAGCAGTGTGTGATTGTGTCAAAATGAATGGGACCAAGTGTGGGTGCCGTATGAGTTCACAGAATGCCAGAGTGGGTGAGGACAGGCATCGTGGAAGTCCTGATCTGTCTTCTCAGCTTCTTTTGATGAGTCTGCCTTCTTCTTAATTTCATTCCTACCTGGTCCAGGCCATGATCATCTCTGACCTGAATAGCTGTACCTGCTTCCTGACTATTTCTCCCACATCTATTTTTTAAACAACTGGATTGTATAATTTGCACACCATCAAGTTCACCAGTTTTTGTGTGTGTGTGTGTGGTACGCGGGGCTCTCACTGCTGTGGCCTCTCCCGTTGCGGAGCACAGGCTCCGGACGCACAGGCCCAGCGGCCATGGCTCACGGGCCCAGCCGCTCCGCGGCATGTGGAATCTCCCCGGACCGGGGCTCGAACCCGTGTCCCCTGCATCGGCAGGCGGACTCTCAACCGCTGCGCCACCAGGGAAGCCCTGCACACCATCAAATTCACCAGTTTTAAAGACAATTAAATGACCCTTAGTAAATTTGCCAAGTTGTATGGCCACCACTGCCATCGAATTTTAGAACATTTCCATCACCCCAGAAGATCCCTTGACCTTATTTACAATTAATCCCTGTTCCCATCCCCAGTCCCAGCTTCTCTGGGGAACCACTAATCAACTTTCTGTTGCCCTTTCCTGAACATTTTATATAAATGGAGTGAATAATATGTATTCTTTTATGTCTGGCTTTTTTCACCGAGCATAATGTTCTTGAGGTTCATACAGGTTGAAGCATGTATCATTACTTTGTTTTCATTGCCAAATAGTATTCCACTGTATGGATGGGCCACGTTTTCTTTATCTATTTACCAGTTGATGGACACTTGGGCTGTTTGTAATTTTTAGCGATTATAACTGATGCTGCTATGAACTTTCATGTATGAGTTTTTCTTGGGTGTATACTTTGCAGTAGAATTGTCATATGGATAATGCTGTTTAACTTTTTGAGATACTTCCATATTGTTGCCTAGAGTGGCTGCACCATTTATATTGTTGGCAGCAGGCAGTGTATGAGGGTTCCGGTTTCTCCTTAGCCTCACCAACACTTGTTATTATCTTTCTGATTATGGCTATTCTAGTTTTGGGAAAGTGAAGTGATATTTCATTCTCACATTTAGTTTTGTCAGATAGGTCCCTTAATATCTTTGTAATGGCCGTAGAATATTCATGTGGTTTCAGACCTTAGAATGTAGAAAGAAAACGTAGGTGTTAATTCTGTACTTCACCTTCTGTGTCTTGAAACAAGTATGATTGAAGAAATAACAGAAATTTTAGAAGCCAATTAATATTTAAATCACAGTATTCGTAAAATTGCTTGAAAAAGAACCTTGGTATTAAGCAAGTGTTAAAGCTCTACTTTGAAGGGCCTTTTTGGCTTTATTATAAAGTCCAATATTGTAATGACTCACCTGATGTGATATATAGGAGCCATTTTCTAAGGCACCAGCATTAATCCACTTATAGCTGAGAGGCTAATGGATTAGGAAACACTTTCATTTTCTGTAAAGAAATGGATGTTGTGAGGGCCTGAGTGATGGCAAGAAGGGAGGCTGAATAGAATCGTAATTCATGTATTCAAAGTGCAAAAATAGAGGTGGGGCCAGTGTTGCGTTGGAGTTCAGATGGGATGTTTATGCCTTGCATTTAGAAGTAATACAGTGAATCCATAAAGAACAAGAATCCTTATTTGTTTAAAGTAGACTTGGAGAGAGAAACTCATTGGTAAATGTTAAAATTTGGTCTCTGAATACTTAATTATATTAAAAATTGTTTGGATTTTTTAAAATTGCCTTACTGCTCTCTTAACTGATTTTCTGCCAGATTTCTCTGTTCAACACTCAAAAGTTGGGCAGCAAGCTGTGTGTAAGAATGTTTGCAGACACATAAGGTGGTATTTTCGCTCATCTCAGATCATTTCATAAGGTCTCATCTTTATATTATTACCGATTTGGGATTTAGAGTACCATGTTTATATATTTAAAATATGGAAACATGACAAATCCTGGGCAGAAACACTCAGTGCAAATAGACATATTGACAGAGCAGCCAGGCCATCTGCCCGTCTTTATCCATTAGTGGTCGTCTCACTGGTGTCGTTCAGAGAAAACGCTCACCTTATTGTACGTGCGTGTGATGAGGCCAAGAAATGAGCGATTACTGTGTGTGGTGGCGACCCACCACAGTACTGACATTTGCCTTAAAAAGTGTGAGTCAGTACTAGGAAAGATGGTTAGTTAAAGACGAAAAAGTTAGTTTAAGAAAAAAAATGGGTGGCGGGATAAATCAGGAATTTGGGAGTAACATATACACAGTACCATATATAAAAGAGATAACCAACAAGGACCTACTGTATAGCACAGGGAACTATACTCGATATCTTGTAATTATATGGGAAAAGAATATATATATCTGAATCACTTTGCTGTATAGCTGAAACTAACGCAACATTGTAAATCAACTATACTCCAATATAAAAAATTAAAGGAAAAAAAGGGTGGTGAGGAGAGGGAAGAAGTCCGGATTTTCTCTAGTTGGTCAGAGTCGGTTTCTTTACCTTTCATTATATGGAACAAGAAAACAGGAATGTGAGCCTCCAGTGAGTGTAAGACAGACTTTTTCTGAGCCGTGGATGTTGCAAGAGTGTTTTTTGGTTCAAGGGTCATGAGAGTAGTGCCCAGGAACACAGATCAGAATTAGACGAATGAGTCTAGAAATTCTGGGGGTGACTGGGAGATGCCATAGAGAGATGTGTGGAAATTCAGAATTCCATGGAGGAAATGCAGGTGTGGAAAAGCAACAGGGCTCAGGTGGCAAGACCAGAGGTTTTGATGTTACGGAGAGGCAGCCAACTGGCAGAGGAAGGGAAAGATGGAAACTGAGGAAGGGAGAAGGGAATGGACGGTGGAGGGCAGGGTTGTTGGTGTTCTTCTCTGGGGAATAACACCCCTGACCCGTTCTCTCCAAGGCAAAGAAGCTACCACTTTAGACATGGTGCCCATTTGAGGCATGGGAGGAATCTTCGGAAGGACACAACCTCCTACACAGAAAGGGGGACATCTCCGAGAAAACCCATGACGAGAGCCATTGATTTGGAGGTTGTCCCGGGTTCTGTGTGGATGTGTCCCCCTTACAAAACAGGGAACTGAAAATTCAACACCTAACAATGGAAGTTTCCTTGCAAGGTTGTTGGCTGTCCTTAGTCTTAAGAAGCTAAAGCATCCCAGAGGAACGGTGGAATGCTAAACAAAACCCTAAAACTTGATTTAGAAATACATAACTAGTGGTAAGCTGAAAGCTAACTTTTAGTCGAATATAAATACAAGAAATATATATTGGAGGAGAGAGGATTTTTACTCTTAGTTTCCTCTCACACGGAAAAATCAAATCTACTGTGTGTGTGTGTGAAGCCTTTTGTTCTTGGAATAGGTTGTTGGAATAGGTGGGATCGAAGGCCATTTCATACAGATGCACAGAAATTCTGTGAGATGGAAAATGGCAGTCTGTCCTAAATAAATACTGAAAGAGCTGGAAGCTTTTCAACTGCTTAAATTTGCACTGTAGGAACGAAAACATTCTGGCAAATTTTAGAAGATACCCCAGTAAGTAAGGCAAGATGTAGCCCAGCTTTCTTGGTCAGACTTTATAATAAAGACAATGAGTTGTCTCTTTTGTTTGCTGATTTTTGTTCAGAGGATAGTCAGTGGTAAAGAATGGTTAAGAGAGCTCTAAACCACAGAGAGCTCAGCCACTATGTTGAAATCTCTTGGTAGATTCTGGGTGTGGGGGAAGACCACCTGTAGCTGTAGACAAGTGGAAAACACCCTGGACCACACCATGAAATATTTTTTCTTACCTGAGTTTGAAGCTCCTTCCAGATCCCAGCATTGACCTGGAGAATGACATTCTTCAGTTCCTTGGGCTCTGAGTCTCTTTGTGCCCAAGGCTTGGTGGTCATCTTACTGTATCCAGCTGGAATCATAATGTTTATGCTGTTTGTTCAAATAATTCTGACTCTACTAAGTTGATGAAATTCTTAAATGGAGTGTTTGACTTTCATAGGATACATATGTAATCAGAGCACCTTTTAACTGTCAGAAGATTAAGGCACTAAAAGTTTTTGCCATCTAATGAACATCAGTCCAGTGTGAAATGAGGTTTTTCCAGTCACTTTTAATATAAATAACTTTTGTGTTAAAATAGGATTCTATACAAATGGAATATAGGGACTTCCCCGGTGGCTCAGTGGTTAAGAATCCACCTGCCAGTACAGGGGACAGGGCTTCGATCCCTGGTCCGGGAAGATCCCACATGCCACGGAGCAGCTAAGTCCGTGTGCCACAACTATTGAGCCTGCACTCTAGAGCCTGCGAGGCACAACTCCTGAGCCCGCCTGCCACAACTACTGAAGCCTGCTCACCTAGAGCCCATGCTCCGCAACAAGAGAAGCCACCACAATGAGAAAGCCCTGCACCACAATGAAGAGAAGCCCCTGCTCAATGCAACTAGAGAAAGCCTGCATGCAGCAATGAAGACCCAACGCAGCCATAAATAAATGAATGAATGAATTTGGGAATCCCCAAATAGCCAAAACTACAAAGCTAAATCAAGGCAGTGTGGTACTGGCATAAGAATAGACATAAAGATCAGAGAATTGAATTGAGAGTCCAGAAGTAATCCTTACACTTGTGGTCAGTTGATTTTCAACAAGGGTACTGCTATAGACTGAATGTTTGTGCCGGCCCCTCCCCCTCATTCATATGTTGAAACCTAATCCCTAATGTGATGCTATTTGGAGGTGGGGCCTTTGGAAGGTGATTAGGTCATAAGGGTGGAGCCCTCATGAATGGGATTAGTGCCCTTATGAAAGAATCCCCAGAAAGTTCCCTCACCTCTTCCACTTTATGGGGACACAGGGAGGAGTTGGCCATCCATGAACCAGAAAATGGAACCTCACTAGCCATAGAATCTGCTGGCACCTTGAGGTTGGTCTTCCTAGCCTCCAGAACTGTGAGAAACAAATTTTTGTTGTTTAAACCAACCAGTTTATTATAGCAGCCCGGATGGACTAAGATAGGTGCCAAGATAATTAAATGTGGAAAGAATAGTCTTTTCAACAAATGGTACTGAGACCACTGGATATCCACATGCAGAAGAATGAAGTTGGACCCCTACTTCACATCATTCACAAACATTAACTCAAAGTGGATCATAGGCTAAATGTAAAAGTTAAAGTGAAAAAACTAGAAAATGTGCGAGTAAAACTTCATGACCTTGGTTTCTTAGGTGGAACACCAAAAGTATGAGCAATAAAAGAAAAACTGGATAAATTGTACTTTATCAAAATTTCAAACTTTTGTGCTATGGAGGATACCATCAAGAAAATGCCAAGATAACTGACAGAATGGGAGAAAATATTTGAAAATTCTATATCTAAGGAACTCATATCTAGAATATATTTTTTTAAAAGTCTTACAATTCAATAATAAAAAGGCAACCCCAAATAAAAATAGACAAAGGATTTAATAGTTATTTCTCCAAAAAAGATAAATGGACAATAAACTCATGGTAAGATGTTGAACATCACTAGTCATTGGGGAAATGCAAATCGAAACCACAATGAGGTACCACTTCACACCCACTAGGATGGCTGAAGTAAAAAAGACAGTAGTGGGGCTTCCCTGGTGGCGCAGTGATTGAGCGTCTGCCTGCCGATGCAGGGGACGCGGGTTCGTGCCCCGGTCCAGGAAGATCCCACATGCCGCGGAGCGGCTGGGCCCGTGAGCCATGGCCGCTGAGCCTGCGCGTCCGGAGCCTGTGCTCCGCAACGGGAGAGGCCACAACAGTGAGAGGCCCGCGTACCGCAAAAAACAAAACAAAACAAAACAAAAAGACAGTAGCAAGTATTGGTGAGGACGTGGAAACGATGAAACCTTCGCATATTGCAGGTAGAGATGTAAAATGGTGCTGCTTCTTTGGAAAACAGTCTCGCAGTCCCTCAAATGGTTAAATGTGGAGTTACCATATGACCCAGCAGTTCCACTCTTAGGTATATACCCCAGAGAAATGAAAATTTACGTCCACACAAAAACTTGTACATGAAGTTCATAGCAGCGTTATGTATAATAGCCAAAAAGTAGAAACAACCCAAATGTCCATAAGTTGATGAACGGATCAACAAAATGTGCATATCATATCATTGAATATTATTCATCAATTAAACAATGAAATACTGATACATACTACAACATGGATGACCCCCTGAAAACATGCTAAGTGAAAGAAGCCAGTTACCGTTTTCTCCGGATATATGCCCTATAATTCAAAACGATACATGCACCCCAATGTTCGCTGCAGCACTATTCACAGTACAGTAGCCAAGATATGAAAGCAACCTAACTGTCCATGGACAGATGAATGGATAAAGAAGATGTGGTGTATATGTGTGTGTGTGTGTGTGTGTGTGTACACACACACACACACACACACACACACACACACAATGGAATATTACTCAGCCATAAAAAAGAATGAAATAATGTCATTTGCAGCAACATGGATGGACCTAGAGGTTATCATACTAAGTGAAGTAAGCCAGACAAAGATAACTATCATATGATATTGCTTATATGTGGAATCTTTAAAAAAAATGATACAAATGGACTTACTTACAAAACAGAAACAGACTCACAGACATAGAAAACAAACAGGGGGAGGGATAAATTAGGCATTTAGGATTAACATATACACACTACTATATATAAAATAGGTAACCAACAAGGACCTACTGTATAGCACAGGGAACTATACTCAATATTTTGTAATAACCTATAAGGGAAGAGAACCTGAAAAAGAATATATTTTACACACACACACACACACACACACACACACACACACACTCTGAATTACTTGGCTGTATACCTGAAACTAACACAACATTCTAAATTAACTATACTTCCATAAAAAGAAAGGAAGAAGTCAATTACAAAGGACCATATATCTAAGTCCAGAACAGGCAAATTTATAGATAGGAAAAGTAGATTAGAGATTGCTTAGAGCCAGAGTTGGCGGATGGGGTAGGGCTGAGAGGAAAGGGGACTGACTGCCAATGGGATCAGAGTTTCTTTTAGGGGTGACCAAAATTTTCAAAATTAGATCGTGATGACAGCGGCAGCCATAGAATTGAAACAAATGGAAAGAGAGGAATAAACTAAAAGCTATTGAATTGCATACTTTCATATGGGTGAATTATGTGGTATGGCAATATCTCCAATTAAGCTGTTTTTTTAAACATGGATTTTGGCCTAATCATACATTTTAACCAGTGAAAGAAATATGTTGAGTAAATGTTAGTAATCCATCAATTTATGTTCTGCCCATTGATTCATATTTTAATTAGGGAAATATGCATCTCTAATTACTGCCATTGTGTGCCTCAGGCTGATGTGTTTGGCTAGATCTCTTTGTCCATGGAAATAGTTGTTCTTTAATCAGGTCAATAAAACAATTACTGCTGGCAGATGGATGTGCCTGCTGTTCAACATCGAGGTCATTTGAGCCCCTGGGCTGCACAAACTGTAGGTGGAAAATGAAAACCACTTGGTGTTTCTGCAGATTGAGCCCTACCAATGTAATATATTCGATATGTAAATTTACACTTAATAATATACTTTGCCAAGTGTTCCCTCTCTGGTAGTGAAGGGCTGTTTACTTACCAATTTTTTTTTTTTTTTTTTGCGGTACGCGGGCCTCTCACTGCTGTGGCCTCTCCCGTTGCGGAGCACAGGCTCCGGACGCGCAGGCTCAGCGGCCATGGCTCACGGGCCCAGCCGCTCCGCGGCATGTGGGATCTTCCCGGACCGGGGCACGAACCCGCGTCCCCTGCATCGGCAGGCGGACTCTCAACCGCTGCGCCACCACGAAAGCCCCTACTTACCAATTTTTAAAAGAGGTGGTCCATTTTTATTTCTTTGAGACAGAAAAATGATACTCTTGTTTTAAAAGCCACTGGACATAAGCATTGCCAATATCCTAGTAATTATTATTTGAAAAATTAGGTTCTCATAGAATGTGACCATGTTTTTCTCAACCTGGGCTAGGTGCTTTGGCGTGGCACCAGAGAAGTAATGTGTGTGGTCTCTGTCCCATCAGAGGTCAAAGCCTTTGTGGACGAAAGCAGACGGACACTTAGGAGAAAAAGAATGTCATAATGTGGTCAACGAGGGGGACATAGACGTGAGACATAGTGAGAACCGAATCATGGGGAGGGTTCCCCACAAGCTACATCTCTTGAGTTACACCTTGCAAATGAATAGAATTAGAACAAGTGCATGAGGAGAGGGAAATGTGAGGAGGAAAGTGGCCCGAGAAGCAGAGGCAAGAAGGTACACGTGGGGAACCAAGAGGATCCTGGAGGCTGAGCACGGATGATTTGGTTTCCAGGAGGGTGATCCACATGGGTCTGTGAGAGCCAATCTAATCTAGTAGGCAGGGGTTCTCTTGTAGATTGTGGGAACCGCTCGATGGAAGTTGTTCATTTCGGACCAATAAACCTTGATCTGGGACTTGAGATGGGAGATTGTGGAGGTTGGTAACCAGCTGGACAGCCATGGTTACCATCCAAGCCAGAGACCGGACCGGGAGAGATTGGATAATGGGGCAAGGACGGATTTGAACTACACACACACACACACACACACACAGACACACAAATATGTCTGGTAACTAACCCAGTGTGGAGAAGTCATAGCCAACTTACATGTATTTTAGAGAGAGAAGAGAGTATGTGTGTGTGTATTGCATGTAGAAGGATTTTATGGAATTTGAGTGACTGTCCCAAACAATACAGTGAAGTGGGAATATAGTACGACCATTTTATAGATGTGTAGACATGGATGTCCAGAGAGGTAGAAGTTAAATACTTCCCAAAGTGACTTAGCTGGTAAATGGAGGCACTGGAATTCTGAATGCCTAAAGATTTTAAGTTGTTGAGATGGGGTGATGCTTGCTGATGACAGGAAGGAGAGCATTGGGAAGAATGAGGGGGTGGCATCAGATGGGGGTGGACAAGATGAATTCAACTTAGCATATTTTGAGTTTAGAAGGATGTGAAATATTTAAGTGAAAATATGTGTATGTGTAAACATGTATTGTGTGTACATGGGACACATGTATGTGCACACACACCACGTTTGTGGGTGTGTCCTGTGCATGCATGTATATACCTGCATTTGTGCACAATGTATGCTTATATGCGTATACATATATACATACGTACATGTGTATGCGTGTCTATATGTGAGGTGTTTGTGAGTGCATGTGTGTATGTGTTCAAGCACACATAGATGTATATATTATGTGTGCACGTATACAGTACACACACACACATTATACATCTGCATGCTTTCACTTAAGTATGTTACAGCCTTCTAAATCTAAAATATTCTAAGTTGAATTCATCGTCCCCATCCCCACCAGAACTTTCTTCATCCTTCTCTTCATCTGTGTATATATGTACGTACATGTGAATGTATATCCATATATACACGTACGTGTGCTTTGTGTTGTAAATGAGCCCCTGGTGCTTAGAAAAGAAATGATGGCCTAAAATTTAGAATGGAAGGGTTTCAACCTACAGAAAGCATTTGAATCTATTAGAAAGGCTGACCCCATGAGAAAGAGACTGGGCACCCAACCGAGGCTTTGAAACGTTCATAGTCAGATCATATATAGAATAGGAGAGTGCCCTCCGGGGGAGAAGGGATTCCTTCTTGCATGGGCAGGTGTCTCTGCAGTGTCTGACCAGAAGTAGGAGCCCAGCAATGTTGGGCTGAATGTTTGTCAGTGTTGTGGGTTTTTATTTTTTATTTTATCAAAACAAATTTTTTTAATTATAGTTGATTTACAATGTTACATTAGTTTCAGCTGTACAGCACAGTGATTCAGTTATACAAATACATATATCTGTTCTTTTCTAGATTCTTTTCCATTATAGGTTATCACAAGATGTTGAGTAGAGTTCCCTGTGCTATACAGTAGGTCCTTGTTTATCTATTTTGTATACAGTAGTGTGTATCTGTTAATCCCAAACTCCTAATTTCCGCCCCCCCCCCACCTTTCCCCTTTGGTTTGTTCTCTATGTCTGTGTGAGTCTGTTTCTGTTTTGTCAGTAAGTTCATTTGTATCATTTTAGATTCCACCTATATGTTATATCATATGGTATTTGTCCTCTGTCTTACTTCACTTAGTATGATCATCTCTAGGTCCATCTATGTTGCTGCAAATGGCGTTATTTCATTCTTTTTTATGGCTGAGTAGTATTCCATTGCATACACGTATCACTTCTTCTGTATCCATTCATCTGTCGACAGACATTTAGGCTGCTTCCATGTCCTGGCTATTGTAAATAGTTCTGCAGTGAACATTGGGGTGCATATATCTTTTTTTAAAAATCTTTTTGAATTATGGTTTAATCAGGGTATGTGCCCAGGAGTGGGATTGCTGGATCATAGTAGCTCTATTTTTAGTTTTTTAAGGAACCTTCATACTGTTCTGCATAGTGGCCGTTGTTTGTCTGAATGTTTGTCAGTGTTGTGGGTTTTTTTAAAAAATATTTATTGTGTGCCTACCATGTATCAGGCACTGAGTGAGGACCCGGGGGAGGGGGGGCCACCAGGAAGTTTCAGACATAGCACCAGCCCCCAGAGTCCTGGGCCAGGCAGGGAGATCACGCTTAAAGCACTAGCATAGCGCACAGTGGGAGAGGAAGTGCTAGGGCTTCAGAGAGCAGGGCAGCTAAGGTCACTGGGGGTCACAGAGGAGGGTACCAGGGCCGGGCCTGAGGGGCGGGTGGCATGATGCTCAGCCCCATAGTCCCCACGGCGGACGGGACTCCCACCCTGCAGGGGTGTCCTCCAGAAGGAGGTATTTCCCGTAAACTCATTAGCTCTGATGGAGCAAATGTCTTGAAAAACTTTTAAGCCAAGTCTGACCTGCTTTCTTAAGCTCGCATTTCGAAGTCTACCTTGGCACTTCTCTCATTCATGGATCGTGCTTTCAGTGCTGTCTCTAAACACACATCACCAAACCCCAAATCATGCAGATTTTCTCCTATATTTTTCTCTATGAGTTTTATAGTTGTACATTTTGGCCTATGATCCATTTTGAGTTAATTTTTTTTTTAAGGTGTGTGTCTAAGCTCACGTTTTGGCCTATGGACATCTGATTACTCCAGCACCATTTGTTGAAAAGAATAGCCTTTCTCAGTCAAGTTACCTTTGGCAGAAGTCAGTTGACGATATGTGTGCGGGTCTATTTCTGGGCTCTCTGTTCTGTTCCACTGACCCATGTGTTTGCTCTTTTGTCAAAAGCACATTGCATTGATTGACGTCGCTTTATAGTAAGTCTTGAAATTGGGTACTGCGAGTCCTCTGAATTTGGTCTTCTTTTTCAGAATGACTCTGGCTGTCCTCATTTCTTTGCCTTTCCATAAGAAGTCTAGAATCTGCTCGTTGATAGCCACTAAAAGGCTTGCCAGGATTTTGACTTGACTGCATTGGGTCTATAGATTCCGATTACAGAGAATTAAGCTATTGTTTTGAACACTGGTTTTTAAGTCGGCCTTGAAGACCTGGTATTAGGAAAGGGCCAAACTGAGAAACCCTCCAGGCCAGAGAAGCATCAGTTAACAGAGAAAAAGGGGCTGGGGCCTGTGCTGTACATGAGAAAGGAAGGTGGAGCTGGGAGCTGAGGGTTTTGGGGGTCCAGTTAGAGAAAACAGAGAGATGGGCTGACTCAGGATCAGTGACTGGGGACTGGATCGCATGCTCACAGACGCACTTTGGTCCCAGTGTGAGGGACACAGACCTGAAGGCGGGAGCAACGTTTAGGCATCTGATAAAGGCCAGAGACTGACCATAGCTCTGTGGGGCATGGTTGGGAGGCAAAGCAGGTGGCCCCCGATGTCATTTTTGGCAGGAGGGCCTCCCCATGAGCCAGGCTTAGCCCAAGCTGGCGCCTGGCTCCATCCTGACCCTGGGGAGAGCTCTAACGCTCCGAGGCTCCCCGGGGGACCTTGAAAACCACCCACCTGGCCCTAGGGAAGGAAGTGGAGTTTGCGGGAGGGAGTCATTTCAAGTTATCCCTGATGGTGCTGGGTTACTATTAAAGGGCTCAGAGCCATTGCAAAGTTCATTCTGAGCCAGAGAAATCTTCATTTCTCCCGCCTCGAGTTGAGACGAGACTCTGTCTTCTGGAGAATTACTGTTCAGTGGCACGGAACACTCAGCATTTCTTTTGCCAGCCGCTTAGAGATTTGCTAGATTGATGTTTTTATGACCTTTCAAACGTTACAGTCTGGTTGGCCGTAGCGCCTGTTGCAGTTTTAAGAGTCTCCGTTAGCCAAGACAAAGGTGACAGGGACAGCCGCCGAGGTCGAGTGATGTGAAGTGATGGGCCTCGTCAAGTCTAGGGCAGTCGGAGCATCCACGATGCCTTTCAGTCTTTTTTCTTCTTTTTATTAGTGGTGATTGGAAACGTATAAATAAACACGGCAAGGGTGTTCCCTTGGAGGATTCCCCCTTAATAAGTATTTACAATAACCAGATCTCTTCATGTCGTCAGTTTCTCTGAGAGAAAGGGCGATGTCACGCTCCATAGCCAGCTTGGAGGAGGAATTTCGGGATAATTATTATGTTTTAATCAAAGAGTTTAATTGTAATTTAGTAAGAGGGCAGATGTGGATTACTCAGTGGCCCAGTAAATATTTTATATTAAGTTTTGAGGCCCTCAGAGAGGCTCACTTTAAGAAAATGGAAAAGCACACCAGCCTCTTTGAGGGAGGTACATCATTACATTTAGATACTGTTGCTAAGAACAGCCTGGCTTTTCCCCTCCTCCCCTCTCTCAGCTGCTTTTTAAAAGCGGCAGCTTAAAAGCGTCTATTGTGTGGAGGGGAGAAATATGCTAATTTGAGGCACACTTCCCCTCCGAGTCTTTTTTGAGCCTGTCATAGGTGAGATATGACTGATGATAAAGAGAGGGGGAGGCAGCAGGGCTCTTATTGTGCCCAGAGAAAGGGGCCACTCCAGGCGCCCGTGACGCCCCTGGGGTGTGCGGGCCCCCGAGCTGAGTGGGTCCCACTGGGCACAGTAGCCCGCCGCCCCCCCTCCCCCCAGGGAGGCGGTGTGCTGAAAATTATGAAATGCAAGGGACTGGAGGGAGGGGGGAACCTTCCACCTCCTAGACACACCTAGCCAAGAAAAAAAAAAATCAGTGTTTTGAAATGGCAGCAAAAACTTTACTATGCCAAGGCTGTGATGGAAGCGTGATCTAGATGGGCCCCCATAGCCCGTCTGCACGGTGTAATACCATTTGGGTTGTGTTCATTTTTGTTGAGTCTTCATTTACTCACTCGGCTTTCCCCTTGGATCACTAGTTGTGTGGCTCAAGTTCGAGGCATTGAACTTTGATTTTTTTACGTGGCCAAGTGAGCCAGTACAATGAGCTGACAGTATCCGGATGTGCAATGGTTCCTTCCACAAAAGGAAAAACATATTTTCCTTTTACTCCGACTGGCTGATTTTTAGGCAGGGAAGTGCATTGGTTTAATTCCTTGTGGACACATTTTAGCGCAGCTAGTTTTTTAAACGTGTGAATTTTATAACTGAAGAATAACACAGGCGTTACCAAGCAGCCATTTGGTTGCAAAAGTGCTTCCAGATTGAAATTTCACATGACTCATTGGAGGCAGTTCATACACTTGTCATTTATACCTGTAGTGTATTCTATCCATATAGTCCTATGGTTTTAATACCGCCGTTCGAAGCCAGGAAACGAGTGTTAATTGAATTCTAGGTTTGCTTTGAGTACTTAGTAGATATGGATGGTTGTATGCTTTAGGTGGGAAACGAATATATAGGATGTCCTTATTGCAGTGGTTTCTAAATGTACTTTTTTTTAAGAAAAATTAAGCATTGCGTCTTTGTTTCTCTTCCGGATAAAGTTTGAAAAGCTAAAACATGAGAAATCTTTGCGTTGTAAAAATGGGAAGTTACTCACAGCCATGGAGCTTCATTGGATAGAAACAAGAGTTGGAATTCATTCATTCACCCCTACAAAGAAGTAGCTCAGGTACCTGGATGCACACATGTATTAAATTAACGAGACTGTACATTTGCTTTCTCGTTAAATTAAGGGGGGGAGTCTTCCCTTTTGTGGGTTCTGTTCGCTGGTCTGGTGAGCACGCTTTAACGTTAAAATCACAGCCTATAAACAGCTTCCATTAATCTTTTTTTCTGATTAAAGTCATAGTAGGCTAAGGCTCTCAGAGTGAAGAAGCAGATCAGCCACCTTTTTTAGTGACTTTTACTGGTCACAAGTCCAAGACTGGTCTCATTCAAACGCGCACAGATCACAAAGCAATGGTTTAACATGTTTCCTTTGTACATTTTTTTAACTTCAACAGGTCGCATAAGATCAGTGTTTAAGAGCCACGTTATTCTGAGTGACATCTTGCATGCGCTTCCGAGTCAGCTTTGGCACGCCTGTGAGCTGCGGCGTGGTTCGCATCCCCAGGAGCTGAAGCTAGTATGTGTCTTGCTGAGCATTTTTCACAACTAGCAGTGATCGTGAGCTTAGCCAGTTCACTATAAGCATGTAAAGGTTGAATGAAACTGAGAGCTAAGCAAACCCTGGAAGCCAGATTTCTTACCCCTGATTTGAAACTCAGTGATGCGCGGAACGCTTGTCGAGTTCTCCGTGGTTCCGGCGGACTGTACATCGTGGAGCTACGACACAGGAAAAGTGTCATATGATGACGGCTTTTAAAAAGGCACGTGTAGGAGTCCAGCGGTTAAGACTCCGCGCTTCCAGTGCAGGGGGCGCAGGTTCGATCCCTGGTGGGGGAACTAGATCCCACCTGCATGCCGCAACTAAGAGTCAGCATGCAGCAACTAAGAAGCCCACGCACCGCAACTAAAAAAGTTCCTGAGTGCAGCAACTAAGACCCGGCGCAGCCTAAATAAATAAATAGGCAGGCACGTGTAAACAATTAGCTTCAATCTAAACTAACTATATTTAATGCTTAATATTGTAGCCAGGAACTGTTCTCACCACTTGGCTGCATTCTCTTTCGTCTTCCCAGTCCCTTTAAGGCGGGTATAGGATGGTGCTAGCTCTACAGGTGAGGATCTGAGACCCAGACGAGTTGAGTAACTTGCTTCCCAGGTCGAGGTGGAGAAACTCTTAAACTCCTAGTTTTTACAGTGGGGTCTAGGACTCCCAAAGAAACTCTGTGAAATTCCTAAAGAGAGGAAACCTCTGCTCCTTACCCCTCAGGTACCCAATCAGATGCTGCTTCTTCTGTGAAGCCTTCCTTGCCACCCATTCCCCCAGCCCACCAAGATCAGCGTCCTTGCCCCGGGGCTCCCCTACAGCCTCCCGTGGCTTGTGGGCTGTGTGAGTTTGGGGTGGCCAAGGACCAGATACCTCTTGGTGGCCAGTCAGCAACGTTCATAACAGTTGCCCTGGACCTGCGCCGGGGAATGAATCAGTCGTGGAGCCTACGCCCAGGTAGATGCCCTGTGATTCCAGCTGCCATGACAGCGCCCCCTCGAGAGTGTAGGGGGGGGTAGGTAAAAATTTGCTGAATCCTAAGTGAATGTGTGTCCCTCTGCTCCCAAGAGCTTTCTTGCTCCTCGAATGAGAAGCCACAATGCCTGGCATAATCCCAGGCATGTGATAAATGTGTGCTAAGTGAACAAATGAGTTACTGAGCTAAAAGTTTTAGCATTGGTTTTAGGTGTTGTTAACATTAAATTGCAGGTATTTAAACAGGAAAGAATGGGCCTTTGTCACCTTCTGTGTATTTCCCACTGGGAGCCTTAATACGTTTTTAATGGAGAAATAACGAGGTGTCTGGATTTTTGATGAATGAGGAAGAGGAGGGCGAAGAGAAGGGAATGGAATGTTCTGGCTGCAAAGTTCAGAAGTTACCGCTTCAGGCAAAGGTTTACTGCTTTTTATTCACAGTGATAAAAAAAATAATCATTTTTAGCGATAATAATTTAAGCTGTGAAATCATTTTTGTCTTTACCTGCACTGAATGTATGAAAACAAGCATGGGGTTAAAGAGTTTGAAATCCATATCTCATTTCCTTTGAATACTTCCACTGGGATTAGCAGTAATTAGTGAAAAATAATCAAATCACTTTTTATTTTATTTTAACGTCTTTATTGGAGTATAATTGCTTTACAATGTTGTGTTAGTTTCTGCTGTATAACAAAGTGAATCTCAAATTACTTTTTTAAAAGGAGTAAATACATTGGATAATTAACATATTGACTGATCAACTGTTTGGCACAGAACGTGACAAATTACCTGTCACTCTTACCTGTGAGACTGACAGAGCAGCAGAAAAAGTCACACAGCCAATCCCTCAAATAAGATTTTTGACATTTTAAGCAAGCTAATTATCAGGATGGCCAATTAGAACGAAAAATGTTTAAATTTTCTAAATACATTTCAGTTTCACAGTGCCATGTTCAATTTATCCTCTATATGCAAACCCCTAGGATCAGGCACTTAAAAAAAAACAAAACTGCAAACTCATATTTCGTTTGGGGATTTGAAGAATTAGCCGAAATCAAGAATGTGCTTATTTTTCTGCTGTTGCAAACATTAGTGGGCATTTCTCCTTTGGCAGTTGAACAACAAGAGCTTGGATTCTTTTTCTCATTTTAAGTGCTTTAGCGGCACTTCGTATTCCCTTGAAGCATCCATTCTCAGCTGGGGAACATGTCACACTCGTGTGCTCCAAGTATTGGTGAGAAGTTCCAATTTGTTATTAATGATCAAGCAGGGAGATGTCCACTGATTTCCTTTTTCTTTTTATAAATGTATCATCTATTCTTGTCATATACCGCTGTCACTCCCTTGCACTTTGATCTGCTTTCCTGAGTGGGATCTCAGCTTGGGAGCTGGGAATTACCCAGAATCCTCCGAGAGCGGGTAGAGCAGGTGACCATTATCCATCCATTACGCTCTGGCCGGGGCTGCTTGACAAGCTCCATGTTGGAGCTTTACTGCCTTCGTGCAAAAGCATTTCAACCCCCACTCCAGTCTTACCTATTCATCATAACAGTTACTTTTTACTGAGTATTCCTAGCTCTTGTGCAAAGCCCACGGCATGCATTAGATACTTAATCCAATGGCATGGTGTATCAGTGGCTTTTCATTAAAAAGATAAATTGACATTAACAGCATTGATTTCCAAAGATTTATGTTGTCTCCTCTCTTATACTCTGTCTTGGCCCAATATGATTTACTCTTCAAAGGTATCTTGTAAGATACGTGAACATGTTTTTGCAAAGGTATAATGTATATTTTAGGAAGAATTATCTCCGTCTAGTGTGTGCATTGCAGATCTGGCATTTGGGCCTCATCCTAACAGAATATTTACTTGGATAACTGAGCGTCACGTGAAAACAAGAGCATGTTTGGCTGTGAGTCAAGAGATCCGAGTGTTTAGTCCTGTCTTTCCTGATTGCACACTGGAAAAGGGAGAGAAGAGCTACACAGTTTTAAAATTTTCCTCCTGCTTTAGAATTCTGTGTGCGCGTAACGTTTATCTTGAGCAGGGCCAGAAAATTAGACAAGAATTGAGCAAAATTGTCCACTATACAATGAATTCTCCTTGTAGTTTCTGTAAAGAAATTCTAGGTTGTTTGACTCCTGTGCCGCCTTCTTGAGTGCCTTGGTGGTAAAATGAGGGTAAGTGGCCTGCTCTCTCAGGGCCCTTGGTGACATTGCCATGTCCACGGCCCAGACCAAGGACAAAGCCCAGTGGCACAGCCCTGGAAACCTTCCTCTCTGAATTGGCATCTATCATTCAGTAACCACTTTGAACGAAAGCACATTAGCCCATTTTGATTCCACTTGAGTGTATGATTAAGTGACCTTAAATTCTGTCGATTGAAAGCGCAGAATGAGCGTAGTGTTTTAAAGCGTACTGGCGTGTTGCCAGCCTTCCACTATCTTATCCCCCAAAATACAGGAAGGGTTTTATCAAATGGCTCATGAGGGCAGCGTAGAAGATGACAGTCACCTGCCCTACTCTTCCTAGCTTAAAGAAAATAGATTCCTTTTAGCAGTACAGAATGCCATTGATGTAAAAATAATGAAGCCACCATTCAGAAGAAACCCTTAACTGCCCGACCCGTCTGAAGTGGTGAATTCTGTCGGTGGGTACTTGCGTCTGCTGGGCGCATCTCAGCGTCATCCACAGATTTTTCAGAAGAGCTGGGTGTCAGCTCGGAAGGAAGCAAAGGCAACGGGCTCTGGGAAGCTGACACATGACTCCAAATGGTGCTGTTGGGGCAACAAGGATGCTGATTGGTTGAATGAATAAAGTTGAAGATGCAGGAACAGAGTTTGACTAAAATTGATTCGTAAAATGTTCATGGGAGAAAGCAGGTTTTTTCCTAACTTACTGTTGTTTAAACATGTTAAATACACAAATTACGTATTTAAATAAAAAAAAAAAGAAAGGTTCATTTGGTATTACTTGTTCCTCTAGGCCGGCTTCTAGAAAGCACAGTTTCCTGTTAACAGTGTTCCTGAGTCATCTCTCGAAAAATCTCGAGATTTTTCGGTGATCAGAGAGAATTCTATTTTGTCTGCCTTCAAAATTTAGTACAGTTTTTGTCTCAATTCCCAGCGTCTCTGGTTTCACAGTGATTATCTCTAGCAGGCATGCAGCCACCCCCTTTCAGGATCCTGCTGTACATTGTTGGGGATTGGAGACAAACCTTTACGTTCCAGCAAAATTGTCAGCTTTCCCATTTAGTCACGGTGAACACAACTCAAGTCACAGGTCTGGCTGTGCCTGCCTCCCCAGCAGGTGGCTGGCCTCATGGCCCCTGTCCTTTGCCTGGCGTCAGAGACCATATACAGGTTGTTCCTCAGATTTTACCTTTTCCTCTGAGATGCTCTGAGTCTGTAGATTCCCCAGTAAGAAGTCATCGCATGTGATTTAATGACGTCCAGTAGTATTGATAGATTTCAGTGAGATCGCTAAGATGTACTCTGTGTGGGCTGCCTTTTCTCTGCTCTAGGATCCTTTATGTCTGACCTGGCAGGGCTGGTTATTTCAAGTTATCCCAATGGTTTCCAACTTGCGAAGCCCATGAATTATTTTAGTGCAGTAAAGGGCCTTAAATGACTTCATCTCACTTCTCCTCATTTCTGTCTCAGAATAGAAACAGAAGAGGCAATTGAATGAAATATTGCACTTGAATAAATGTGAATATAAAGTATGTGGTTTTTGGTTTCTTTTAGTGTAGGTTCTCATCAGCAGTAGACTAAATGACATAGCTCGCGTTTTCGTGCAATTCATGTATATATATATATATATATTTTTTTTTTTTCTTGTGGTGCGTGGGCCTCTCACCGCTGTGGCCTCCCCCGATGCGGAGCACAGGCTCCGGACGCGCAGGCTCAGCGGCCATGGCTCACGGGCCCAGCCGCTTCGCGGCACGTGGGATCCTCCCGGACCGGGGCACAAACCCGTGTCCCCCACATCGGCAGGCGGACTCCCCCCAACAACTGCGCCACCAGGGAAGCCCGCAATTCATATTTTATACCAACCCTGGACCACCCCGCCGCTGATCCACCAAGGCACTGATGTTTTTGTGGACTTTAATCTGAGGGCTCTTGAATTATGTATCTACGAATCCTGCGTGTTTCCCTGAACTAGTAAGAATAGGCATTGTAACATCAGAAAGTAAATTTCGCATACTCTGTCAAACTAGGTAGTGGCAAATCGGAAATATTGTCAAGCTAACATATTGGATAATCATACTCTTCCGTAAATCAGTGGCTTTCAGACTTTGGTGTGTTTATCAGAACCACTCGGTGTGAGACTGCCTGTCTGGGATTTCATTGTCCTTCATCTGAGTAGCTGGTTTCAGGAAGGTCACGTTGACGGTAGGAGCGCAAGGTGACAGCGATGTGCTCGACCGGATTACCTCAGCCCACACTGGCAGTTCGAGGGCTGACAAATACCATAGTCCTCCCATCCTAGCCTTTCAGTAGCCTAGTTTTTAATTGTATAAAGTAAGCAAATGTATGTTTCAGTTGTACTAAAAATTATAATCCCCGATTCATGAAGAGATCTTAACCAATCTTCAGTTAAAACTTTCTACCAGATTTCTGTTTGGAAAAACCCCAGACATTAGAACATGACCTTCAGTGTTCGTATATTCTACTGGAAAGCACTAAGTTTTATCCATTTTGCTTCCCAAATACATTTCCAAGTGGTTAACAGGGTCTAGATTTAATTATAAAAGATTTTTGTAATGATTTTGCTGGTTTCCTTTTTCTTTGTGCTGCCAGCAGTATGAAGATAAGTTTCGTGTAACTGCTTCGATAGACTACAGGACACAGGTTAGTCAGAGCAAAGCTGAGAAAAACTGAATTGCACCACGTCCTTCCAAAGAAAGAGTCGTTGGCATCTTGCTCCAAAGAATGCCGGGAGCCCAGTGGAATCCATCGCAGGGTGTTGACGCGTCCGTTAGAGCAGGTGAAAAATGACTCGACCTGCACAGTAAGAGAACGACTTAGGTCAATAGGAAGAGTGATGGAGGTGAGAGTTGCAGGGCTCCTTACCTGATGTCTTTTGTTTCTTATAACCACGCTGCCAAACTGGTCACTTTAGGCTCGGTGGGCGTTCGGGCCAGGACAGGCTTCGCAAAGCATCTTATCCAGTCGTCTTATAGGTGAGGAAACGGAGGCTCAGGCGTGCGTTGTCCAAGTCGCCATGACCGGCAAGGGACAGAGCCAGTGCTCGCTCAGTGGTAGACAGAACATCCTCACCTTGTACTCAGGTCGACTCTTCCCGTGCCTCGTGGGCCCGCGGGCGTTCTGTGCATGGGGCATTGCGAACGCCGTACGCAAATAGGGGCAAGGAGCGCATAGCCCCCCTGCTCACACGGATGCTCTCCTGTCTCATTGGCTTTCACTTGCAGAACAGAAGTTCAAAGTTCAAGTTATTAAGAACTTCAAGATACTGACGGCAGCATGTGAAACCAAGCTTGAGGCCCTTCTGAGGGCGGGGCTCTATGTGATTTTTTTTTTTTTTTAAATAAGCATCAGAGGCAAATCTAGTTTGGTCTTGAGTACCCAGGTATTAGCAACATCGTGTAGATTCCAGAAACCAGTTTGGACAGTTTGCTAAAGAGTGCCCTTGGAGGTACATCTTTTTTAATGCCATTGCCTTGTTCGTCTCAGTGCCATTGATTTGTTCGCAGCTTATTCACAGGCATTGTATCCAAGCCATACCTGCGCAGGGGGTCTGGGGTGGATGTGGAGGTAAGGAGTGTCCTTAGAAGTCCATTCAGGCCAGACGGGGGCACAGAAGTGAACTCCTCAGCGACAGGGAAGGATCTGGAAGGATGGAGGATCACCAGCTATTCCTTCCTCTCTCTTCCTCCCCCTTGGACCTGTATGATGGTGGTGTGAGCGTGGAGACCTTACAAGGCAGAAATACTAGCCCTTCATGAGTGCTACGTAGGACACAACTGTCCTGAGGCTCTGCGTGCAGGATTTCACCACCCTAACGATAGCCTGATGAAGACAGTCCTCTACGAGCCCTTTCAACAGATGACAAAGCTGAGAAAGGTCACGTGGTATCACAAGGTTGGTCTCTGGTGGAGCTGGCCTAGCAGGGGTGGTGGGCAAGGACACAGACGTGAGAGCCTTCCTCAGCTGGGCATGTACGGAGCCCTGTGTTTTTGGCCATCCTGAGTGAGTCTTTGGCGGTGACCCAGATTCTCTGAGTTGACGCACCTGATCACCTAGACTCTGTCGTGGCTGCCTGACTCTTGAGTTCCCAGGTTTGGCATCCAGTGGCCTGAGTCAGTGCTCAGCTCAGCCTCTGACCAGCTTGGCCAAGTCCCTTTGGCTCCCTGTGGTCTTGGTTCCTTTGTGCAGGAAAGAGGGGTGGTTATGCCTGCCTCTCAGTGCCCTCATGAAGGGCAGAATGAAAGAGCATGGGTTAAAGTTCCTGCAGCAGTGTTGGTACACAGGAGACCCTCATTCCTTGAGTTGTGGCCTCTCTCTACCCTGCCTGAGCTACTGTCACATCTCCGGTGGCGTGGGGAGGGGGGTGTGGTGGGGCCCCTGGACACGGCCCTGGGTCTGCTCCCTGCTTTCCACGTCTAGCCAGCTCTTTCGCTGTAGCTCTTATAGGGAACTGGCTGAGTGTCCCTGGTAGCTGGCGCTTACAGTCTTTGTATGATGACTTGGTGATCATTGCAGAGGAACGTATACAAAGATTGGGAAAATATCACCCACCCCTGGGGCTGTTCATTCTTTCCATTGCCCGGACCAATATAAAGTGGGCACTGTTGGAGGTGGGCCCGGAGGGGTTTGGTTCCCCAAGATGGACGTGGGAGTCTATATGTCTGCCTGAAATGGCACCTTGTTTTTCCTTTGATTTTTATTTTACATTGGAGAATAGTGGATGTACCATGTTGTGTTAGTTTCAGGTGTACAGCAGAGTGATTCAGTTATACATATACATATCTATTCTTTTTCAGATTCTTTTTCCATATAGGTTATTATAGAATATTGAGTAGAGTTCCCTGTGCTATACAGTAGGTCCTTGTTGATTATCTATTTTATATACAGCAGTGTTTATCTGTCAATCCCAAGATCCTAATTTATCCCTCCTCCCCTCTTTCCCCTTTGGTAACCATAAGTGTGTTTTCTACGTCTGTGGATCTGTTTCTGTTTTGTAAATAAGTTCATTATTGTAAATAAGTGTATTGTTTTTTAGACTCCACATATAAGTGATATCATATGGTATTTATCTTTCTCTGACTTATTTACTATGATAATCTCTAGGTCCATTTGTGTTGCTGCAAGTGGCATTATTTCATTCTTTTTTATGGCTGAGTAATATTCCATTGTATATATGTGCCACATCTTCTTTATCCATTCCTCTGTCAGTGGACGTCTAGGTTGCTTCCATGTCTTGGCTATTGTAAATAGTGCTGCAGTGAACATTGGGGTGCGTGTGTATTTTCGAATTAAGGTTTTCTCCAGGTATATGCCCAGGAGTGGGATTGTGATCCAACACCTTTACCCAGCAGCCCAACAGATAGAAACCCATTCATCCCCACATGGACTCCCGTCAGGGAGAGGTGACAGCGACTCCTGCATGTTGAGGGCCAGAAGCCAGCCCAAGTAGCCCCTGGACAAGAATAAGGTCTCCTTAATGCCCCTGGAGTTCTCAGGTTTAAAGGGCTCCCATCCTCTTTCTCCCTACCCTGACAGGCTCATCCCATAATTTGCCACCTTCTGTTGAGAATTTTCAAAGCCCAGGTGTCTTGTGATTTAACCTTGAATTTGAAAATGTCTGGCTTCCTTCCCACGTGTGTGGGGAGGCAGGTAAAGGCAGGTTACGTGTCTTTCCAGTGGAAACAGCTGCCATTCGAAGAGCTTGCCTTTATAACAGAGAGAGGGATGGTTCGAAGGGAAGAGTGGGAGGAAGAGGAAGTGGGTAGATTTAACCAAGGAGACGTCCTAAAGGAGGTGGGCTTTGGGCTCTGCCTTCCAGGAAAAGGAGAAGAGCTGGGGAGACGGCGTGAGTTGGGGTTTTGGCCATGATGTAGAGAAAATCCCTCACGGAGCGCTCCCGATTCACCCAGCTTTGAGGCTGAGCCACAGGCTCCCTCTGGGTAAGAGAATACCCTAGCCCCTGGGGTCTCCAGCTAACAGAGAAGGAATTGCTCCAGAGACATGAGTGGCATCCCCGTAGCAACAGCTGAACAGCTAACAGAGGGGCTCGGAAGACCCGCCTTTGTTCGCGTTGGCTGGTCCGCGCTCGGTGAATGAGTTCATTGGGAGCCCTCCCAGGGAGAGCCGCTGATGGTGCGCCACTCTTAACGAGCAGTCTCAGCTCCCCACGGCATGTGATAATTTTTCAGGAAGCACATTGTCAGTGGATCAGCTGCCTTGTCTCCTGATGTATGCCTTGCGTACACAGGAAGAAGGAGAAACTTGCCCCCCTTTTTTTTTTTTCATCAAAACCAGTTGAAAACCCCATCATCTGGTCCTCATCTGTGTTTTGGCCTTCAGTGTGGTTCAAGCTGTTGGGGTCCACTTCTCTCCGGTGTGATGGGAACCACAGTGAGGGTATTGTTTATCTCCCTCGCTCGACCTCTGATTTCTGATTTCCTGAAGACTCAGCCCTGCTCAGGACCCCAAGCGATCTGCACTCAGAGCAAGCTGTTTCTCTTGCTATGACCAAAACTGTCATAGCTTCCCATCATTATGGGTGACATCATGGAAGCATGGGCTGGTGTTCCCTCCCTCTAGGGCTGTGATGTGAACTGAATCAAGTCACAGTGGGCCCCTCCCATTGCCTTACAGGTTGCCCTTTAACCTCCCTGCCACCACCATCATCTCTTCGAAGATGACATTCCTTAAATCTTAGAGAAACTTTTCCTTTTCCCACCATTTCCTCTTTCCTCACTCCTACGTCAGTGGGAGAAGTGTTCCACCCTCCTACCCACAGCTGGCCCTCCGCCTCTCCTGTGATCTCGATCTGTCATTTCTCCACCTTCACTTGATTCTCCTTAAATCTCCTTCAACCCCTGCCTTCTTTTCAGCCTAAAGCCTCTGGGGATTCTCTTCCTCACTGTGTTTCTCCCCAGGGAGAAACCTCCCTGGTTTTCACCTACTTGGGGTTGGCGCCCCTAACCCGCATGCTGTTCAAGGGTCAACTGTGGTTTGAAGGAGTATGGAAACCTCCTTTCTTAGTGATTAACGACTCCCCACTGAGGAGTCATTCTGTGACCAGAAGAAACCTAAAATACAGTTCTGAAAGTAGAAAGAAGTACACATTTGGCCAACTTCATCGATAGCTATGTGAGTAGGATAAGGATATGTAGGTAGATCATTGGACAACTTGATGAATTCCCAGTTGATTGAAGAATCATAGTCATATAAGAGAATAGTGGCTCAGTTTCCGGTATGCCGTAGATGCTTAATGAATATTGGTTGAATGAATGAATGAATCAACCAACCAACCAACCAGTCAGCTGTCCAGGATGATGTCCATAGCGGCAGTCACAGGATTCTCTCATCTCGGTCTTGTTGTGTTCAACCCTTCCATCAGTTGTTTGGATCACAGGACTGTGTAAGAAACACAAAGCAAATTTACTATACTTGGAGACTGATATTGTAATTTATAATAAGAAATACGTATTTGGTCTTTGTCCTATTTCTGGGACACAGCTCCTAAAACCACTGGAAATTTCCCGTGATGGAGACTGATAAAGGTGTCTTTTGTTAATGAGGTGACTTTTGGAACCTAAGGGGGGGGCTAGTTGTCAGTGGAGGCAGCCAGGTGACTAGAGTTGGAACTCTCAGTCTTGCCCCCCGACTCCCCTTCCTCCCTTGTCCCCCACCCCTGACCTCCAGGGAGGAGAGAGGGGCTGGAGGTTGAGTTCCGCTACCAGTGGCCAACCATTTAATCAATCATGCCTGCGTAATGAAGCCTCCATAAAAACCCTAAAGGACTGGGTTTGGAGAACTGCTGGGCTGGTGAACACGTGAAGATATGGGGAAAGTGGCGCCTAGAGAGGGCATGGAAGCTCTGTGCCCTGTCCTCATACCTTACCCTCTGCATCTCTTCATCCAGCTGTTGATTTGTATCCTTTGATATCCTTTTTATAATGAACCAGTAATCTAGTAAGTAAAATGTTTGGGTGGGTTCTGGGAGATGCTCTAGCAAATGAATGAAATTCAAAGAGGGGGGTCATTGGAACTTCCATCTGTATAGCTGGTCTGAAGCACAGGGAGCAACCTGGCTTTGAGATTGGGGTCTGAAGTGGGCAGGGGATGGGGCAGCAGTGTTGTGGGACCCCCTTAATCTCTGGGGTCTGACGCTGTGTCCTGGTAGTGTCATACTTGAGTTGAATTGTAGCACACCCTGCTGGTGTCAGAGAACTCCCTGGTGGTGTGAGGAAATCACAACACAACACAACACAACACACACACACGCACACGCACACGCACACGCACACGCACACCACGAACTGGTGACCAGAATGGATAGAGACAGAGTAAACCTAGGAAGATCATTAATGGAATAGATCATAGAAGAGAAAATGCTCTTGACAAGTTAGATACTGGACCAGGAGAAACAGGCATAGGCACAAAGCCCTATGTACGAGATTAAAATTTCAGTTGGCCCATGAGAGCCTCGTATCTTGAGAGTAATGGTTGTGATCAGACTTGGGAATCTTGCTCCTGTGCCCATCATTCAACTAAAACTCTTCTTGTGGAAGTTCTAGTGGCTGTTTGGGGGTAAAGGGCACTTTCTGCGTGCCCATCCTCATCTTTTCTGCTCCTCCTACAGTATTCAACACTATCTGACACTGTTAGCTTGATGCCCTTCATGGAACCTTTTTCTCATTCCATCATCGCACTTTGGCTTTATTCCCTGGCTCTTCTGATTTTTCCTTCTCGGTCTCTTTTACCTCCCTTTCGAGTGTTTCCTTTACCTTTATATTTAAAAGCCAGTGTTCCTTAAATTCAAATCTCAGTGTCTTTCTGGTCTATATCTCTCCCTAGTCGTTTGCTGGTTGTTTAAAGTATATTTGTTGAGGACCTACTACGTGCCGGGGACTGTTCTAGGAGCTGGTAGTACAGCAGAGGACAGAGAGACAAAAATTTCTGCCCTTAAGGAGCTTATATTCTAGGCGAAGGGAGACAAATGGGTGAGTGAATGGCTAGATCGGTGTTGGATTGTGGTTAGGGCCATAATGAACAGCCAACCCAGGTTAAGAGACTGAGCCTGTCAGGGCTACTGTTTTATGCAAGAGAGTCAGGGAGGGTCCCCTGGGAAGGTACGTTTGAGCAGAACTGGACGTCTTGTATTTCCCAGGGCTACCTCTGCCCCAAAGGCTCCCAGATCCTCGTCTCTGGTCAGCCCCTCTCCATTGGAGCTATGTTCCCGAATGCCTCCTAGACAGCTCCCGCAGGACGTCCTGGGACCCCTGAAACCGTACAGGCTCAGCTCTCGTACCAAACGTCTTCCTCCTGTTTGGTTTCCCCATTGGTTCACAGCCTGACCAGCCCTCACTCACCCAGGCTAGAGACTCCACACCGCCCTTCGCCCTTCTTTTCCACTCCATGCGCAGGTATCCAATCACACGTCATCCGGATCCTCCCTTCGTCCTCATGCCCTCGTTCAGACTCTTCCCTTCTCTTGCTTGTACTCTTTAAGGAGACTTCGAATGAGTTTGCCAGCCTCCAGGATTAGTGGGGTGTTCAACCTCCCTGGTTCCCAACCTACTGGCTCAGCCATCTCCCTTCACTTCCCTCCCCCATCCAACCCCACTCCTGCCACGTACACCGTATGCTCTGGCCCCTCTGTCAAGAAAGTCATCTCCCCAACACTTTGACAAGACCCTTTTTCCTTTTGTATGCTTTTCACTTTTTCCGGGAATAATCTTTCCCTTCCCTCCCCTCCCCTGCCCTTACTGTTTCGCTCGCCTACCCGGCAGGTTTCTAACCGTGCTGAGGTAGCCAACTCTGTTCTGGGAAGCTTCTCCCGAATCCTCTTCCCCTTCCCCTCCTCTCCTTTGTTGGGATACCCGAGTGCTCGTACCAGATTCGATTCCCCTGGTTTAGAAGGGTTCTCTGTGTCCCATTAGCCCACGGGTTACCTGGTTGAACCATTGAAAACTACCGTTCTTCAAGTCAATATCAGCATTCTTGTATGGTTCAATCTAATATATCCAGTTTGTGTCAGTATTTGTTATTCCTGTTTTGGCTTTCAGAAGTATTCGTACCTTCAACCAGACTGCCTTAAAGCGTGGGCTCAAAGAATAATTTTCAGCTCTGGAAGACATTGCCCATCCTATTTATTCTACATAGTCAGTTTTTCTGGTCAAAAATGGATGCAGACCTTAGAAATCTTGTCAATGTATGCTCTGCTTTCTTTCTGGCTGTTAACAATTTTTCTGTCATGTTTTTTCTGATTCACATCATTTGTCATAAACACCAGTGAGGTTTTGAGGCTGCTTACTCATTGTCTAATGAAAAGAAAACGATAAAGTTGTGAATAAGGCAAAAGTGACGAAAAGTCTATTTATAGTTTTTCAAGGTGAAAAGGAGATCAGAGTATCAACTGGAGAATTTGTGAATATTTTGTCCAGCGGTTGTGATTTCCATGACTCATATAGAACTAGAGTTGCCCTTAAATTTAGAATGTCTTTCATATTCTGCCTGCCCACTTCCACCAACATTGTAAAACGCTATTCTTAATTAATAGCGCCCCCAAATTATTCTATTCTGCCAGTTCTATAATTGAATGATTTTGCTTTTGATGGAATGATTACACTTTTTAAATAAAACCCGATAACGTAGCTAATCATAATTGTTCTCTTTTGTGTTGAACTGAATTTTGTTTTGGTATTAATTCTCACTTGAACTACTGAGGGAGAACAATCCTGTCACAAAACAACAATTGGCATCTTCCTGTCTGAATGTATCTAAGCCGTCTTTGCAAAAATGTTTGAAGACCATCCTGTTTGGACATATCATCAGGTTTTCCTTTGCAGGTTAGTTACGTCAGATCTGCATCTCTTTTTGCAAGTTTGAAATCGTAGGCTGCCCTGCTTCTCAATCCCCTCACGGTGAGACAATAAAGTTGGCTGGGGCCATATTTTAAGGGGATAGTTGATTGTGGGCGTGGTCGCCTAGGATGATGCTTAAAGTGGAAAATGAGATGTAAAATGAAAAGAAAATATTGGAAAAGGCTGAACTGGTTTTCAAAATCTTTTCAGGTTCAGCAGGGCCAGAGGTATTGAATGTAGAAGACTTTCGGGGATTATCTCAAACTAATGCATTAAAAGATCAGGTTGTTAGAGGATTTTGATTCAGGATCTTATACATTTTTTTT
Source organism: Lagenorhynchus albirostris (assembly GCF_949774975.1). NCBI lineage: Eukaryota > Metazoa > Chordata > Mammalia > Artiodactyla > Delphinidae > Lagenorhynchus > Lagenorhynchus albirostris. Next base: position 121,444,895 of record NC_083116.1, read on the forward strand.
TTTAAGTGTTGAGCAACAGACCCTCAAAACTTGGGAGAGGATTTTGTTTTGTTTTGTTTTGTTTTTTGCGGTACGCGGGCCTCTCACTGTTGTGGCCTCTCCCGTTGCGGAGCACAGGCTCCGGACGCGCAGGCTCAGCGGCCATGGCCCACGGGCCCAGCCGCTCCGCGGCATGTGGCATCTTCCCGGACCGGGGCACGAACCCGTGTCCCCCGCATCGGCAGGCGGACTCTCAACCACTGCGCCACCAGGGAAGCCCGGGAGAGGATTTTTTAAGAGCGGGTGGCGTCTGACCTGTTTTTATGTTTGCTTCTAAGATGGGTGTCCAACCCAAACAATTAGTGAACTGTTCTGAATCAGGAACCCTTCACCCTGTGCTTATCAGTGGTCATCCCTGTATTTGACTTGAGTTTCTAGAAATTTTTTTATTGAGGTATAATTGACATACAATATTATGTTAGTCTCAGGTGTACAACATAGTGATTCAGTGTATACATTGCAAAATGGTCACCACAATAAGTCTAGTTAAGGTCTGTCACCTTACAAAGTTAATACAATATTATTGACTGTATTTCCCATGCTGTACATTACATCCCCGTGACTTACTTATTGTTATGTTATAACTGAAGTTTGTACTTCTTAACGTCCTTCACCCATTTCGCCCCCCCATCCCCCTTGCCTCTGGCAACCACCAATCTCTTCTCTGTATCTGTGAGTCTGGGTTTTGTTTATTTTGTTTGGTTTGTTTTTTAGATTCCACATATAAGTGACATCAAGTGGTATTTGTCTTTCTCAGTCTGACCTATTTCACTTAGCCTCCATGGATGGACCTTGAGGGTATTATACTGAGTTTCTATAAATCTTTTAAGTAGGGACAGTGAAGGTAAGTGGGTCAAACAAATGCTTTAATAATGGTGCAGAAATTAACGATGCTTGGAAACATGGCTTATATCCACGATAAAAGCTTATATGCTTAGATGGGCTGGGAACATTGGTTCAGCAGTATCTGGGGATGCAAGAAGACTTGTGAAAGCAGCAGTCAGTATCGTTGTTACAACAGGCTTTCTGCTGAGCATTTAGAACGCTCTTGAGAACAGCCTTTTGACTCGGGGTTCTACGGAATGAAGTTCCGTATAGAAATAACCACATCCAATAAGAAAAAGCACTCTGTTTTGATTTTTCATTCTAAGGAGTCACCAAAGTATTATTAATATTTTAATAATATTGTTTTGGTAACTCATTATTATTTAAAAATAAGCATATTATGATTATTTTTAAATAGGGATGGGTACTTTTGTTTGAATTGCGCTTGAGCTGAAGTTTCTCTTACTATCGCATATGTTAGCTGTAGACCAGGAAACAGGTTCTGTTGCTGAATTGCTACATTGCTGTTGTTAAATCTATGTTTGGGTCCTCTTTCTCTTTATGTACATTTTCTTCCCTCTTTAATAGTCAGCCTAGCTAGCTCGCTAGAGGTTGTGTGAAAGACACATTTTTAAAAATTGAAGTATAGTTGATTTACAGTGTTGTTAGTTTCAGGTGTACAGCACAGTGATTCAGTTATGCATATATATGCATATCTATTCTTTTTCAGATTCTTTTCCATTATAGGTTATTACAAGATACTGAGTATAGTTCCATGTGCTATACACTAGGGCCTTATTGGTTATCTATTTTGTATGTGGTAGCGTGTATATGTTAATCCCAAACTTCTAATTTATCCCTCCCCTCCCCTCTCCCCTTTGATAACCATTAGTTTGTTTTCTACCTCTGTGAGTCTCCTTCTGTTTTGTAAATCATTTATTTGTATCATTTTTTAGATTCCACATATAAGTCATACCGTATGATATTTGTCTTCTTACGGAAAGACACATGTTAAAGAAAGAAAAAAGAAAATGGAGACCCTGGGCATGTCCTTTGACTAGATCCTGCCAGGGTCGGGGTAAATGAAATAAAACAAACGGTGACGCCCCGCCAAGGGGTCCCAGGGGCAAGAAAGAGTTTGCTTGTGCGAAGACATGCTTTCTGCTAGAACGCATACCGGCCGATCGCTGAGTCACGTGGTGGGAGGGGGCTCTCTCTCCCCTCCGCTGCACAGCCCCTGCTGTGATGTCACAAGTCTATTCTTTCCTGGGAGAATTAATTAGCATTCATCGGGTGCAGCTGGCGAGGAGGAAGGAGGGAGCCGGAGCGCACGCGTAGGCCAGCCAGAGGCGCAGCCCTGTCGGTCGGGGCGCGGGCCCCCCGGGAGCCGCATCGGGACTCGGCACCGGCGGGGCAGGCGGTGGCGGTTTTATAACCGGATTCTCCGTGACGTACGGCTGCCTGGCAGTTATCTTTCTGGACCAGTAGGCAGCGAGGGGGATTGACGCCGACGAGACTTCTGCATCTTGGAAGGGACTGTAATCTTCTGTAGTGAAGAACAGAAGCTCTCAATCACGCGGGTGTAAATAAGAGCCGGAGGGGGGCCCAAAAGAAAAGGAAGAGGAGGGGAGAAGTGTGTATTGGGGGGAGCGGGCAAAGCATTTTTGGTGGATGGTACGAAGCCAGCCATGGAAACTGCAGCCGAGGAAAATACTGAACAAAGCCACGAGAGAAAAGGTACTCAGGGTTCTGACAATAGCCTGTTTAAAGCTTTTCACTGGGGGCTTCAAAAGGGGTAGCCCGGTTTGCGTCTCGTGTAAAATAGCCTCTGAAACCATCCGGATGTCCTGGTCTGCTTTCACGGTGGTTTTCCTCCTGGAGGCTGATGTTAAGTGAATAGAGCAGCCTCTCTTCAGTCCCCTCCTGGTCCAAACCCTTCTCCCGAAAGCGGTATTGCACAGAAGGAGGTCCGCAATCTGTCACCTTGGGTAGCTAGATTGGGGAAACTGTTTTAATTACCATAATGAGTCCTAACTGAGGTCCTAGGTTCTGCATGTTATATCCCAGGGACATGGGATGCATTGCTTTCTGCTAATGCCAAGGGGCAACTGGAGGGGCACGCGTATTAAATACGCTTCGGTTCCGCTGATGCGGTAGTGATTTTGGATCTTCTCTAATTTTCGTATTTAATACGATTGCCATTTCCGTGTATCTGACTCTGATATATAATAACCATTTACAGTTGGACCTTGAGAGAGGGAACGTCAGCTCTGTCCGCTAGTGCTGATGGAAGGCGTTGGCGGGGAGGTGCGGGGTGGGGTGTCTGCTATCTATGACTTGGAGATTTGTGGGAGGAAAATCCACACAGGTCCTGTTCCTCAAAGGGCATCTTAGAGAACATCCTGATCTTGACATACGGAATGGTTTTTGCGGGGAGAAGTAAAGTGTTTTGCGGTAAGAAGGTGGCAGAAAATAGAAGCTAAAATTAATCTGTCTTTTCCTAGATAATGAGCGATTCAGGTTTGCCACCCGGTGGAATCAGCTCAGCCCGTGTGAGGTTAAGAGCATCTCACTGCATTGTAATTTATCTCCCTCACCCAAAGTTACAGACTGCTGTAAAGGCACAAGAACATATTCTGTGCCTGCAGTGGCTTTTATATCAAACGCTACCCGTGCTAGGGTTATTTCTCGTGACCCTGACATCCACTGACCGTCACTAAACAATAGTCCTTCTCCCTGATAGAGGTGCAGGTATGTTTTATATAAGAATATGTAGGTCTGAAATTGCTGATAGTCAACCATTTTACACCTACAAAAACGGCAATTTCACGAATCTCACCGTACCAGCGTGCTTGGGTAGGGCGATCCCTGCATAACGTTCTCTCCTAAACAGAGCAGTTTCACTTTTTAAATGAATTGCTTTTTAAAGTATGATAAAATATACAGATCATAAAATGTGCCATTTTAACCATTTTTAGGTGAATAATTCAGTGGCATTAAGTCCATAGCGCTTAGATTTCTAAAATTGGTAGTTGTTGAGCTTAATCCCTGCGTCAAACCTACCGCCCCCCAAACAGTAACAACAAAAACCAGCTCCCCCAAAACCCCCTGCCTTTTCTTGTATGTATATATTTTTTCATTTACGTGAATGACCAAATAGCAGTAAGAGAAACACTTGGGAATATTTATAAAGTTGAGGAACTGAGATAAAAGTTTAAAGGCTCGTTTCCGTGACGATTAGAGACAAAGCTTGGGGGATATAATCATGGGATAATAGCATTGCTGTGAGGAAGCCAATCACAGTTGTAGCGATTTTTCCCTAAAACAGATGCTTAGAACACACTTTTTATTAATATGGTGTTTGCCAGCGGCAGATAAAAACCACTTTGGTCTCCGCAAAAGACATACCTTTCATTTTTCTCTCCAAAAGCAAGAAAGGGACAGAAAATCAATGTAGAATCCTTACTACGCGATTGCGGTTCTCACCATCATTTATTCTTACGGAGTGCTATTATTTTATGTCAGTTAAGTATTTATTATTTAATACGGAAATCTACAGGCTGTCACTACATCCCTGGCAATCTCTATATGAAAACTCATTAGCTGTGGTTTCAGAAACAAAATTAGAAGCAGAAGATAATTCCTGGAGGAACTTTAAAAATTACGAAATGGATAAACACTAGCTGTTTGTTAAGTAATTCAAAAGTACCAAGTTACTGCACGATACCGTCACATGTATAATACATGCTTGAGTAAGAATACGGGCCAGGGGATGGATTTTGACCACAGCAGCAGGGGTTGTGATCGCCCCGTGACCCACCAGAAATGTTGATCTGGAGGGTAGCCTGTTTACTAAGCTTCGGCTAGACGAACAAGTTCATCTGCCAGCTACGCAGGGTCAGAGCTCACATGAGTATCACATTTGTAGTTTGCCCCGTTTGTTCGCCCGTTGTCATGCAAAGCACACACAGAGGCATAAAATGATAAACATGTTTGTAGCTGCTTGCCACTCCAGGATTCCTTTAGATTTAATTTTAAATTTATAAAATCAGTGTTTACTTCATTGACGTTAACATGTACAAATTTGACACAGAGAATGCATTATATAATTCTTGAGTGGGTGAATCTGTGGGGTTTTTTATTCCTTTTTTTCTTTTAAGCCTTTCAGCAAGGGATTTAATTTGCTAAATTGAATCCTCTACATTTTGTCACTTCCCACAGAGTTTTAACGCACATGTATTTTACCCCCCCCCCCATTCTTCCTTTCCCATTTGTTGTCATAGTCGGTGGTAGGGGCAGTACTTGTCTCTGAATTTGGACTATTATTACCCAGTGGCTAGTACCCAGTAGCTTGTAGATTAATGGCTTCAGATAATTATTATGGTGTTTACTAAGAATACAAATTAAACTTAGCTTTATAAGCTGACCTCAACTTTTCCAGCTGGTGTCACTTCCCAGGAGTTGCAGCAGGACAAAGAGAGCTGTTTCTTCAAACAGCCTCATAGCTTTTGTCACCGAACCCTACTGGATGATCGAAATTCACAAGAAGTAATTTAGCAGTTATTCAGGAATTTTTACAGAAAGCAAGAAGGTTTTCTCAGACGGATGTAAGAAATGCCAAATTATTACAAAAGACAGTTTTTAAATTGGAAGCATTAAATTAAATCAAAGTGTCGAGAATTGAGTGAGCATATTAACTGAAATGAAATAAGTGGAGGAAATGAATAAGACAGAATGAAAGCAACTGGATCACGGGACTCAGTAATAAAGAGATGAGAGTGAGGTTTCTATTCCTGTGGAGTATTACTTGATGTCAATTCATTTGTGAAAACCAGTGCATCGAGAGTCGCTGGGAGGGTGTAATCTAGGGGCAGAAAAACAGTTGAATCACTTGCTCTATCGGATGGAAAAAACCCTAAGTATCTGTTAAGAAAATTATTTTTATTATATGTAGGAAATTGGAATCTACGGAAACAATTGTCAGGCTAGTTTAGCTCCTCTGAATCATTGCTCAAATAAATTTCAGAACTCCAGGTATCAAATTAAATTTCTAAGCACATAAAAAGAAAAATGTAGAAAATCAGAAATAATGTGTAGTTTAAAATAAGTTACAGGACATAGTCAAAGTAAGAAATGAATTCAAATGGTTGACCTGATTAAAAAATGAACACATCCATTTAAATCTTTTTATGTCTTAGGTGTTTGGGTTTTTTGTTTTTTTTTTTTTAATGTAGCAAAAGATGTACACTTTTGGCCCTCCTTTTTGTCATTGTTGTTTAGGAAGGAAAGCACTCCTCTAGAATATATGATCTATAGGCTAAAAACCCAGAGGGACACATTTAACATGTTGCACTCTTCCTGCTGATTTATGAATTATTTGCTGTTGAGATTTTTATTGACGTTTTCTGACTTGACTACATACATATGGTATGGAGAAGGTTGTAGACGCAGTTTTTTCCTATGAGAATCTGCCAGGGAGGACATTTGAAGAGAGGGTGTCTGGGGATAAGGCTGTAGAGAAAAGCGGGGCCGGCCAGATGGTGCTGGACATATGTGGTAGGTATGATACAGCTCGCTTTTTTTAGAAAATTTAAATGTGGAGAAGATCTCAGCAAGCCAGTTGATACCTCTCCTCCTTTGATATTATAGTTTCCATTAGCATCCTTTTAAACACTCGGCCTCACTCATTCATTAGACAAAGAATTGGGACTCATTTCCGGAAATGTAGCTTTGCCTTCCTTGAAATTGAGTGGAAATCTTGAAATCAGATTGTAACGTTAAAAATTGTGTTTCTCTCTTATTTGGAAGTACACGCCAACTTAAAGTAAATAATCTTCATAACGTGACTTACCAGCCTTGCTGTATCTGAGAACATGTGACATAGCCAGTGTCCCCATGACGCAAGTTTCCCCTCACTGGGCCTGGTGAAAAATTGGACTGTTTTGAGATACTCCCTTGCTTTTTTCTCCTTGGGACCCAGTGTACCTCCATGTGAGACGGTTGGCCAGGAATAAGGATGGCTGTGGGACAGAGGAAGAAGGTGGCTGTTAAGAAAGGGAGGCTACAATCCCAGCTTCACAAATGTACCTGCTTGTGTATTCATTTGTTCATTTATTTATTCATTTAATAATGTTCCTCTCTGAAACATCATCCTTCCTCTGTCCTCTCAGCTCACGTCATAGGAGCAGAAGGGTGCTAACTCATCTTAGGGACCGTTCTGTGGAGTATCATCTTGCTGATTGGTGGCAAGAGGAGAATTGATGATGCCCAAGGGGAGGATTTGGACCCTTAGCCCAGAGAATATGTGATAAGAGAAAATAAAATACTTTCCTGTTTTGTAGGATTTGATTAATTGCATTACCTTTTTTGTATATTCAAGCCTTACGAGCTGTCTTTGATATCATGGGTCAGCATACTTGATCTGTAAAGGGCCCAAGAGTAAATATTTAGGCTCTGTGGGCCACACAGTCTGTTGTAACTACTCAAAGGAACGAAACTGGGTCATTTGTAGCGACGTGGATGGATCTAGAGACTGTCATACAGAGTGAAGTAAGTCAGAAAGAGAAAAACACATATCGTATATTAACGCATGTATGTGGAACCTAGAAAAATGGTGCAGATGAACCGGTTTGCAAGGCAGAAATAGAGACACAGACGTAGAGAACAAACATGTGGACACCGAGGGGGGAAAGCGGGGCGGGTGGTGGTGGTGGTGGGATGTATTGGGAGATTGGGATTGACATGGGTACACTGATGTGTATAAAATGGATGACTAATAAGAATAATAATAATAAAAAAGCTACCGGGGTAGCATGAAACAGCCACAGATAGAGGATAAACAAATGGGTGTGACTGTATTGCAATCAAACTTTATTTACAAAACCAGGTGGCCGTCATCGGCCGACCTCTGCTATATCCTACAGTGGTGTTATAGCTTCCTTTAATATTTTAAGTACTAGCTAAAAATGGAGGAGGATTGACGTAGCTTTCAGAGACCTGGCCCAGTGAGTATAGTCTTTCTAGGAAGCTCAGTCTTCGTCATTTAGTTGCTTCCAGTGATCATTTCCTAGATGGCCGAAAGCATACCAGTCTGCAGTTTAGTTATTCAGCCTCGTCCCTAAATTACGTCATCTGAGTAAATGGAGGGAACAGTGTACACAGCATTATTTTGATTTCTTTTCCTCAAGTCCCCGTTGTTTGTCATACCTACTTTGGCGATGACCACCGAGTTGTGTGTCTCGCCATCAGTCACCACCGTTCACCTCAGCCCCATCCATGAGTAGTATCTGAGATGTCACAGTCTTCTGTGCTTCTTCCCGAATACCAGTCAGTCTCCTGCCCACCTCTCCCTTCTCCTCTCTAAGGGGAACGTTTGCAGGCTTCCCTCTGAAGGGCATAAGCCAGGATCTTCCTAGGTCTGTACATTTTCCCACTTCTTGACAGTTGCTCAGGAGCTGAGGCTTCTCCTTGCACTCACGTGACTCCCTTTTAAGCGTTGGGACCCTGCCCTTTTAAACGAAACATATACTGTGCTCTTTGAAATTTTATAATTTGGTATTTAATGTCTTTATTTAAGTCTGGCTCAGAAATATAAAATAGACATGATTTTCCTTCCCTTCATATCTAAAGATTAATTGTTGTCCAAAGGCCTTCCCAGTAGAAGTGGAAAGCATCCACCCACTTGCGGATCCCATCTCCACGTCTCGGGCTTGGCTGTCCTGTTTTTCTCAGGAAACACATTAGCGTTGGGCATTCCATGATTTTTCATTGTCATTGCCAAGCAGCCTGTGCCTGATTGCCTACGTGAAGAGACACGGGCAGAGAATGGATGAATCCGGTGCAAAGATCCCCTGAATTGCATGGCCTGGCTGGGGTGCAGTCAGGGTGGTGGGGGACCTAGAGGCCCATTGCTTGATCCACAGGCTCCCAGAATGTTCCCCTGCATTCAACCAAATATTTATGCAGCAGACGTTGACTGGGCACCAACTGTGTGTTGGGCTTGGAGGGAGAACTTTTTTGCAAGGAGGATGAAAAGTTTTCAGATAGAAGTGATCGAGCTCCTTGGAATCCTCTTGCTTGAGGTCGACACGGAGGGCTTACAGCCACTCTAACCAAGAGGAAATCAGCTCATACCATGAGGCCACTTGACCTCCTTCTGGTTCTTTCCACCAGCCCCACTGGGTTTCTCCGCTTTCGGGGAATGTAGCGCAACCCATGTACGAGAGAGACTCACCCAAAATCTGAGTCCGGGAAAGGCTGAGAGTTCAGAACTTTTAAGAACCCTGAAGTAACCTCAGGAGCTTGCGACCTGACAAATGTCTTTACGAGGCACAGAAGCACAGCTCACCTCCAAAGAGACCTCAGCGGAAGAGTAGAAAATTACAGCAAGTGCACAGGCCTGGCTGCATGATCGCGGGCAAGGGACTTACCTTTCCGTTGCCCTTCTTCGTTTGTAGGTATCGGCGTATCCCAGCTGTTCTAAGGTTGATCACTCACGAGGGAATCTGATGTGAACTTAATGCATGATTAGAGGGCGTCTGAAATTCAGAACCAGGCAGATCCATCTCCTCTGACCCTAAACAGGGTCCTAAAATAAACTGCTTCAGGAAATTGGATCCCCACGATTACCAGTGGGGAATTTTGAAGTGTGTCCAGTATTCCATGAGAGATCAGAGAAGCCCAGCTAAAGAAATTGTGGACCGACTGACGTGACAACTGTAGATTGAGCAAAGATTCTTTTTGAAAGGGCTGTCGTGATCATGACTCAAACGTTGGAGGTACTAAGGTGACTGGCGGTGGAAAGAATCAGAACAGGTGACAGTCCTTAAAAATGTATTGACTTAGATAATTTTGCCTATGTTACACATAGAAAAAAGAACAAAAACCTTTAGACTTCGTGTAAAAAAACAAGATCCTGAGGTAACGAGTGCAACGTGCTTTGCTTGGTGACCAGCACGCGGTGAGCACGCTGTAAATTAGAGGCGTCATCATGTTCATTAAAGACAAAACCAGCAGCAGTAAAAATACTTTTATTGTGCAGTTCTCATCTTGTCCTCGCATCGTTTTTTCCCCTTTCAAATGTCATTAAAAGTCTTTAACTGTCTTTTCAATGTCTCTAAAAGACAGTTTTACTTTACCTTGAAGCCAAAAAGGTTTGCCCTGAAACGCCACCTAGAAACGTAGGTCTCCACTTCCCAAGTGGAAATACCTCGAGAGTTTTCAGAGATTGTGGAGAGCAGAGATGGGTTTTCGTAACAGCTGGTGAGGTTTTCAGTGGACCCATCAGGGCACTAGCCTTTTTGCCTCACAACATGGCAGTTTGCTTAGTCCTTAGCCTCAGTGGTCTGAGGTGCCCAGGGCATTATAACCTGCTCTTCTGATGGAATAGTTACCCACATCAGTGTCAGCACCATTTTTTTAATCCTTAAATATTTGTGGCACCCAAGAGGACGTAACCCGTCATTAGGTTTGATGGGATTCTCACCTATAAACTGGCCAGAGTGACCTTATGGTCTCTTAGGGATTTCAAGGTTGTAATTCAACTAAGAGTTACCAGCATCTGATTCTGTGTCAGGCAAGTTGATAGATATTTTTCTCTCCAGTCCCCTAAGAAGTAAGAAATATAGTCAGATTACCAGATAAGGGCCTGAGTCTCCAGGAGGCCCCTTGTCACCTCATGTGGGAGGAAGCAGTGCTTCAGGCCCAAGACCAGCAGCCGTTTCTCTATAAAGACACTGGGAGATCATTGGAACAGGATTTAATCTGGAACATTCTAGACTGAAGTCCTGAGCTTAGATAAGATGCAGTGACAGAATATTGCAGATGTCAGTGGAAGGACAGGAGTTTTCATCCAAGGTTCAGCAGACCATGGGGTCATTGGCCATACTTTGCAGGCTGGAACTAGGCGCCGTCATAGCAAGCCTGGATTCACCCTCGCTTGTGTAGCTACAATAATGATGATGCTCTGTGGGTCTGAAAGTGAAAGAAACAGAAAGAAACATACGATGGTGAGAAGCCAGATTTTCCTTGTAAATAGTGTCTGCCCAAAATGATCATTCTAAGGGGCGGGACTTGGGGGGAGATGGAGAAAATACAGAAAGAAAAGACAATATTGGTGATTTTTGTCAATTTAAATTGAAAAATGGAGGAGGAGACTAACGTTCTCCGTGTATTATGCTGAGTTGATGAGGTGATACTGAAAGGTTGCAATTCAGTGGCATATTTTGTGAGCTCCCCGTTTCCTTGAACTATATGGTAAAAGAATAAGTTAAAATGCTGATGTAGAATCTTTGCTGGAGATAGAGACACTGACTCTTTGCCACCTGAAATTGGCAGTGAACAGCAGAGCTGAAATGGAAATTGGCAGGTACCACTGGATGTACCCAGGCTCAAAGAACCACCAGTACCGTCCCGTGCCAACCCTGGGGGACAGGGCTAGCCTCTTGAGCAGTCCAGGTAAATACAGCCTCGGGGTGAATTCGCACAGCAAGTCAACTGTTATCTTTAATATGATTTGTGATAGCTCTTTCGGTTTGGTGGTGTTTTCTGTTTTGCTTGATGCGTTAATTTGTTCACAGGGGTAGGGGTGGAATTAGCCCCTTAAGATTTTTTTTTCATCCTCTTTCTTTTTCTCTCTTCCTTTCCATTCCACCCCATCTTTCACCTCTCTCTTCTCCCTCCTCCCTGTTTCCTCCCCCTCACCTCTTCTCAAAAGGAGCAGTGTACAGTGAGGTATGCCTTGGGGCTAAGCACGAAATTTCTAATATCTGAACCAATAATGGGTTGGGGGGGGGGCGTCACACATGCCCATCATGGGACCAAGAACTGAGCCAGGACATTTGAGGCGCCTGGGCTCTGAGGGTGCTGTCAGTGTCCCCACATGTCTTTCTGGCCACACTGCTCTGCAACGCTCTGATCTCACATCAGTCCATTGCCTTTGAGAAGGAAAACTCAGAGCCCATGAAATGACGAGCAGATACCTGGGTACGCCATCCCGCCAGGTAGGTCCACAGGGTCCGCTTTCCAGTCTCCTTGCTCAGGAGGAGCGCCGGTCTCTCGGAACGTCTAAGTGTTGGGTCAGGGTGAACTGTGCATCAGCCCATCTGGGGACCCGGAAGGGGAGAAGGCTGAGCGATGTGCACAGCCACCCTCCACATCCTCGAAGTCCACACAAAGCATCCTCATACTCAGCTCAGTGAGCTAAAATTCGGTGGTTTCAAGTTACTTAAAATGTGAATATAAAGGGATGGTGGTGGGTCAGAGAAACACAACAGGCTTCAAGTTCCGCTGTAATTCTCTGTGAACCCATAGCAGCATTCCTCCCAAATGTTTGCTTACTTCTGCAGGAATAAATCAGAAATGACCGCATAGACCCTGCAAGTCTAGAAAGAGCGACCCTGAGGTACAACGTAAGACACACGTTGAGTTACAAAGTCAGACCACCTGTAATTCATTTAAATCTTTTCTTTAAAACCTAAATTGTGGCTTCAGGTTAATTAACATGAAATCTGACTTCGGAATTAGTTCTACACCTTGAGTGACGGATTCCTTCCCTCAACCTCTGGCTACTAGGCGCCAGCCCTGTGTGTGCCTGTGTAGTGCCAATTAGAAGAGGTGAGCAAGAAATGCCATCAGACATTTGTTCTCTTGGATCCTTCGAAGGATGGAAGGTTCTGGAATCTTGAGTTTTAAAAATGACCATTAGACATGTATCCATACAGTGGAATACTGTGCAGCAATGGAAGGGAATGAAGTACGCATGATACACACTACGACATGGATGGATCTCAGAAACAGGATGCTGAGTAAAAGCTGACACACGAGAACAAATACCGTAGGGGTTCCATTAGAAATGTCCAGAATTGGCAAATCCAGAGAGACAGAAAATAGCTGAGTGTTTGCCAGAGGCTGGGGTAGAAGAGGTTTTAAAATTAGATCGTGGTGATGGTTGCACCACTCTGTAAATGGCCTCAAAACCACTGGATTGCACGCTTAAAACAGGTGAATTTTCTATGTATACTTAGCTCAACAAAGCAATTTTTAAAAATAATTCTACAGCATTTCTGTTGATTGATTGATTGATTGGCTGTGTTGGGTCTTCGTTTCTGTGCGAGGGCTTTCTCTAGTTGCGGTGAGCGGGGGCCACTGTTCATCGCGGTGTGCGGGCCTCTCACTATCGTGGTCTCTCTTGTTGCGGAGCACAAGCTCCAGACGCGCAGGCTCAGCAGTTGTGGCTCATGGGCCCAGTTGCTCCACGGCATGTGGGATCCTCCCAGACCAGGGCTCGAACCCGTGTCCCCTGCACCGGCAGGCAGACTCTCAACCACTGCGCCACCAGAGAAGCCCAACAAAGCAATTTTTAAAACGCTCCCCCCGCCAAAGCAAAATTAAACGGGCACAATTCAATGGCAGAGAGACAGAGAATGAACAGTACTTGCTAACATGACAAGAAGGTCCCCAAACTATCCGAAAGTACTGCCAGAAAGAGAAAGGTCTTCCTTTTAAGAATGTGTCGGAAGACACCAGCCCAGTTAGAAATCGAGAAAAAAACGAAGCATCTTTCCTGGATTTGGGTGGTAAAGCGTAAAGGTCAGTGTGGGCATTCTAAGCAGCAGTGGCAGCTGAGAAGAAAAAATACAAGCCTCCAATTTCCTCTCCGAAACCTTTGGGGCCAAATTTATTTAAGAATTCAGAAGAGTTGAGGTTTTTGAAAAGTGACGTGGCACACATTCCACGTGTGCGGCGCCACGTCCCCAGTCAGGTCTGGGTGCATCCCCCAAGTCCAACACGTGGATCTTTCTGGAGAGCTGGAGTTACGTTTGGGCGTCAAGGAAGTTCAGTGCAGAGCAGGTTTTGCTGCCAGATGAGCTCGACCCCCCTCCCCCTACCAAAAAAAAAAAAGCCCTTAATTTTCAGAGTTTTCGGAATTCTGGAATGGTATGATGAGTGATCGTAGGACTCTAATAGTTCTCACGTTGCTGGTGATATTTCAGGTGAGAATTCCACGAACGAGCAGGTTCTCTTCGGAGGGGGGAGAAACAAAATCACTGAACTTGATCTCTAGCATCATCTTGCCAGATCCTGAAATGGTCTCCGTGCTAACTGGTGGTAACTGTGGTTACCTGTGTGTGGTAACTGTGTGTGTGCGGGGGGGACATCACTGGGGGAGATGTGCCCATGTGGCACACGCACTGCGGCCATGTGTGTCTGGAGCCGGGGCAGAGGCCTCACGTGGGATGGTGTGAAGAGGCCATCACGGGCCCCGGAGTGAGGGGAGCGAACGCAGCCACGGGGGTCACTTTCCTAGTTGCCTGGAGATTTTGCCTGCCCCTCCATCAGTGCAGTTGCCATTCTGTGCTTAGATCCCAAACCAGATGGTGTGAGGGAAAAAATAGAGGATTCCATATGGCTCTTGTGTCTTGCTTTTTCCCCCCCCCCCCCCCTCAGCCTACTTATTCCCCGTTGGAGAAGTCAAGGTGCTTCCAGTTTGCTTTGCCTTGATCGTTTCCCATTTTCCTTCTTGGGTGTAACTTCTCCCTAGAATTACATTTTTAGCACTTGGTTAGTTAATCCTTCACCATCTGTTTCTTCTTCCTTCTTTTTTCATTGTTTAATTTCTTTGACCAGGTAACATCCCCATCTTCTCTAGGTCTGCAGGCAATCAAAGGATGGGTGGCCACAAGGGCAACCCCATGTGATGCTGCCTTGGGGACCTAGGCCTGAGATGGTGGCCTGAGACAGTGGCACTCAGGAAAGAAGGAACTGTTATGGCTACAGCTGCCCTCGACGGAATATTATGCTTCACGTGTGCTTCAAGCTACTGTGGGTTGTGTTACACAGGCTTCACTCAAGAGTGTCACCTGAGAGAATTTCGATCCTCTGTTCCAAGTGTGGTCTGTGGACCAGCAGAATCAGCATCGTCTGGAAGCTTCAGCCAAATGCAGAGTCTCAGGCCCCGCCCCAGGCCTGCTGAATCCGAATCTGCATTTGGACAAGATTTCCAGATGGTTCCTGGGCACAGTTTGGGAGGCACTAATTTAGAGGCAGGTGCAAAAGCAAGAAGGGAGAAGACAGGAAGGAATCGAAGAAGTGAATTTACCCTTAAAAGTTCTAGAAATCTCTATATTTAGAAAAGACGGAGAGTTGCTTAAGGTGTCCATTCTCCTTTCCCTCTCTATTTATGAGGAGGCAGGTATAAGAATTGCCAGTCGTCAAGGCACTGAGTCCTGGTTAGTTTGAAAGGCCAGTGACCTCTGATTCTCTTATCTACTTGCCTGAATATGTGCTTTCTCTGATTCCTTTGTTTAAAATCTTGGTGGAGGAGAGTGGGGAGGGGCAGCGAAAGCGGGGGACAGCTTGTTTTCTTGTGGAGAGAACGAGGAGAAAGTAGTTGACAGGAGCTGGGAGAGGTTCTTTTTTCTCTTTTTTAAAGATTTGTTTATTATTTATTTAATTTATTTTTGGCCGCGTCAGGTCTTAGTTGCGGCATGCAGGATCTTTCGTTGCGGCACGCGGGCTCTTCATGTGTTGCGTGGGCTTCTCTCTAGTTGTGGCGGGCGGGTTTTCTCTTCTCTAGTTGTGGCGCGCAGGCTCCGGGGCGCGTGGGCTCTAGTTGAGGCACGCGGGCTTACTTGCCCCGTGGCATGTGGGATCTTAGTTCCCCAACCAGGGATCGAACCCGTGTCCCCTGCATTGGAAGGCAGATTCTTTACCACTGGACCACCAGGGAAGTCCCCCTCGTCACCTTCTTGAATATAATCCAGTGACATGCAAGATGCTGTCACTTAATATGGCTATAAGCTAAGGGACCAAGAATGACTATTCAGACACTGGTAAATCTGTATGTAGTTCGGCATTCAATCCGCCAGATAAGGAGTAGAAAAATCACCCCCTTCCACCAGTTCCGCTTCTGGCCATCTTCCAAACCCAAATGGCTCTGATGCTTGGGTTAAGATGACTGTAGATAATTCCAGAAGTCCAAAGAGACCACCCTGTCACATATGGGCTAGAATGGAGAGTGTGGGGGGAGCACGGGGAATGTTGGTGTTTAGCTGAGAGTTTAGCAGGAAGCCCACGTGTTGGGATTTCGATGGCCAAGCATGGATTCCCGAGCCGCCGTGAGGGGCAAGCAAGCATTTCCTGCCTGTCCACTGCTGTGAATCAAGTCACCCTGTTGGGCTCCATGTATCTGCCCAGGTGTGACCTGAGAAGGCGGGCCCCCAGAGATCCCCAGCCTTTCTCTCTCTGGCCCCTGAGCCTGGGACTTCTCTGTTGTGGATCCACTTTATAGAGTGACACCTGGGATATGTGAGTCCTGGGAAATGCTGTTGGATTTGTTATTCTTTCATGTCACTCTGCCCTAACCTAAGGTTGTAAGGCCACTACATTTGAGGCCTTTTCTGCAAATACTTGAAATGTATTTCATGGTGGGGAACGCTTAATCCCTTCATGTGCGTCTTTGGGCTCTGTTGCTGGTTGCATGAGGACTGTACCCAGTGGTCTGATGGTGTCGTGTGGGCTCTCGGGCGGGGTGGCTTTTCCCCAGAGTCTGGTTGGAGAAGCTCTCTTGGTTTGCACAGCTCTGGCGGGGGTAGGCACCCAGTCTGTCTGATGGCTTCCAGTGATTCAAGGTGTTTCAGGTTAAATGGAGGGGAACAATGGACACAGTGCAAGCATATTCTAGCTCAGGTTAATGCTATCGATATAATGTTTCTGAGTTTTTTAAGAGTTCTTTGCATTTTGTTTTCTGCTGTGGATTAATTATTTCATTTTCAAATTACCTGCAGTTTTCACCAAAAACATGTGCCCCTATAGAGCAGGTAACTGTTTTGTATCTTATTTACCAAAGGCTATTATGTCAGCCGTATACATATAATTTTTCATTTACAAATGTTCAACTTTTTATCAGCTGTGCTGTTGGTATGTGATTAGCACTCGATTATGTAGCAGTGGCTGCGACTGTGTCTGTGATACATAGAACTCCCTTTGCCTTTTGGTCTTGTGTCTGTTCCTCAGCTCAGAGTAGGCAGACAGAGAAAGCAGAGATGAAAAGCAGATGGATCAGTATTGAGTATAAGTCTGGAGCTTTCTCTCAGGTGCAGCGTCTGGTTTTAGGGACACTGACTTGGATTATTCAAAGCAGCGATTCGCAGTCTTTTAGAAATAGTGACATCTGATCCTTGTTTCCTTTATGATGCCCCTTGTGTTGTATGTTTTCATTTTGGGTTAATTAAAATTAATTTTGTCTTGAACTCTTTCGCCACCCTTAGAGCTAACTGGAGACATTGGGAAGCAGCTGAAGTCTGCTGCTAGAGGCTAGAGTCTTCCCGCCTCCCCCAGGCTGTGTCCTCCCCCAGGCTGTGTCCCTGTTCACTCACACCCATGTGTTTCCATATCTGTCAAAAGCTTACATAAAATGGCTTGTGTACTAGGAAACAGCTCTGGGTGTCTGAGTCATTTAAGTGGGACGAGGCTTCCTCTGAAGAGCATCACGCTTGCGTTTTATCTGGGAACTTCCGTGGACAGTGCTTTCACCCTGAGGAATAACTCTAGTGGTGAAATGTCAGGCCAGTAGGAGAGGCAATGGGATGAAGACGAGCCTTTCCGTGGTCTTAAGACAACCTGGTTTACGTTCATGTGCTCTTTCCCAGTGGTGACACGTGGAGATTACGGCGATTCCTGTGAGGACTTGGCTTAGACCAGGCTGGTGATGCCACCCACCGTGGTTTTGTGAATAAAGTTTTATTAGAACCAGCTACGCCCATTCATTTACAGATTGTCTGTGGCTGCTTTCGTGCGAGAACAGCAGAATTCAGTGGTTGCAGCCATATGCTCTGCAAAGCCAAAGATAGTTACTGTCTGGCCCTTTCCATTAAAAAAAAAAAGCCAACCCCTGACTTAGAGTAATTGCATCCTTAGCACACGTTGCACATCCAGTCTACTTATGGTAGGCAAGACCTAAAAATTTTGCTAGTCACTCAGTTTCCTAAAATCTTCTCCCTCCGAGATCCCTCACCTTCTTCTCTTCAGGCTCCAGATGATCCTTGCTCCCTGGGGTACTTGTTGTTCACAGGCTTTAGACTAAAGCTCAGCCCTTCTTCAGAGGGTCTCTTGGCTCTTTCTGGAAGCTCAGCCCCTCCTTCAGGTCCCTCTTTGAGTGTTCCCTTAATATACCTGTTAAATGGATGCCGTGGAGCTGTTTTCATCTATTATACCATTCATTGTACTTTAGCAAGTTTTATTTTCTGTGATATGTAAAAGATCATTTATATCTTGTTAAGGGCAATATTGGGGGTCATTTCTTTTTTTTTTTTTCTTTTTTTTTTTTTTTTTTGCGGTACGCGGGCCTCTCACTGTTGTGGCCTCTCCCGTTGCGGAGCACAGGCTCCGGACGCGCAGGCTCAGCGGCCATGGCTCACGGGCCCAGCCGCTCCGCGGCACGTGGGATCTTCCCGGACCGGGGCACGAACCCGTGTCCCCCGCATCGGCAGGCGGACTCTCGACCACTGCGCCACCTGGGAAGCCCAGAAGTCAGTCTTTTGAAACCTTATCGGGGAAGCTAGTCAGCAAGTTCAGCCCACACTCAGGGGGAGGGAATTACACAAGGGTATGAATATCAGGGGGTGAGGATCATCGGGGGTGTCTTAGAAGGCCGCCTGCCGCAAGCTGCATAAACATTTCAAAATGGAAATGCGTCGTGTGCCTCCTTAGAGCACTGTCTTCTCTCCTTAATGACAGTAGCCCCCTCACTTTCCTGTCACCAAGTGGGGGGAGCCCACAGGTTCTGTAGCCACAGGATGCGCCCCCCCAGCCCCGCCCAGCCAGGTTGATGTGGCTCCTGCCTTTTGCTGCCAACTCTTAGTTTCCAAAGGGGACTCGTAACCTTTTAACATGACTAGCATCTTTTGTAAAAATCAAACTTAAGAAGCAGATCTTAAAAAGAAAAGGTGAAAAGAAAAAGAAGCAAGTCTTTTTTTTTTTTTAAACTTTTTTGAGGTGTAATTGGTATGTGTAAGCTGCGTATACTTAAAGTGGCCTGTTTGATAAGTTTTGACATATGTATGTGCCCATGAAACCAGCACCACAAGCAGGGTGATGACATGTCCGTCAATCCCAAAGCTTCCCTGGGTCCCTTTATAAGCCCTCGCTCTCCAAGCAACCACTGATTTGCCTTCTGGCTCTCTGGGTTAGTTGACATTTTCTGGAATGGCCCTTAGGAAGATTCGTTCACATATATTCTCTCATCTTTTCTTGCCAAGCCATTCCCATAAAATGTTGTGTGACACTGACTGCTTCACAGCTCCAAGCTTCGTCTGCTTTTCCCCCTTCCTGCCTCCACTGAAAACGCCCTGCCCCCCTTGAATACAACTCAGAAAGACCCATTCTGCTACCACCTACAGTGGAAGAGTTTAGTTTGCACCCACTCCAGTCCAGCCTACACACTAGTGCCGGATTAGTCTCTTAAAAGCACACCTCAGATCACATCACTGGCTTGCTCACAAACCTTCCCTCTCTCCCCACTGCCTGCAAAATGAAGCCCATGAGGCTTCAGGTTGCCTCAGAGGCCTCCCCACAGGAGGGGCCCACCAGCCTCTCCAGCTTCTCTCCTGATGCTGTCCCGGTCCCCTTGATAAACTTGGCCACGCCCTCAGCTCTCCCCACGTGCCGCTCACCACATCGGTCCCGTTCTCCTTCGCTCATGCTTGTCAGTGTGTCCTAACCATGAGATCCTTCTGTTCTTTAAGGCCTGTCTACACCACTGCCACCCACACACCGTTTCCTAAGCTCCCCCACGCTAAGCCCAGGAGATCTGTCCCTGCCTCACTCCCTGTGTCCCTAAGTCAACTCTCTCTTCATTCTACTGTAGTGATCTCTGATGCGTTTGTGTCCCTCACCCCACTCCAAAGTGTCAAGGCCGGGAGGGCAAACCAAACCCCTGCAGCCCCCAGCACAGTGCCTTGCACGTAGCAGCAGTTCAATCGACACTCAACTGAATCCAGTGGAATCCAGCAGCGCATAGACACTCGCCCAGATGGTCAAGGAGGTTGAGTGCTGCGAAAGCTTAATACTGCAGAGAGGGCTCAGATTTCCTGAACACCCTACAGATCTTTGTGCTCTTAAAATCTCTGCCGTTCGGATTTAGAGCTAGCTTCCCCTACTCACTATCCGTTTCCCTGGTTCTTTGCTCCCCACTTAACTAGGCTAATAGCACACACACGGTCTTTAGGAAAACTAAAGTCAGTTCCCACAAAAGGCGAAGGAAGAGACTAACAAGTGTCTTTTTCTTGTCTTTGTTTATTCTCACCATGTGAACATAACTTTCCTTTTATATAATTGCTTATTTTCTACTGCCCAAGCCATATTGCAAACGTGAGAGGCTCATCTATTTTAAGATTTTCACAACGTACCACAAAAGTGCAAATTTCTGATTTCATAGATTTTAGGACAGACTTTTGGAAGGATCTCCTGAAAAGCAATTCTCTTTATATCATTAAAAATAGTTTCAGCTTTCTTGGCATTATATAGTTAGACGTTTATGTCAGCGACTCTAGGAAGGTCAAGGGAGAACTGAGAAGCAACCTATCTATCATTTAAGTGATTCCTCAGTTAGGTCTTTAACAGGAAGCCCCCCTGTCCACTGACTTCATGATACCTTCTTTTTTTTTTTAAGTCTTTATTAAATTTGTTACAATATTACATCTGTTTTATGTTTCGGTTTTTCGGCCACGAGGCACGTGGGATCTTAGCTCCCCGACCAGGGATCGAATCCGCACCCCCTGCATTGGAAGGTGAAGTCTTAACCACTGGACCACCAGGGAAGTCCCCATGATACCTTCTTAATGGTGTACGCCAGTGGTTTACAGACTTTGGGTTGTTAACTCCCTTTACCCTCTTAAAAATAATTGAAGACCCCAAAAAGCTTTTGCTCCTGTGGGTTCTAGCTCTAAATATTTTTTGTATTAGAAATTAGAACTGAGAAATTTATTATTACTTAAGTAATAACGTTTTCATCATAGAAGTTTTAAAAGTTGTATAATTTATTTTTTATATCTTATCTATTATTTGATCTCAGAAATAGACTATATGTTATCCTTTAAAAAATAATGAACTTATTTGTTTAAAATGACAATAATAAACCCATTACATGTTAACATAAATAATGTTTGGGAAAGATAAGTCTTTTCGCAAACAAAGTAAAACTTGAGTGAGAAGAGTAGCACTCTTTTACATTTTTGCGAATCTCCTTAATATCTGGCTTAATATTAGACAGCTGGATCCTTACACGTGCCTCTACATTCATTCAGAGGCATGCCAGAGCACAAAGAAAAGTTCATATGCGGTTGAGTTACGAGCTGAACTAGCTCCTTGTTTTTTGGTGGACCGCCATTTTTTCTGTAAAGAACGACTAACAAGCTATAGTTACTAAGACTTCCCTGGTGGCATAGTGGTTAACGGCCTTTTCATATATTTGTGGAGCTCTTCCTTGATAATACACCCAAATCCAACAAATGATGGTTTCTTAGAGATTATTAGTAATGTGGAATCGGAAACTATATTAGTGAACTTCTTCTACTCTGTTCCATTAAAATCTGTTGCTCTGCCTTGCACTTTGATTGGATCTGTATTCGAGAACGATTTTGTAACATCCCACATTGGTCCTTTGGAAAATACTGGTTCTCTGGGTGGTGCAGATCTTCCAAGTATTGACACATTGTTCATTATACCATATCCCAAAAGTCAAATTCATTAATAGCACCAGCGATTTCATCAAGAAGTCTTTTAAGTACTGGGAAGCTGGGACTTTTCAGTGTCACAGGTGCAAGTTTTCCAAAACTGATTGACAACGGATACTATCACTTGTTTTCTTTGAAGTAACAAGCTCATTTACATCATTTTTGAGAAAATTTCTGCCAGATACCCAAGTCTGTGTGTGTGTGTGTGTGTGTGTGTGTGTGTGTGCACGCGTGCGCGCACGTGCAGTGTTTCAGGTACAGCATTATAATTCAACATCTGTATACACTGCAGAGTGATCACCACCACAAATCTAGTTATGGTCCATTGCCAGACAGTTGACCCCCTTCACCCATTTCACCCAACCCCCAACCCCCTTCCTCTCTGGTAACTACTAATCTGTTCTCTGTGTCTATGAGTTGTTTTCTGTTTTTTTTAGATTCCACATGTGAGTGAAATCATATGGTATTTGTCTTTCTCTGCCTGACTCACCTCATTTACCCTAATGCCCTCAAGGTCCATCCATGTTGTTGCAAGTGGCAAGATTTCGTTCGTTCTTATGGCTGCATAGTATTCCATTTTGTGTGTGTGTGTGTGTATGTATGTATGTATATACACATAAGATATATATTATCTTTAAAAAATTTTTTATTGTAGTTGATTTACAATGCTGTATTAGTTTCAGGTGTGAAGCGAGGTGATTCAGTTATACATGTATTCATTCTTTTTCAGATTCTTTTCCCATATAGGTCATTACAGAATATTGAGTAGAGTTCCCTGTACTATACAGTAGGTCCTTATTAGTTATCTATTTTATTTTATTTTATTTATTTATTTTTGGCTGCATTGGGTCTTTGTTGCTGCGCGCAGGCTTTCTCTAGTTGCGGCGAGCGGGGGCTACTCTTTGTTGCGGTGCGCGGGCTTCTCATTGCGGTGGCTTCTCTTGTTGCGGAGCATGGGCTCTAGGCACGCAGGCTTCAGTAGTTGTGGCACACGGACTCAGTAGTTGTGGCTCACGGGCTCTAGAGCAGAGGCTCAGTAGTTGTGGCGCATGGGCTTAGTTGCTCGGCCGCATGTGGGATTGTCCCGTACCAGGGCTCGAGCCCATGTCCCCTGCATTGGCAGGTGGATTCTTAACCACTGTGTTGCCAGGGAAGCCCCAGTTATCTATTTTATATATAGTAGTGTGTATATGTTAATCCTGAGCTCCTACTTATCCCTCCCCTCCACGTTTCCCCTTTGGTAACCATAATTTTGGTTTTGAAATCTGTGAGTCTGTTTCTGTTTTGTAAATAAGCTCATTTGTATCATTTTTTAAGATTCTACATAGAAGTGATGTCATATGATATTTGTCTTTCTCTGTCTGACTTATTTTACTTGGTATGATCATCTCTAGATCAGTCCATGTTGCTGCAAGTGGCGTTATTTCATTCTTTTTTTTTGCGGCTGAGTAATATTCCATTGTATATATGTACCACACCTCCTTTTTGTATTTGTCTGTTGATGGACATTTCGGTGGCTTCCATGTCTTGGGTGACGTAAATAGTGCTTCAGTGAACGTTGGGGTGCATGTATATTTTCAAATTACAGTTTTCTCCAGATATATGCCTAGGAGTGGGATTGCTGCATCATATGGTAGTTCTTGTATCATCTTTATCCATTCATCCATCAGTGGGCACTTAGGTTGTTTCCATGTCTTGGCTATTACAAATAATGCTGCAGTGAACACAGAGGTGCATATATCTTTTCAAATTAGTGTGGAGATTCTTGAAAAAATTAAGAGTAGAATTACCAGTATGACCAAAGCTATTTTACTCCTGGGTGTTTATACGGAGAACATGAAAACTGTTTTCCATAGTGGCTGCACCAGTTTACATTCCCACCAACGGTACACAAGGGTTCCCTTTTCTCCACATCTTTAATGCCAACACTTGTTATTTGTTGTCTTTTGGATAATAGCCATTCTGGCAGGTGCAAGGTGATATCTCATTGTGGCTTTGATTTACATTTCCCTGATGATTAGTGATGTTGAGCATCTTTTCATATGCCTGTTGGCTGTGTGTCTGTCTTCTTCCCAAGTATTTTAAAAAATACTTTATTTGTTTTATTTGGTTGCACCGGCTCTTAGTTGTGGCAGGCGGGCTCCTTAGCTATGACATGCAAACTCTTAGTTGCGGCATGCAGGTGGGATCTAGTTCCTTGATCAGGGATCGAACCTCAGCCCCCTGCATTGGGACCTCGGAGTCTTAACCACTGCACCACCTGGGACTTCCCAAGTCTTAGTAACTACAGCTTGTTAGTCGTTCTTTAAAGAAGAAATGGCGGTCCACCGAAAAACAAGGTGCTAGTTCAGCTCGTAACTCAGTCGCACGTGAACTTTTTCATTGTGCTCTGGTATGCAGCAGTCCTGTATGTGTCCTTCTCTTCTCATTGCACAGAACCTTCAAAACGGGGGTTTAGATTTATTAAAGTTGATGATTTTTTACTGCATCAAGGACATTTCTAAGTGAAACTGTTCCTTTTGGTTTTTTTCCTATGAGTGTGTGGTGGTGAGCAATGCACTGCTGATTAATACTTTGGTGCCACTGCCTGATTCGCGCTAAGCCATCCGCAGTTTTACTGTGCAAACGTCAACACAGTGAAAAAAGTCAATATCTTCTAGTGCAATTATAAAGACAGTTTTGGCCTCCCACACCTCCTGAATGAGTCTCAGGGTCTCCCAGGGCTGCACAGACCCCTCTTGGAGGGCCCCTCTTTTCTGCCCTTGTGCTTCAGCGACCAGCCGATGGACCTCCAGAATAGGGTCCCCTGGGAGCAGGTGAGAAATGCAGAGGCACAGTCTTCTGTATTTTAACGGGATCCCCAGGGAATTTATATGCACATGAAAGTTGGAGAACGAGTGCTCTTGAAGGGGGAGCTGCAGACTTTTCCTGTAAAAGGCCAAATGGTAAATATCTGGCAACTACTCAGCTGTGCCTTTGCAGGTTGAAAATAGCCACACACGGTACATAAAGGAATGAGTTCGGCTGTGTTCCAGTAAAACTTTATTTATGGACACAGAAATTTGAATTCCATATACTTGTGTCACGAAGTAGTAGTATTCTTTGAGTTTTGGTTTTTTAAAAAATCATTTCGAAATATAAAAAAGCGCTCTGTGTTCGCAGGCCATATGGAGAGCTGAGTCTGGCCCATGGGCCACAGTTGGCTGACGCCTGCAGTAGAACACTTGTTCTCCAGCTTGAAATCACCTGGGGAGCTTTTTTTTTTTTTTTTTTTTTTAAGGAAAACCACTAGTTCTTGAGCCCTGCCCCGAGAAATTCTGATTCATTAGTCTGGAGTGAAGTGCGGACGTCAGGGCTTTCCAGTGAGTGCACTCCAGATAATGCTGTTGGGCAGCAAAAGTTTGAGAACTTCTGCTCTGTAATATTTTGTAAGCAAAGTGAGGTTTATTTTAAGCTCTTTTATTTTTTTTTAATTGTAGAATTTGGCAGTCACACTGGTGTCTCAGACCGAAATTGTACATGATAACCTGAGAGCGAGGTTTCTCATCGTTCTTTGTTGTTTGTTGTGTTCGGGGCGGGGACCGTCCTGTACACTGCGGGATGTTTAGCAGCATCCCTGGCTTCTACCCACTACCTGCCAGTAGCGTCCGCCCCGTTGCGATGACTTGAAATGTCTCCACACGTCCCCTGGAGGGCAAAATCGTCCCCACTTGGAAACCAGTGATGTGAACATTGCAGAGCATGTGTGTTTGTGCTGTCTCAAGAATCCTCTGCCTCCGTGCTGTTGACATTGGGGTTGTATAGCTGTTGAGGGGCTGTCCTGTGCCCTGTAGGATGCTGAGCGGCACCCCTGGACTCCACCCACTAGAGCCGGTAGCGCCCCCTCCGCCAGTCGTGAGGACCCAAAATATCTCCAGACGTTGCTCGATGTCCCCTGGGGGGGCACCATCGCCCCCTATTGAGAACCGCTGCTTGAGCCAACTCTGAGTCAGGGGGGTCTGGGTCCCCTGACATCCGCTTTTATGTCTCTTAAGTAAGGATTCTCTCTGCCTCCGTTTTCCTGCTGGTTGTTTGAAAGTTGCAAACCTTGGTTACTTCTCCTTTTCTTTTTGAATTTGGTGGACCGTTAGGAATCAGTAAAGCAGCAAGGAAGGCCACGTGTAGAGGTGTGTGTGTGTGTGTGTGTGTGTGTGTGTGTGTGTGTGAGTGAGTGAGTGAGTGAGTGAGTGAGTGAGTGAGAGAGAGAGAGAGAGAGAGAGAGAGAGAGAGAGAGAAATTCATTCCCTGGGTAAGAATCTGAGCCCTTGTTGCTGCCGGTCTTCCTCCTGAGCCAGCATTAAAGCTGCAGCCAGGATCACAGACAACTTGGGGCAAATCACTGGGCCGTTACGAACTCACAGCCATGGCAACAGCCATCCGCAAGCCCGAGGACAAAACATGTTTTATTCTGTTGTTCTGCACAGAAGGTTCTAGTGATGCCAGAGACAAAATGGCCATTGAGAGGAAGAGGCATTGAGGCCTATTTTTTGTCCCTACTGTGTGGTTTATATTTAAACTATCTTAGGCTAACGCACACTGGAGTTTTAGTGCAAATCAAAACGGAAAATTCTCTTTAGCCTCAGAGACCGGCCAAATGAAGGCCGAAGACTTTATTAACCTAACAGAGTTGCTGGGGGGTGGGGGGCGGGGCGGGAGGCGGTGTTGGTGAGAGGTACTGAGAATATTAGTAAATACTATGTGCTAGAAGGCCTAGCAGTGTTTTTCCCCCCCCCCCCCAAGTAGTTCGCACTCATCCAAAAAATGCTTTCCTTGCCTTTTCTGGTTTATGTTCACCAACGTTGTCATTGCTGGTTTGAAGCTCGGGAAAGCTCAGCCTGTGGATTTATAGGAATATCCAAGAAAAGCATCGATCTTCCGTAGCTGGCATCAACATTTCACAGCGTGGCGCTCTGCTGATACTCGGCACCATACCAGTCACCCTGGCCTGTGACTTCTCATGCTGGGGACAGCCCGAAGCAGAGATCCAGGACCTTTGTCTGCATGGGGGTGGGGTGTGATGGGTCTGTGTTCTCAGACCTTCTGCGGTAAGGCACTAAAGCATCTTTGATGTGAAAAATCGGAGGTTAACCGTGCCTGCTTGGCTCAGAAAAAACACTGTAGTTGCACTCTTTTCAAGATGGCTGAACAGCTTGTAACATTGTGTTTTTCTTCATTGCGGCCCCTGGAACTTGCCATTTGATTTGCAAGTGTCTGGAGTTACGGCCAAGCCCAGCAGGCCACCTCTTCGGGAGAAAACACCAAACACAGTTGACACAAAAGCAGGCACTTCAAAGGGACTCAGGATGCTGCACCTGGGACTGGTGGCTGGCCTGGGCTTCTCAAACTTTCAGGCACACAACTGAGGGCTTGTTCAGATGCACATTCTGATTTGGTTGGTCTGGGGTGGGGTCCAAGATTCCGCATTTCCCCCAAGCTCCCTGCTGAACCTCACGCAGCTCGTCCAAGGACCACACTTGGCAAAGCAAAGGCTTTCAAGTACTTTCAGCTGCTAAATGGTCCCCTCATGTCTTTCCTTGACCTCTGAAAGCGTTCACTGCGGTCCAGAAGCTGACAGCATCCTGCGTCAGCTCTTCTGAGCTACAGACCCACATATCCGATCGCCTACCTGAAGCGCCCCCCTTAAGATGGCATCCGGTCACCTCAAACTCAGCATGTCTAAAACTGAACTCAACGTCTTTGTCCTCAAAGCCTAGCCGTCCTGGGTCAAGCCCAGCTCAGGGAACAGCACAACATCCATCGGGTTCCACGTGCAGAAATGGAGGAGTGATCCTTGGTTCTCACCAGCCATCCCCAACCCCTTTGAGTCCACACCAAGTTGTGCCCACTTGACATCTCAAACCTCTCTCAGACCCATCCCTTTCTTCCACTTCCGCTGCTTTTGCCCTGGTCCAAGCGCCTGCCCTCTTTTGCCTGAAGCATTGAAGCAAGCTCCTCCCCTTATCCACGGCTGCTTTGTTCCCGTCACATCCGCCAGGAGGAGCTTCTACAACCCCGGTCTGTTCCCTGGGGTTAAAAATGTTCAGTGGCTTCCCATGATGCTGCGGATAAAGTCCAGAATCCTTCAGGAGGCCTGGAAAGCCCTCAGTGCTTCTAGCTCCAATAAACCCTCTCCTGCCTTCCTTGCCCCACCCTCACCGTGTACTCTCTGTGTTCTGGCATCTTTTATGCCCGGGAAAGCGCCCTGCTCTTTTCCACCGTAGAGCTTTTGTTCGCACTGTTCCTCTTTCCCAGCACACCCTCCGTAACCCAGCCCTCTCTCCTTTTACCTAATCAGCTCCAATCCATCCTTCAGATCTAAGCTGCGGAGGCTGTTCCTGGTCACTGTCCAGAAGCCTCGGTAAATCCTCATGGTTTCCTCTCCTAGCACTTCTGAGCCCAAAACCATGTGGATAGTGTCTGTTTCCCCCATAGGCTATAAACTCCATTAGCATGTAGACCACGCCTATCGTAGCTCGCCATCGAGTCCCCAGCGTCCAGCCCAGTACCCGGGACCTCGAGACACCTCGGTGAGCATTGAATGTTCACTAATGGAATGAATGGGTGAATGGACAGCTGCTCCCTTCCTCCCAGCACTCTCATCCTCACCCGTATCTGTTACTCTGCTTAACTGACAGCTTCCATTCAAGCGGGCCTTTAAGAGACCCCAGTACCCAAGATAATGATAACAGCAAGATTTTGGGGCAGAGCTTCTCCTGTTCAAATGAGAGCTGGGCTGCACCTTCAGGGGACCCCGTGCCGACTGCTTCTTCGAAGTGCGTTACAGGTGACGTCATGTTGATTCGTCCGTTCTGTTGAGAATTTAATAATTGACTCATTAGCTACGGGTGCTTCTTCACACCCTGATGTCTAATACCTTGAAGACCATTGTTTCATAGGTTTTGTTCAGTTCGGTTGTGGTTTCAGGCAGGAGGATAAATTAGGTCCCTGATACTCCATCTTGGCCAGAAGCCAGGAATCGTTTCATGGCATTAGGTGTCTACTGTCGCACAGTTTGGCTGGTAAAGATATCAGGCGGGGCTGCCACAGTGTAGAGCTGGCATGATTCTTTAGGACAGTGGTTCTCAGATTGGAGCCTACGTGAGAATCACCGAAAGCACAGATGACCGGCTCTACCCCCACCCCCCCACCCCCTGATTTTCTGATTGAGTTGTTCTAGGGTGGGACCCGAGAATCTGCATTTTTACCACGTTCATAGGCGACTCTGATGCTCCTGGTCCTGGGACCACACTCTGAATGTCAGTGCTTCCAGATAGGGGTCCGCAAACTTCTTCTGTAAACAGTAAATGTTTCAGGCTTTGTAAGCCACGTGCCCTCTGTCACAGCTGCCCAACTCTGCCATCGTAGAGGAGAAATAGCCACAGGCGATTTGTAAATGAAGGGGGTGTGAGCTGTGTTCCAATAAAACTTTATTTACAAAAATACAGGCTGTAGTTCGCCGACCCCTGGTTTAGGGGAACTTGGAGTGTTGACTCTGCTATTGGTAGTACAGCAGGTAATTTCTATTCCCTCTCAGAGTAAAGGGGAAATCAGTAATTCTAGCACATGCCAGTCCCTTGATATAGTATGATGGTTGCTGTACTCAGGATGATATGGTAGGCAAGGCAATGTCTGCCCTTCTGGGTTGTATTTTCTGTCTAACCCTGTGAAATGAAACAATACTACTGTGGCCATATAAAGTAGGAAGAACCCCTCCTGCCTCCTCCCACATAGGTACACCCAGGACTGGCTCCATAGTTCGTAGGCCCAGTGCAAAAATGAAAATGCGGATACCCTTGTTGAGAAATTATTAAGCGTGTCCAGACGGCAGTATCTGAGTATTATACTAGGCACAGGCCCCATGGGCCTGTGCAGGTGGCACTCCTGTGAGGCCAGCCTGAACACACCGTCAGCCTCCACCGCCACCTCTGCCGCACACATACCTGCACGTTTTTCGGGTCAGAAATGCTGTTAATGTGAGGATCCTAACAGTATCGATAGCATATTTTAGAAACATATTTAGGTTTTTCTTGCTAACTTTTTGCAGCACCTTTGGTTCCTCTGGGTTAAGTGTATGGCATACGACCAAATCGCCCAGTGTTCAGTTATGTTACATGCTGTGGGGAGAGATGGCTTCTAGATTGACATAGAAGGTACAGTGGGGAGTGATCCATTTACAGATACTTGAATATCCACCACACATGCAATTTTAGCCATGTGGGTAACTGGTCAACCATGCTAGAATAAGCTCTGCCTCCAGCTGTATTATTTCCTATACATTTTTCCCAGGTTATTTCCTATAAATTTCACCCAGCTTCTGCTCACGGTGGCCAGCAGGGTCCGTAAGAGTTTTATCTGTGCATGTGGAACGACGATGACCAATATGGTGACTTCTGTTCTACAGGAGCCAGAGTTGTATGTTCACAAATAAAATCATCCGCTGAAAACTTAAGAGCATGGGCTTCTGCTAAGAGAGTATGATTCACTGAAGTGGTCCCCCAAATTCTCGAGTCCTTGGTTTCCCCTGCTGTTCTAAAACTAGACCCACAGCATGGGGTATACGGAGTCCACGAGAGAGAGACACTGGAGGGAAACTTTAGCCTTGATCTAGTGGTGAATTTGGGACTGAACCGCATCATTCTTCTAACCCCACTTGTCTTTCTGAGCCAGGGAACAGCTGTGATATTTCCTTTGAAAGAAGCAGAATGCTCTAAGCCTTTGGATGAAAGACTGTTTTGAAGTGGCAGCTGGGGATTTGGAAGGATGAGTTCTATTGTTAAAGGGCAAGTGCGTTACGCTGCTGTAACACCTAGCCCTAACTCCAGATGGTGAGACAGGATGTGGGCTTATTAAAATAATATACAACAGAAATCTTCAGATTTCTTCAAATTTTATCAGATTATATACCAGTGTCCCCATGTCAGCTGTTTACGTATTCTGCATCCTAGGTTTTTCTGTAGGAAGCCTTTCCGGACCCCTCTCCAATTTGAATTCTATTTCCTCCTGTCCTTCCGTCTCTCTCTTTTCACTCCCCGCCCCCCACCATCCACTGGCTCTCCAGCAGCCTCTATCTTGGCGCTCATCACGCTGTGCTATAGAAATTCTGTTACTCGTCTGCCTGCAGCATTAAACTGATCTCCTTGAAGGCAGAGGAGGCGTTTTATTTTATGTTTGTATTCCCAGTGCCAAGCACAGTGCTTAGCACCCTGTGGATCTTCACAAAGTCCTGAGTGAGTGAAATCCAAAGTAAAACTCAGAACCTAGCTCATGTCACAGAAAAGTGAATTTGTGGCAAGTCGAAATTGATCTTCCACAGCTGTGTTCTGTAGTGATGGAATGTCCTGTATCTGTTCGGTCCAACATGGTCGCCACCAGCCCAGGTGGCTGCTGAGCATGTGAAACATGGCTTATGCAATGGAGGAACTGAAGTTTTGATTTTATTTTGAATAATTTAAATAGCCACATGTGCCTAGTGGCCACCATATTGGACAGCACACTCTCAAGGCCATACTTCTCTATCCAATAAGGACCAGATATAACTTTTTTGTTTTTTGCAGTACGCAGGCCTCTCACTGTTGTGGCCTCTCCCGTTGCGGAGCACAGGCTCCAGACACACAGGCTCAGCGGCCACGGCTCATGGGCCCAGCCGCTCCGTGGCATGTGGGATCTTCCCGGACCGGGGCACGAACCCGCGTCCCCTGCATTGGCAGGCGGACTCTCAACCACTGCGCCACCAGGGAAGCCCCCCAGATATAACTTTGTTAGCTAGGGAAGCAGGCGTTCATCTTGTTCCTAACTTCATCGTGGAGGCTGAGAATGGGGGAGGTGGGGAATGATACAATACAAGAGAAAAGAGGTCTGTTTTCCCTCTTATATAATGGAATACATCGAGGCCAGCGATTTTAGTTCCTCTCGATTTGGGAGCCTGGAGAGCATTTGGACTTTTAGTTGCATTCCTCTCGCTTCACCTCAGCCCCTAGAAGGTCATAGGACAAAATAAGATTGACCTCCGTCATCCTCGTTCGCAAATCTCAAGTATCCAAAGCTCTTTAAGGTACTGACTTGCTAGTGAACTTGAACTGTATTGTGTGCTGGGTCCCATCTTAGGCAGTTTCATCAGTCCATTTCAGGGAGGTTGGTCTTCATGAAAACAGCTGGTCATCTTTTGAAATGAAAGGCAGCACACTTTCTTATGAGGGCCCGACCTTTTTATTTTCCAATGAACTGAAGAGAGACTGGGTAGTGAGTGTATAGTCACCGCTTGGGGTGGGTTTTAGCAAATGCTAGTTTTAGAATGGGGTGCTCATCAAAATGGAAAAGCTTAGCTCCCGTGTTTCTCGCTGTGGTAGTCATTCCCTGTGTACTGTAAAGGCCGTTGGGGTGAAAGAAATTTAGCCGCCTTAATGTGCTTGCCCTGAAGTCATGAACTGCTCTCGATTACTGTTTAACATCGTAATGCGTTCAGAGTTCCAGTTCCCCAACAAGCCATTTACTTAAGGGTCTGGATAATGTAAACAGGGATGGGAGGTCACGAGAGGTACCGACATTATCCCCGAGGCCAGCACTGCTCTACTGAAACGTAACTGTCTCCGAACTGAAAATGTCACCTGACTGCCCCCGGGGAGGTCTTTATGGACATCTCAAGTCAAAGTTGATTTTAAAAATGAATGAAACTCTTATTCCTCTCGAGAATGGAGCGTGAACTGTGGCTCTCTCCTTCATTTCACTTCATGGATGCTCATTTTGTCTCCCCGCCGCCCCCCCCCCCCCCGTGTTCCTTTTCCCTCTTCAGGTACTTAAATGTCGTCACCCACCAGTTCGCGGTTCTTTCTTACGCTGAACGTTTCTGTTGGAGGGCGGCAGGTGGAAGCCGAGGAGGGGTGGGGGAGGACTGTGATTAAACTGCTTGTGCTGCCTGGCCCGGGGCAACATTTTTATTTAAAAGTTGAGCTAATTTCTGATATTGACATGAAACTTGAGTGGACCCACTTGAGCGGATCTGGGTGACTTGGTGCTTTTAGGGACCAACATGCCCACCACCTTTCCAAAATGATTCCCTTGATATTTTTCTGACCACAGCAATAGTGTCATTACTGTATTTGACTCTTCTGGTTGCCCAGGAGGTCAAAGGCTCGGGGAAAGCCATTGGCTGCTGCAAAAGAGAGAAATAGGTACCCGAAACCCCAGAAGGCTGAGGTTGGGGGCAACCTGACGGTCGCTTTTCTTCATAGAACCGCAGCCTCACTGCAGTTCTTTTGACATTGCGAGTGGGATGACTGCTGCTCCTTGAGCAGGGGGGCCCCTAACCTGACCCCAGACAAAAACTTGTAGAATTGTGCCTCACTCCATAACTATTCGTCAGTTGGCTGCTGTGCCACTCACCCCGAGCAAATTAAGCTACACATGTCCTCTTGGAGCCCCCGAGTCCTCACCCACAGAATGTGAGATGTCGGCAGCTCCCCCTCTGGTCCTTGGGACGTTGAGCTGTTGTCCATAAAGCATGCGCGGGAAGATGGATAAGTCGAGCCTTCTCTGTTAATGGGTGGTCTTCACGAAGTCAGGAGTTCTGCCCTTAACAGCGGCATTTTCTCTCCTGTGGGTCCAGGCTGCTTCGAATGCTGCATCAAGTGTCTGGGAGGAGTCCCCTACGCCTCCCTCGTGGCCACCATCCTCTGCTTCTCCGGGGTCGCCTTGTTCTGCGGCTGTGGGCACGTGGCTCTCGCGGGCACCGTGGCGATCCTTGAGCAACACTTCTCCACCAACACCAGTGACCATGCCCTGCTGAGCGAGGTGTAAGTACCTGCTTCCTTTGAAGACGTATTTAAAGTGCCACCACCCCAGGAGGGTTTCAGGAAGACTGCAGTGTGCCCACCTGGGAGAAAACGGATGCTTTTCATTCACGCTCCCTGGAGGCAGATGGGAAAAGGTCCGGGAGAGAAGGAAAAAGAAAGGGCCAAGAGTGCAGTGGGTGTTCGGGACCTGGGGTGGGATCTCATTACCGTGGTTCCCAAGTAACAGTCGCCCTCCAGTGTTGTCACAGAAAACGGCCAGCCCTGGAATAACGGGAACCCTGGGGAGGACTTAGCCCAACTCTAAGTCTACAGGAACAGGACTTGGACATTCATTCAAGCAGAAGAAAACTCCCCGGGTATCCTCCAGTTCAGAAGAGGGGGCGTTGTTTGTAGGGGTTCAGCCTCAGCCTTCCCTTTCTGGACTCATTCTCAGTGGAGTCACAACTCCCATGCATGGATTCTCTAACCGTGCATGCGTGACAGCAATGAATTTTTTCCTTCGTATATTTTCCCCTTGCCCTTCGGTGTTTTCTTTTTCCTTCCTTGACTACCAGGGTTTGACAGTCTTTAGATATCTTGTGACTGGAAGAAACTTTTCTACCAGACTTTTGAAAAAGGCACGAGTGAATTTTTATGGAACAATAACGGGATCCTCTGGGAAGAGTCCTTAGGGAACTTTATTCTTTTATCTGTTCAGGAAATGATTCCAAAGAAATGAGCAGCAGTGGGGGAGGCTATAAGGAGGATTGAGCAGGACAGTGGACTCGCTGAGTGCCAAATGTGTACAAAAAAGACCAAGAGATATTCACCGTGACTGAGCCTGGGAAAGGTGTGTTAGTTTAATTAGCTGGTGATCTCGATGAGTGGCTCTCAAACTTCCAGCAATCTTTAAAAAAAAATCCCCATGTCCGTGTTTCACCCCAGACTAATTAAGTCATGATCTCTGGGGAGAGGACGCAGGTACCTGTTGTCTCTAAAGCTCACCAGGTAGTTCCAGTGGGCAGCCAAAGGTTGTCAGCTGCATCGCTGTTGGCTTTCATAGGACAAAATTAGATGTGAATTAACTTTTTGTATCTACTTGATATAGTATCACTTATGACATGAGAATGTCTGTGCAGAAAGCGTTTGCCCACGTTACTCCTTAAAGCAGCCCTCAGTGCTTGCTTAGGGGGTTTATCAGAATAACGTTAGGCACTAGGCCTGGTTGGGAGGCATTTTGATATGGTGGAAGGAACACGTCGTCCACTGAACCAGCGTTGAAATCCTGGCTGTGTGTGTTTCCTTGGATGAGTAACTTTAACTCGTCAACGTCTGCATTTATAAGTAATCTCATAAGTATTGAAAGATTCCAACTGGGCCCCTGTGCAAAGGAAACTTCTCCCTTGTCTGGGAAGGTTGCTCACCTTGGAAGAAAGGCTCAGGTTGCGGTGGGCTGGGCAGGGATGCCCACCTGCAACGCCCCATGAGCCCACCGAAGCCATCAGCGGGGCAAGTGATGTCACCCTCATGGCCCCCCTCCAGAGGCCAAAAACGTCTGTTAACCACTTGGACCTTCTTCTTTTCCTAGAATACAACTGATGCAGTATGTCATCTATGGAATTGCATCCTTTTTCTTCTTGTACGGCATCATTCTGTTGGCAGAAGGCTTCTACACCACGAGCGCAGTGAAAGAGCTGCACGGGGAGTTTAAAACAACCGCCTGTGGCCGGTGCATCAGTGGGATGGTGAGTACGAATCTCTGATGACTGATACCCAGCCAGAGCCACACCTCCACGTGTTTCTTTGTATTTGGTAAAAGCTAACAGAGTACGTGCAGAGTCCATGACAGGAGGAGTGTCCGTTCCAACTTAGAGTGAGGAATATGAAAAAACCCTCAACATATTATTGAGGAGAAATTAAAATCTATGGCTGGTAGGATGAAATCAAGCATTGCTCTTATCAACGTCCAGATAACAAGGGTGTTGAAGATTTTTCAAAGATAAAGTCCCCACTATGAAAGGAGATAGTTTTCCTATCGTCTCACTGCTCTCCTTCATTTATCTTCGAATATGGATTGTGGCCACGAAGACTCACCCATACTATGATGAATGGTCCCAGTCCCTCTGGCAGTGCTGACCAAGCATGCTTCCTACTAAGCACCTCGCTGGGGACTGTCCTCCAGAAGTTTAGAGCCTAAAGAGGGGGGTTAAGCCGGCTCCAGAGCCGGTCCGCCACCTGTTTTCATCCACCTATGAGCTGGGGAAAAAAACCAAGGAATAGTATCTTAGGACACACGAAATTCTATGCCATTCTAGGTTTGATGTCCATAATAGACTTTTTGGCACCCCGCCACACCCCTTCGTTGACACGGCGTCTGCGGCCGCAGTCATGCTGTAACGGCAGCGCTGAGGAGTGTCTGTGACCGCACGTGGCCTGCGGAGCCTGACCCGTCCCCTCTCGGGCCTTTTGCAGGCACTGTTTGTTTGCTGACCTCTGGTCTAGAGGAGGACAGAGCCTAAAAGGGGCTCGTTAAGAGGCAGGGTTAGAAAGTGCCGTTTCACAGAAGGAAAGTCCAGGGTGGAGGGAGAGGTGGGAAAGGGGCGTTCGTGGAGTTTGATTTGGGGCGCGTTGAAGTGCAGCTCGTAATAGCCTGGGCCGAGCAGCTGGCTGGCATTTGAGCAAGTGGTCGGATGTGACGAAAACACGTGGGGAGTTGAGAGAGACGTGCTCCCACAGAGGCAGAACGCCCAGGCTGGCTAAGGAAGGCAGGAAGGAAGGAAGATACGCACCCTCGCTGCGGGGCCGCGCCTCCCAGGGGGCACCGACTGAGCTCTCTGCTGTCACAAGGTAAGGACGCAGAGCCTGTCTTAAAAGACACGGAGTGCCCAGTGTTCCTAAAAATCCTCCTTAAGGGAGGCACAGAGAGTGTAGGTACTTCTTTGGGCCCAGACGGGAGCCCAGGTAGGAAGGGGCTGGGAGAGTGTGCGCTCGTTCCCGCGAGCAGCAGTAGAGCTGTGGGCCCAGGGCCGGGGGGGTGGCCAGGGAGGGCGGCAGCGGCACCCGGCGTGGAGGGCGAGGACCCAGCCTGAGCAGAGCAGCCCGGAGCAGAGGCGCTGCGGCCTGGCTGGCAGGGGAGGCTGGAGCCCAGAGGAGGGAAGGGATGCTGCTGCGGAGAGCAGACCGCGGCCAGATCAGGAAAGGCGTGGGCTGCCGGGCTGGGAATGACATCGAAAGACAGGTAGGCTGTGACGGGACCATGCACAGAGGCAGCAAGTGGAGGAAGGTGAGCAAGAGGGCATCGATCGTGAGACTCCGGGCTCGTGGGGAGTGAGAGCACAGAAGGGGGCACAGAGGCGAAGCGGGCTCCGGGTCTGCCGTACGGGAGTTGAGCGCGCGAGGAGGGGGCGAGCTGAGGACGCTGCCCGGCGTTGGGGTGCCCGGGTGGGTGCGCGTTCTGAAAATATCAGACGCACAGCGTTTTTGAAACAGCCTTTTCAAAGCTCTCTGAAAAGCGGTAGTCCAAGCAGGTCAGGAAGAAAGGAAAGCCGTACGATCCTGTGCCTGGTGAAATCGCCCGTGGCAGCATGTGGGCCAGCACGATGAAGCCTCTTCCCGCGGCCATCGCTGCTGTGGATCTTAAAGCTGAAAAACACAACAGAACAAAACCAGAGGGAAATGAGCATTTTATTAGGTCCACTGTGCACGAAGCTTGTGATCACGGCTATTGTAAACGTAGTGAAGGTGCAAGCATCTAGTGCTTTTTAGTAATTTCACAAGATCATGAAACTAGCCAAGTTCCTTTGGGGAAAGGGCTTCCTGTAGCAATGGCTGTTCTACGGCCCATCCATTATGTAAAAGAAAGGGAATTTAGGAAACTGGTACGGAGTTACAATTCAGTGGCCTGTGAAAGCCTCCAGCCAGTGGTGTTTAGGAGGAGTGCCTGGAGGAGGCCCTGTCACCAACTAGCTCTGTGACCTTGCACAAGGGAGATCCTCTCGTGGCCACTCACGTCCTTGCTAAAAGAGGGACCCGCAGAGTTCCAAGACTTCCCTTGTCACTGCCGTGGTCCAGGCGGTGCTCTGACCGCGTCCCACAGGTTCGGTAGCGGCCAGGAAATGCGTCATCACTCCTCCCGGGGGATGTGCTTTGCCCTGGTCGGTGACGATTCTTTCTCCTCCTCCTTTCCGGCCTAGTTCGTCTTCCTCACCTATGTGCTGGGAGTGGCCTGGCTGGGTGTGTTTGGCTTCTCTGCAGTGCCCGTGTTTATGTTCTACAACATATGGTCAACCTGTGAAGTCATCAAGTCCCCCCAGACCAACGGGACAGCCGGGGTGGAGCAGATCTGTGTGGACATCCGGCAATACGGTACTTCCTTTTCGTCTCCTCGATTCGTTGGTATCCTCTTGTGCATGTGTCTGGGCCTTAGTTATTTACATGGGCGTCTAAGCATCCAGATGGGTTTCATCCCTTCTATTGGAAGAGGTTATTATACTCTTTCCCTCAATGTGCTCCACTCTTTCCCTCAATGTGCTCCACTCTTTCCCTCAATGTGCTCCATTTTCTGGATGGAAACATCAGTTAGGCTCTAAAGGGTCATTCAAAATTGTTATATTTGCTAGTTCAGGGTACAGTAAAAGAAACTTTTTATAATGCAGTTCAATCAAAAAAGACGTGTGGATATCCACTCTAAAAAGAGTATATATTTTTCCTTCAACTTCTTTTCGGTTTTGTACCATCCAATTTTCCATCCAGAACATTGCATGCATTGTATAATCCAGTTACTCTGCACCTTCACCTCTTTAAATCAGGTCTTTTTTAAATGACCATATTGCTTTAACATTGAAAAGCAAAACATAAAATCCAGGTGTATTTTGAAGTCATCAGAAGGTACTCTATCAAAGCCAGCTGTTGGAAAAAACCTGTTCACACATATTTTCTAATGAGTGGGATCCTTACCCTCGGCAGCTAAGCAGGCCACAGAAGGGGCCAGGGCGCCTCCTGTCCATCACTGTAGACCCGACTTCCCTGCTGAGGGAGAGAAGGCAGTTTCAGTAGTGCTTCTGGCCAGGATGGTAGGAAATCCTGTTCTTGGCAGAAACAACTAGGAGGAAAAGAAGAGCTTTTCATTAGAACTGAAGAGGAAATCATTGTTCTTTCAGAGCTTTTCTGCTGCTTATTTTTCCTATCTGGCTTCTCCTCAGCATCTTACCTTGAACCATAATACGAAACTCACCTAAAATTGCCCATCGGACTAATCTCTTCTCATAGAGCCAAAGGCTCACCCACACTGTTCTTTAGTCTCTGTTTTCAGTCCATCCTAAAGTTGATTGCTGAAGTATTTGTAAGTGAACATCTAGATGCATATATCATTTCCGTCTTCTTAAATATTCACTACAAATGTTTGGTCATCATTTTTTTTAAATGTTCTAGATTTGAAACCAGTGGTTTCGTTTCCCATTCCTCTGAAGCAGAAAGACTTACTGTTGCTCCATAGCAAAGACGGAAGGAATAAGGAGTGTTTTGTTAAAATCCTCCCTCCTTATTACCGCCTGGGCGAAGGAGAACTTGACCCCATGTCATATTTAAGCACACACCTAGGCATTAACGGCAGAAAGGGCAGCAGCAGCCGCCGAGTGGACGAGGTGCCTGCAGAGGTGAGCTGGGTCCAGTGAGAGACACCACGGGCCGCGCTCTCTGTGCGGAAGGACAGTGGTTTTCCAAGTTTCCAATTGGAGCTTCAATCCAGAAGCATTTCCGAGATACTTGTAAAACACAACAAAAGTGAATAGAAAAGCGAAGACACACATACAAAACGGAAACCCAAACTCTAGAACATAATTACTCTGTCGAATGGCCGTGAACCTTTCTGAGCACAGCCTCCCAGTTTCAGAACGGATCTTGGGGTGGACCACTGACATCAAGCTTGAGGGGTGAGGCCGCAGACCATGAAATTCAGGGGGAGATGTGTTGGTTTGGCTTCAGGAGGAGGAAATGCCTGTGAGGGGGGTTGTCCTGCGGCTGTTGAACTAGAGTTCAGGACTGTCAGCTCAACTAATCAAAGCAGAATTCGTAGGGAAAAAAATTGTCTGATTCTCCTATGGACTAGTTAGTTGACTTTGCTCTTGCCCTGTTGTCCAAATAGGACTTTTTATTCCCAAAAGCTTGTTCTACAGGGAGCAGGTACATCAGTTGTTGAAGAACTCAGCCGGTCATTGTGTTGTAACTGCCACTGAAAGTGGTGGGGCCCGCTGAGAGCAGGGGCGCTGGACTTTGCACTAATCACTAAGCTTCTCTTGGGATTCGCTTCTCAGGTATCATTCCTTGGAATGCTTTCCCAGGAAGAATATGTGGCTCGGCCCTGGAGAACATCTGCAACACCAATGAGGTAAACCCCGCCCCCTCAGCGGGCTCCTAGGTGACCACTGGGCAAGAGAGGCTGAGCGAAGGGGTTCTCCTAGGGACAAAGAGCAAGAGAGGGCTCTCTGCCTCCCGTTTTGACGTAGAAAATGGCCCTGGTCCATGGCCCAGCCCACTGACGGGGGAGCCTGCGCCATCAGAGAGCTTTCTCTTTTGGCAATAATTCGAGAGTGAGCCCAGTCCTGCAAATCTGAATACATATGTAGATTCTCCTCTTTCACCTTCAGATAGTGTTTCAAAGTAGGACTCTTGTCACAGAACCAAGGTAAATTTTCAGAGAAGACTGCCCTGAATTTGTTGTATACAAGCACATTTTTATACATCGGCACTTCGTCTCACGTTTCCAGACGGAGTTGCTCCTGTTTCTTGTTCATCCTTAATTGGCAATAAATCCTGACACACTATGGTTTAAAATCTCTCTGCCCTAGAATAGTCTTTAGGCAGTGGTTTATAACTGTTTATAAAAGCAGATTCTCAAATGCATTCGTGGAAGCTTGCATACTCAAGAGAATCCTGACATGCTTTTGGAAGCCGCGAGCGACTGAGACCGGCAGGGCCCGCCGGCAGGGCTGCTCTGCGTGTATGTCCAGGATCAGACTGCAGGCACGCCGGCGCAGTATCATAGCCTGACGCCGGGGCCCAGCCCCCAGCTTCCCCGCTGTAACGGGTCTGGGGTCCAGCCTGGGCCGCAGGAAGTTTGGAAAGCCCCGCAGGTGATTCCAGCATGTGCCCAGCCTTCACAAAACAGCCCTAGAGGAGAAAGAGGGAGCTGCGCCCGGATCGGGGGAGGCCATTTCCTTCCACATAAAATGCTAACGTTGGTGCCCTGTTTTCCTAGTTCTACATGTCCTATCACCTGTTCATCGTGGCCTGTGCGGGAGCTGGTGCCACCGTCATTGCCTTGGTGAGTACTGGCCCCAGGACGGGCCTAGTGCAGTCCCCCGCTTCCCTGCACTCACTCTAATAACAGATTTCCCTTCCAGCGAACAAGCCTGGGACTCGACCTTGGTTCAGTTTCCCCTGTGTAGACTTACCCCATGTCTAGACTGCAGGAAGTACGAGGTGGTGGTCTAGGCATCCATGGTGGGTGATGCAATTTGGATTCTGTGGCAAGAATCAGTTTGCTTCTGTTTAAAGAAAGACATCTTACTGAGTATATATTGCCGACTCCTGAACAGCACTGTAACTCAAACCTGAACGAAGTTTAACACACGTGTTTTCTCCGTAAGGCCCCTCGCCGCCTTCCTGTGCTTAGGGACCCTAGCCAGCCCTGCAGCATGCCGGTGAGGGAATGTGTAAAGAGTGAAATCACAGAAATGCAAACTCCGTGGCACTAAATAGATGATGAAAAGGACGCTGGTTGTTTACAGCCCGAGAGTTGCCACAAGAAGGCAGAGTGGCGCCTTGCTTGCCTCAGCTTTTCCCCCACTCTGCATGTCCGAATGGCCGTGGCAGTGCCCTGAGTCCTGACCTGGGAGTTACAGAGAAATTTTAGCACCAAGGCAAATTCACACATAGGGAGGGTGCAACCACACAGGTGTATGTATGTTTGTGTGTTTGTGTGTGTGTGTGTGTGTGTGTATAACATTTGGGAGGGCTGGGTTTGTGGTGTCGAGAAATCTAAGACTCGTAGAGAAGAGGGGAAATCTCACGTGCTCGGAAATGAGTCCTTCCCAGTTTTTCCAACCTTGACGTCATCCCTTCCCCTTCCAGCCAGGGAAAGAACCACCGGCTACATCACTGGGGTGACCTGTTCTCTTCACTGAGCAACAGGCAGGCAGAGGACTAACAGCTGCTGAGTGGGCAGCGTGGGAAAGAACGAGGGCAAACGGGGCTCTTACCCTCATCTTTCTCATGCTGCTCACCCAGCTCTGTTATTTTTAAAATACATCCAGTCTTTTTCATAAACGTACTGACGGGAGAGCAGAGGACTGACTTACACGTGAAATGCCAAATAGGAACGTGTGTGTGCCAGCTATGAAAAATCTCCTCTTACGATTATAACTGGGAAAAAAGCAGCACGCCGTAGGCTCTGAGCTGGCACTCATCCCCCCCGAGCTTAGAAGCGTCAGGGCGCCGGCCCTTATTGCCTGTATCTTACTGTCCTGTTCTGTTCTCTTCCACCAGCTGATCTACATGATGGCTACTACATATAACTATGCGGTTTTGAAGTTTAAGAGTCGGGAAGATTGCTGCACTAAGTTCTAAATTGCATAAGGCCAATAAGGAGCTTTAGAGAGCTATACGCAGTAGCATGAAGTATCACTGACCCCCAGACTAAAGCAGAGCCTAGGTTTCTGCAGTTTTGTTCTAGTAATTTGTAAATCGCTTTAGTCAACTCATTGTGCATGGTAGATTAATGAAATGACTTACCGTCCATGAACTACAAAATAATGAGATCTGGCTATTTCCACCTTTTGGAAAGGATTCAGTTATGTACTGACATTGGTGAGCAGCCACTGAAAAACTGAACCGAAACTACTTTGAGCAGTAGTATCTCTAAGTATTAAAACTTTGGAATACCTGCATTTTCCTTTATTTTTGCTTGTCTGATAACCAATTTCAGTGATGAAAACAAGCGCTGAAGATGCAGTGGAGGAGAACCGTTTTCATGGGGATTTGGTCGTCAGACTCTGTCTGGAAAATATTTTACAAACAGTCTAAATTTGATTACAACGTTATTCTAAATTTGAGTACAACATTTTCTTTATGATTACAGGGCTCACTACCCAATAAATGCCCCTCAAGTAAGCTGTTTTTCTTCAAGTTTTCGTCGGCTTATTTGTTATCTCTAAAAAGACGATTTATATGTAGTTTTATCTTTACACAACACCATCATTCCTTTCAGAGCCCCCAGAATTGATAACCTCAAAGTGTTGGCTTTGGGTGAGTAGTAACTGATGCCTCATAGCCACTTCTCAAACTGCACGTAAGAGCTTATAATGGGGAGAGTAATTTTGCTTGGATCGGAAAGTCTCAAATATGGCGAGAAGGAACTTGTATATAATATAAGGAACTTGAGATGTAGGTGTTGCAGGAAAGATGAGGAAAATAAGCGGGAAAGAAGTGTTTGCCACATCAACTGTAAAGAATGATAATAAAGATTTTGACGTTTTGTGAAATGAAATCATGGCAGTTATAAAGTGAAAACTGTAGTTGCACTACCAAAAATGTGTTAACACAGAGACTGCATGCTGGGCTTCTAGTTCTTAATTCTGGTATTGACATTCACTTCATTTTTACATGTTAAAGATGTAGTTTTATATTATTTACTCAAAATAAACATTGTTCACACTTTCAGGCCTTTGGGGGAATTATTTCTATCCACGGATAGATAGGAAAGCTAGATCTTTGCACAACACTGATTCTAAATAACCCCACAGCGTGTTTCTGAATTTCTACCTTAAAGTTACCCTCAAAATGGTAAAAAGCGCCCTGTCGTATTTCACTTTTGCCTTTTCTTAACAGTAACTTCTTTGGCCATTTTTTCCAAGTTCATTATGTGTGTGTGTGTACTAACTTTTCCTCAGCCTCTTACTATGAAGCGTCTTAGCAGAGCATGCGCTCAGTCTCCGATGCCTCTGATTGATAGCAGAAGGAGTATTAATACGGAATAACCACCTCTCCCTTTTTCCAGTACAGAGCGTCTAATCTACCTCGCAGCTCGCTTTGCCTTCTCACATGCTCACTAGCCATCATGCTCACCCTTCTTTTCCAGATCCACTTCCTCATGATACTGTCTTCTAACTGGGCTTACTTAAAGGATGCAAGCAAAATGCAGGCTTACCAGGATATCAAAGCAAAGGAAGAACAGGAACTGCAAGATATCCAGTCTCGGTCAAAAGAACAACTCAATTCTTACACATAAATGTTTGCCAGAGGGTCTCAGCCGACGAATTTACAGCTGACAAATCATCAGACAGCTGCTCTGCAGTACAGATGTGTACCCCACCAAACAAACTCACGTAGAAGTCCAAACAAACACTTCACTGTCTGTCTCAAGCTGCTGGGATGTATTTCTAGGAAAACCTTCCAGTAGGTAAATCTTTTTCTTTAGAAC
This sequence comes from Lagenorhynchus albirostris, assembly GCF_949774975.1. NCBI lineage: Eukaryota > Metazoa > Chordata > Mammalia > Artiodactyla > Delphinidae > Lagenorhynchus > Lagenorhynchus albirostris. The sequence goes on from NC_083116.1 coordinate 121,488,775, forward strand.
AGATATTGGAGGTTTCATGGGAGCCATTTTAAAAGGCAACACTTTGACAAAATGAGCGTTCATCATCCGTTTGAAAATCTGTGGCCTGTTCACGATCCTACCGAGACAGGCTGTGAGAATACATCATACCCCTATCTATCTTGATAGGGACCATGCCATACCAGCGTCAGGGGGTGTGACCATCCGTTCTCAAATAGATAAATGTATCTAAAATAGGAGATAAAGTGGAATTGATGTGAAGTTCCATTTCTGACAGACAGCTGACATTTATGAAGCTGGGGCTCAAAGATAAAGTGATCCTTACAATTGACCTTTTTTAAAAAAAAAAGCTGACCTCCGCACCCGCAGGACGTTATTAATTTCCTGATCCAATCAGAAATCCTTTTTTCCCCAAGAATGTTAAGATGAGCCCACTATAATAATTCTGCTACACCGAGCGTGGAAGAAGCCGGATTTCAACTGACAAACGTTCCAGAATCAACTTTCCAGAATCAACTTTATAATAGATTTCATTTTAATAAAGTGACCCAGTTGTCATCATTCTTGAGAAATGTCAGCTCTGCCTTAATGAGTATTTGCTTTAAATTTCTAAGAACAACGGGCAACCCCAAATCCTTCATAGAATTTTGTTCCACAAGTGTTTTTCTTCATGGAGAAGTGTTACCTTATTAAAATGACCACCACTCAAAACCGTTTTTACGTGGTCTGAATAGTGAGTTTACAGTTTCATACCAACTATATAGCTAAAACCGAATGACCAACAGACCGCACACCACCTACTTTTATACACTTGAATACTGAAGTAATTTCAATTAGGGTTGGTATTTATTTCACTTTTTCTTATCTAAATCTTAGTTTCCTGGAATAATAAAGTTCAGTGTTCAGCAAAAAAAAAAACCCAAAAAACCCCCCACAAAAACAACAACAACAAAACCCAACTGCTTGAGTTTTAAGCCATCTTCGAAAGAAACTTGCCTTCTAAATCATTGTGTTTCAGAACATTAAGTGACTATAGGTATCGAGTATTAGTGATGGTAAACTTTGTGTTGTTCTTTAGGAAATGATACATATAACTGTTGGGTGCATTAGTGCTTTTCAAAGGGGGCTGCATAATATAGGGTTAACTTTGTATATTCATGTTAAGAATTAACTTGTGGTTTGGCTGTTTCCTGGATTTTAAAACGTATCCATGTGCAGAAATGTGTTAAAATGAGAGGAAGCATACCTTTATCAGATGCTATTAAAATTGAACATCAAGTATAATAGTTCATTTGGATTCTTTTTGTTGGTGTTGTTAATGCCTAAAAAAATGCCTATTGGGATCTTGACTTTTTTTTTTTTTTTTAATTGGGAGACATTCTCTTCTGTGTAGAACAGTTGTTCCAGAATAGCTTGGTGTTTTGTTTTCCTGTTGCATGACAGACTTAAATATTTTTTCCAGCAGTGGAGGTGCTGTTTTGAGTCCAGTGTTCTAGAAGAGGCAGTGTCTAAAGCCTAATTTTACTTTTCTAATTCTGGTAGCCATTACCAGGAATTTTTGAAAGTTTTGTTTAAGTAGTCTAATATTTTTTATGTAAAGAGCATTAAATTTTGCTATGTATAAATTTTTGTAACCTAACAGTGAATCAATATTTTCTATCAGTGCCAAGGGCTTCCTGTAGTTCAAGTGTTACAATAAATATTTGTAGATAATAGTCAGTACTTGTGTATGCTTATTTTAAAGATCTATTTAGGTGGCAATAGCTGTGGATGTATTAAGAGAAATGAAATAAAAATTATAGCTTCACTCACTTGCCTTTATTACCATACATAAATAGTGTCCTTCTCTGTCCTCGGTATGGTGTCATTTTTAAACAGTGTGCGTAGTCAAGACTCCACATTTGTATGGAGATCAAGTTTCTAACTGCTGCATGTTTCATTTCTGACGGAAACCTCTTTTAAAGCAAGAGCAATCTGAGAAACCACCGTAACCCACGGGGCTGTATTTTACATCAAGTGCCACTCACGCTTTAGTATATAATTTTTCTGACTAGCTTCATACTTGGTTATGGGAGTAACACAAAGCTTTAAGTTTGGGGAAAGTGGAAACAATGAGGAACCTTCATAAAGGTCCATGTCCCACTGGCTGTTTGTTTTACAAACCCAAGATCTAGACGTCTACTCCACAGCAGGGTCCTCCTGTGTACAGCACAGGGAACTATACTCACTGTTTTGTAATAAACTGTAAGGGCAAAGAGTCTGAGGAAGAGTAGATATACACAGATATGTACAACTAAATCAATTTGCTGTATACCGGAAACAGAGCACTGTAGATCAACTGTACTTCAATTAAAAAACTACTGAGAGAACAACTATTTACAGCAAACAGCCATTCGCTAAAGCAACAGAGCTAAATTTGTTACTTAGTATTTCATTTTATCATCTCTTATCTGTCAGCATGATTATACATTTGGACTTTGTACAGCTGACCTTTCTTAGTAACGACCGGCTTTTGTCACTATTGACACACTGACGTTTCTAACTGAGGTGCTGCCTCCGGTCATCGCCCTTGATTCACGCTCAGCAGGAGAGCCAGCAGGAGCCCAAGCAGTACGCTGTTGGTCACACTGCTTAATACCTTCTGTTTATGGAGCATTGTGTGCGGTTATGAAGTTACAGAAGACCACATGCACTATCTTAATTACTGACAGCAATCCTGCCACAAAATATAGCAACTCCGGGAGGGTGAAGTAGAGACTTTTCCATTGCTCTAGTTGGACCTTGTGCAACTTGATGTTTAAGAAATGAAAATCAAGTCAGAATTATACAGGAGGGACCTACTCATGTAAACACCAACAAGCAAAATACTTGTAAGTCCATTAAAGAGTGATGACCGAAGTTTCCACACTAGAAGTTTTGAAAAAAATCCTTTTAGGGCTTTCTAATACTATTATAGTCCTAATCCAAGCTAACCTCAGACACTCTGGGTTCAGTTCCAGACCACTGTAATACGGCGACTATCACAGAGTAACATGAATTTTTTGGTTTCCCAGTGCATATAAAAGTTATGTTTACACTATACTGTGTGGTCTAGTAGCATGTGCAGTAACATTAGGTCTAAAAAAAACAATATACATACCTTAATTAAAAGAGACTTCATTGCCAAAAATGCTATCCATCATCTGAGACTTCAGCAAGTGGTAATCTTTTTGCTAGTGGACGGTTTGAAATATTGTTAGACTTAACAAAATGTGACACAAAGACACAATGTGAGCAGATGCCCACTGGAAAATAAGCACCGATAGACTTGCTCGACACAGGGTTGCCACAGACCATCAATTTGTAAAAATCATAGTATCTGTGACACGCGATAAAGCAAAGCGCAATAAAACGAGGCCTGCCCGTACTAGGATTTAAAAGAGGCGATCCGCTTTGTTATTACTTATCTTTTCCTAAATGGTGGCAGCTTTTGCCAGCTAGTGCAGGGCTAATTTGTTATTGGGAGTTTGTGAAAAATTACAGATTTAAGGTAACTTTTCAAAATGCGTATTAGGATGAGTAAAACTACAGAAAGTTTTAAGGAAAGAAAAATACAAATAGAGGTCAGTCAGGTTTGGCAAAGAACATTCTTTTTCTAAACTGCCCCTCAACCTTCCCGTTTTGATATTTAAACTTTATTGTACCTACCTGGGAAAGACTTAAACAGACTCCGTTCAGGGGGTCTTGCGGAGGCAGCAGCAGGCAGCCTGCAGGGGAGTGGCTCACATTTCAAAAGCTGTATTCACAGGCTTCCCGAGATGATACAGCCATCTGAAATGCTACATAGAGATGACTTACTTTTCTTTAAACAGACTCTAACCTCATATGGAGTGTTAAGATGACTACTTAGGCTTATATGTGCAATCTAAAAAAAGGTACCAATGAACTTATTTACAAAACAGAAGTACACTCACAGACATTGGTAACTGTAAGTTTGTTTTCTAAGGGGAAAGGCTGGGGGGAGGGATAAATTAGGAGCTTGGGATTAACATATACACACTACTGTACAGAAAATAGGTAACTAATAAGGACCTACTGTACAGCACAGGGAACTCTACTCAATACTCTGTAATGGCCTATATGGGAAAAGAATCTAAAAGAAAAAGAAAAACCAGTGGATATATGTATATGTATAACTGATTCACTTCGCTGTATATCTGAAACAGCATTGTAAATCAACTATACTCCAATAAAAATTAAAAAAACAAACTACTACTTAGAATTTAAGTTGACTGACAGAAAAACAAAATGAAGCTACCAAACCCCAAGCTAGAAAACTGAAAGAATACATTATTTAGACGAGGCCTATGAAAATATAAGCTGGGGGGAAAAGTGAGTAATACTAGAAAGTGTTAAAAACTTATCTGAGAAGGGCTTCCCTGGTGGTGCAGTGGTTAAGAATCCGCCTGCCGATGCAGGGGACACACGTTCGAGCCCTGGTCTGGGAAGATCCCACATGGCGCGGAGCAACTAAGCCCGTGAGCCACAACTACTGAGCCTGCGTTCTAGAGCCCGTGAGCCACAACTACTGAAGCCCGTGCTCCTAGAGCCCATGCTCTGCAACAAGAGAAGCCACCACAATGAGAAGCCCACGCACCACAATGAAGAGTAGCCCCCGCTGGCCGCAACTAGAGAAAGCCTGCTGGCAGTAACAAAGACCCAGTGCAGCCAAAAATAAATACATTTAAAAAAGGGCTCCCCTGGTGGCGCAGTGGTTGAGAGTCCGCCTGCCAATGCAGTGAACACGGGTTCATGCCCCCGGTCCGGGAAGATCGCACGTGCCGCGGAGCGGCTGGGCCCGTGGGCCATGGCCGCTGAGCCTGCGCGTCCAGAGCCTGTGCTCTGCAACGGGAGAGGCCACAACAGTGAGAGGCCCGCGTACCGCAAAAATAAAAAATAATAATAATAATAATAATGATTAAAAAAAAGTTATCTGAGGGTTTAGGTCTAAGACAATGACCTAGGAGGCTGCTGAACTCCCCCTCCTCCCATGGACACACCGAATATACCACCGCACACAGAGCAAGTTTTTCTGAAAGAAAGAAAAAAAACTCGCTGAGCTACTCTTACACATCTAGCAAACAAGAAAATACCCACATCGAAACGGACAGGAAAGGCTCAGACATACTCTCACCATAAACCCTAACTCTGGCACACGACCATACACTCAGGTGGGCACTCCCAACTCCAAAGTGCTCCCTGAAGAGCAAAGGGTTTGGACCCCATATCTAGCACCCCAGCAGCCCAACTTTTAAGACTTCCACCTAAGAAATGCACCACCACCCCCCGCGCCAAACACCTAGTTTTGGGACTTACGTCCAAGAAACCCACAAGACTATAACTGAGAGTTCTTAGTCAGCTCTAGAGGACTCACCAACTCCTACTCTTTCCCGAAAAGGGGTCTATTTGCAGGTATTAAAAGCTGTTGCCTGACAGCCAGGCTTCTAATTTAGCACACATCTAGGGGCTGACAGCCATGCTCCCCAGAGACCAAGAAATCCACTGGATACCTCCTCCACCTACTGCCTCTAGCCTGCTCCAAATCACCAGTATCTCCCAGGAAGGAGCTGATACACACATCTGTGCTCCAGCTTCAGCAGCTGCCGCCCGAGGGACAGATACCCAGTTTGTCTGGCTCTGATGCCCAATAGGGCTTGCATTCACAAGTCCTACAGGACTGTAGCAAACAAAGCAACAGTTCTTAACAGGCACAGGAGCACCCCCTACAGCTATACACCCAGGCCAAGTGCAGAGGGAGCAGGCAAAAACCCCTATATCTCCCAGTTTACGCCAGGAAAGGGCCTAACTACACACTTCCCCAGCTGCCATCTGACGGTTCAGCTTCCAATCAACCTGCATCTAGGTGCTGACTGTGATCCTCCCCATTGGGAAACTGACCAGTCTTAACACACCCTCAACTACCAAGAAGCACCAAGAACAAAGAAGGCAGCTTGGACTATTACAAAGGTTTGAGATGCAACCAAAAGCTTGGGCTGGGCTGATCAACAAAGTTCATCTCCTGCATGAGACCACTCTGTCAAGCCTGGGAGAGGTGGCTGTTTTATCTAATGCACAGAAGCCAGCACAGACAGTCGAGGAAAATGAAGAAACAATGGACTATGTTCCAAACAAAAGAACAAAATAAAACTCCAGAAATAGACCTTAATGAAATGGAAATAAGTGACTTACCTGAGAGTTCAAAGTAACAGTCATACAGATGCTCACCGAGGTCAGGAGAACAATGCATGAACAAAGTGAGAATTTCAACAAAGAAAATACCTAAAAGCACCAAACACATCACATAGCTGAAGAATACAATAACAAAAATTCAACAGAGGGCTTCAACAGCAGACTAGATTAAACCAAAGGGTAAGCAAACTTGGAGACAGGTCACTGGCATTTATCCAGTCAGAGGAGCAAATAGAAAAAAGAATGAAAAAGAATGAAGATAACTTAAGGGACTTACAGGACACCATCAAGTGAGTCAATTATACACATTATAGAGGTCAATGACGGAGATGAGAGAGGGGCAGGACGTTTACTGAAAGAAATAATGGCTGAAAACTTCCCTAACATGGGGAAAGAAACATCCAGATCTACAAAGTCCAGAGAGTTCAAAAAAAGATGAATCCAAAGAGACACACACAGAGACACATTAATTTTGAATTGTCAAAAGCTAAAGACAAGAAAAGAATCTGAAAAACAGCAAGAGAAAAACAACTTGTTACAGATAAGGGAATACCCATAAGATTATCAGCAGCAACTGTGCAGGCCAGAGAATGAAATGACATATTCAAACTGCTCAAAGAGAAAAATTTCCATTCAAGGATACTATACCCAGCAAAGCTGTGCTTCACAACTGAAGGAGAGAGAGTTTTCCAGACAAGCAAAGGCTGAAGGGAGTTCATCACCACCAGAGCAGTCTTACAAGAAATGTTAAAGGAAGTTCTTCAAGCTAAAATGGAAAGATGCTAATTAGTGATGGGAAAACATATCAAAGTATTGATATACAACTCACTGCTAAAGGTAAATATATTGTTAAATTCAAAATACTCTTATGTTGTTATAGTGGTGGGTAAATCACTTGTAACTCTAGCATTAAGCTTAAAAGCCAAAAGGACTGAAAATAACTATACAATAATTTGTTAATGGATACACGATGTAAGAAAGATAAATTGTGACATCAAAACCAAAATGGAGGGAGGGTATAAATGTAGAGCTTTTGTATATGTTCAAAATTAGGTTATCAGCTTAAAATGGACTGTTATAAATATAAGATGTTTTATGTAATTCCCAGGGTAACCACAAAGCAAAAACCTGTAACAGATACACAAAAGATAAATAAATCTAAGCATAACGCTACAGAAAATCATCAAATCACAAAGGAAGAAAACAAGAGAGAAAAAACAAAGGAATTACAAAACAATCAGAAAACAATAAAATGGCAAAAGTCCATACCTATCCATAATTACTTTAAATGTAAACAGACTCAATTCTCAGATTAAAAAACAGTGAAATGAATCACTTTTCTGTACACTAACACAACATTGTAAATTAACTCTACTTCAATTAAAAAAAAAAAGACACAGTGGCTGAATAGATAAAAAAAAAAACCATGACCCATAAATATGCTGCCCAAAAGAGACTCACTTTAGCTTTAAGGACAAACCAGATTGAAAGTAAAGGGAAGAGACAACCAGCAGTTGAGTGAGCAGGACGCATTGGGATGGCAGGGCAGATGCTCATGGCCAGACTGGATCCTCACGGTGCACATTTCTCCACTCAGGGCCGCAGACTGTGGACTAGTGCCCTAGAAATATATTTTTCCAATGTCCCTTGGCAGGGTCTGCCAGGGAGGGGACACATTCCTCCCTCCCCAACATGCGTCCTGGCCCATGCTTGGCTGGTTCTGGGGACTGGAATTCGTTTCCAAGTTTTACCGTAGGCCAGCCTCAGCCAGTGCAAGCACATTGAGAAATTTTTTGCCATCATCTTCAGTCAATAGCACACCCTTTGTGCATGCATGAAGAAAGTTTCCCTTTTCTCCCCTTGCTGCGGCCGCAACAAAGGAACATCCATAAACGAGACCAAAAAAAATGCAGTAATACTGAAAATTTTTATTTATTTTTTTGTGGTACGTGGGCCTCTCACTGTAGTGGCCTCTCCTGTTGCGAAGCACAGGCTCTGGACACGCAGGCTCAGCGGCCATGGCTCACAGGCCTAGCCGCTGCGCAACATGTGGGATCTTCCCGGACCGGGACAAGAACCCGTGTCCCCTGCATCGGCAGGCAGACTCTCAACCACTGCGCCACCAGGGAAGCCCTGAAAAAATTTTTTTAAAGTGAAGGGAGGGAGGGACTTCCCTCGTGGTCCAGTGGTTAAGACTCCACGCTCTCAAAGCAGGGGACCCAGGTTCGATCCCTGGTCAGGGAACTAGATCCCATATGCCGCAACTAAAGATCCCACATGCCACAACGAAGATCCTGTGTGCTGCAACTAAGACCTGGCGCAGCCAAATAAATAAATACTAAAAGAAAAAAAAAAGTGAAGGGAGGGAAAAAAAAATATTCCATGCAAATAGAAGCCAAAGGAAAGCAGAAGTAGCTACACTTTTATTGGACAAAGTAGACAAAGCCAAAGACTGTAACAATAGACAAAGAAGGTCATTATGTAATGATATAGAGGTCAGTTCACCAAAAGAATATAACATTTGTAAATATTTATGTACCCAACATAAGAGCACCTAAATATATAAAGCAAATATCAACAGACTAGGGAATTCCCTGGTGGTCCATTGGTTAGGACGTGGTGCTTTCACTGCTGAAGGCCCAGGTTCCATCCCTGGTTGGGGTCCTAAGATCCCATAAGCCGCATGGTGCAGCCAAAAAACATGTATTATATATATATTAACTATATACATACATATATATATACACACACACATATATATACACACACACACAGACCTGAAGGGAGAATTAGATCGCAATACAATGACAATAGGGGGCTTCAATACCCCACTTTCAACAATGGATACATAATCCAGACAGAAAGTCAGTAAGGAAACACTGGATGAAAGTCAGTAAGGAAACACTGGACCAAATGGACTTAATAGACATTTAGAGAACATTCCATCCAACAGGGGCAAAATACACATTCTTCTCAAGCATATGTGGAATAGTCTCTAGAACAGATCATATGTTAGGCCACAACACAAGTCTTAACCAATTTACGAGGACTGAAATCATATACCAAGCATCTTTTCCGACTACGATGGTATGACACTAAAAATGGATTATGAAAAGAAAACTGGAAAATTCAAAAATATATGAAAATTAAACATGCTCCTGAACAACAAATGGGTTGAAAAATAAAGAGAAATCAAAAAGCTTCTTGAGACAAATGAAAATGGAAACACAATATACCAAAACTTATGGGATGCAGCAAAAGCAATTCTAGTAGGGCAGTTCAGAGCAATAAACGTCTACATTAAGAAACAAGAAAGATGTCAAATACCCAACCTAACTTAACACACCTCAAGGAACTAGAAAAATAACTAAGCCCAAAGTTAGCAAAAGGAAGATAATAAAGATCAGAGTGCAAATAAATGAAATAGAGACTAAAAAGACAATAGAAAAGACCAATGAAACTAAGAACTGTTTTTTTTTTTGAAATTGACTCCTTTACTTTTTTTTTAAATTTATTTATTTACTTTCAGCTGTGTTGGGTCTTCATTTCTGTGCGAGGGCTTTCTCTAGTTGTGGCAAGTGGGGGCCACTCTTCATCGCGGTGCACGGGCCTCTCACTATCGCGGCCTCTCTTGTTGCGGAGCACAGGCTCCAGACGCGCAGGCTCAGTAGTTGTGGCTCACAGGCCTAGTTGCTCCGCGGCATGTGGGATCTTCCCAGACCAGGGCTCGAACCCGTGTCTCCTGCATTAGCAGGCAGATTCTCAACCACTGCGCCACCAGGGAAGCCCCAAGAACTGGTTTTTTAAAAACAGAACTGACAAGCCTTTAGCTAGATTAGCCAAAAAAAAAAAAAAAAAAAAAGAGAGAGAGGACTCAGAATTATAAATGAAAGAGGAGACATTTCAACTGATACCACACAAATACACAGGATCATAAGAGATGGCAGTGAACAATTAAATGCCAACAGACTGGACAACCTAGCAGAAATGGATAAATTCCTAGAAAAATACAACCTTCCAAGACTGAATCATGAAGAAATAGAAAATTTGGAGATACCAGTTACTAGTAAGGAGACTGAATCAGTAATCAGAAATCTCCCAACAAAAAAAAGATCAGACGGATTCACTGGTGAATTCTACTAAACATTTCAAGAGTTAACTCCAATTCTTCTCAAATTCCTCTAAAAAACAGAAGAGAAGGGAACACTTCCAAACTCATTTTGTAAGTCTAGCATTAACCCAAGACACAAATCAGACAAAGACACTATAAGAAAATTACAGGTCAATATGCTTGATGAACAAAAAAACAAAACTCCTCAACAAAACATTAGCAAACAGAATTCAAGAGGACCTTAAAAAGATCACACACCATGATCAAATGAGATTTAGTCTAGGGATGCAAGGATGGTTCAACATGGGCAGGTCAATCAATGCAAAATACTTCCTTAACAAAATGAAGGATAAAAACAACATGACTGTCACATTAGATGACACAATTCCACATCCTTTCATGATAAAAAAAAACTCTCGACAAACTGAGTATAGAGGGAACGTGCCACAACATAATAAAAGCTACATATGAGAGACAAGCCCACAGGTGTACCATCATTCTCAACAGTGAGAAGCTGAAAGCTGTTCCTCTAAGATCAGCAACAAGACAAGGATGTGTACTCTCGCCACTTTATTCAACATAGTACTTGAAGACCTAGCCAAAGCAATTAGGCAATGAATATTAACGATGAAATATCAGAAAGAGAAATTAAGCGAACATACCATTTACAATTCCATTAAAAAGAGTAAAACAAGCTCATGCAGCTCAGTATTAAAAAAACAAACAACCCAATCCAAAAATGGGCAGAAGACCTAAATAGACATTTGTCCAAAGAACACATACAGATGGCCAAGAGGCACATGAAAAGATGCCCAACGTCACTAATTATTAGAGAAATGCAAATCAAAACTACAATGAGGTATCACCTCACACCGGTCAGAATGGCCATCATTAAAATATCTACAAACAATAAATGCTGGAGAGGGTGTGGAGAAAAGGGAACCCTCTTGCACTGTTGGTGGGAATGTAAATTGATACAGCCAGTATGGAGAACAGTATGGAGGTTCCTTAAAATACTAAAAACAGAATTCCCATATGACCCAGCAATCCCACTACTGGGCATATACCCAGAGAAAACCATAATTCAAAAAGACACATGCAACCCCAGTGTTCAGTGCAGCACTATTTACAATAGCCAGGTCATGGAACCAACCTAAATGCCCATGGAAAGACGAATGGATTAAGAGGATGTGGTATATATATATACAATGGAATGTTACTCAGCCATAGAAAGGAACGAAATTGGGTCATTTGTAGAGACAGAGATGCACCTAGAGACCGTCATACAGAGTGAAGTAAGTCAGAAAAAGAAAAACAAATTCCGTATATTAACACATATATGTGGAATCTAGAGAAATGGTACAGATGAACCAGTTTGCAAGGCAGAAATAGAGACAAAGATGTAGAGAACAAATGTATGGACCCAAGGGGGGAAAGTGGGGGGGCGGGGGGGTTGTTGGTGGTGGGATGAATTGGGAGATTGGGATTCACATATATACACTAATATGTATAAAACAGATAACTAATAAGAACATGCTGTATAGTAAATAAATTTAAAAAGAAGAGTAAAACACTTAGAAATAAATTTAACCAAGGAGATCAAAGATCTGTACACTGAAAACTGTAGGACGCTGATGAAAGAAACTGAAGACAATACAAATAAATGGAAAGATATTTCATGCTCATGCACTGGAAGAATATTGTTAAAGTGTCCATTCTCCCCAAAGCAATCTACGGATTTAATGCAATCCCTATGAAAATTCAAAAGGCATTTTTCACAGAAATAGAAAAAACAATGCTAGAGTTAGTAACTGTAAATTACACCACAAAATAAAATGAAACCCCATATAGGTAAAGCAATTTTAAGAAAAAACACAGTTGGAAGCATCATTCTTCCTGACCTCAAGCTATATAACAAAGCTATAGTAAAACAGTATGCTATTTGCATAAAAACAGACATATAGATAAATGGAACCGAATACAGAGCCCAGAAATAAACCCATGTATATATGGTCAATTGATTTCTAACAAAGGAGCCAAGACTATATAAGAGGGAAAAAATAGCCTCATCAATAAGTGGTGTTGGGAAAATTGTATAGGTGAGTGCAAAAGAATGAAACTTGACCCCTATTACACCATACACAAAAATCAACTCCAAATGGATTAAAGACTTGAACGTAAGACCTGAAACCATAAAATTCCTAGAAGAAAACATAGGGGGTAAACATTGGTCTTGATGATGATTTTCTTTATTTTTGCTTTTTGTATCCAATCAAACAAGTGAGACTACATTAACTAAAAAGCTTCTGCACAGCAAAGGAAATAATCAACAAAATGAAAAGGTAATCTACAGAATGGGAGAAAATATTTGCAAACCATGTTTCTGATAAAGGAATAATATCCAAAATATATAAAGAACTCATACAACTCAATAGCAAAAAAAAACCCCAAGCCATTCAATTAAAAAATGGGCAGAGGAACTAAATGGACAATTTCTCCAGAGACAACATACGAGTGGCTAACAGGTACATGAAAAGGTGCTCAACTTAACTAATCATCAGGGCAATGCAAATCCAAACTACAATGAGATATCACCTTGTACATACTTAAATAGCTATCATCAAAAAGATAAGCGATAACAAGTGTTGACGATGTGGAAAAAAGGGGACCCTTGTGCACCGCTGGTAGGAATGTAAATTGGTACAGCCACTATGAAAACACTATGGAGTTTCCTCAAAAAATTAAAAATGGAATTACCATATGATCTAGCAATTCCACTTCTGGGTATTTAAAGGAAATGAAAACACAATCTTGAAGAGATATCTGCATTGCTATGCTCACTGCAGCATTATTCACAATAGCCAAGATAGGAAAGGACCCGAGCGTCCATCAAAGGATGAATGAATAAAGAAAATGTGGTATACATAACCACAGTGGAATATTATTCAACCATCAGAAAAAAGGAAATTCTGCCATTTGCACGAACGTGGCTGGAACTTAAGGGCATTATGTTAAGTGACACAAGGTAGACAAAGACAAGGTTTGTACGATCTCACTTATACGTGGAATCTAAAAAAGCTGAACTCGTAGAAACAGACAAAAATGGTGGTTGCCAAGGGCTGGGCGTGGGGAAGAGGAGATGTTGGTCTAAGAGCACAAACTTGCAGTTGGAAGATGAGTCAGTTCAGGGGATCTAATGTACAGCAGGATGATTATAGTTCATACTGTACTATCTACTTGAAAGTTGCTAAGAGTAGATCTTAAATGTTGTCACCAAGTGGTAATTATGTGGCATGATGCAGGTGTTAATGCTCTGGTGTTTATCAGTTTGCAATACAAGTATATCAAATCAACATGTTCTATAGCTTAAACTCACACAATGTCATACATCCATTATATCTCAAAGCTGGAAGGGAAAAAGAAAGTTACCTGAGGTGCTGTTGAAAGAGAAGATGCCAAGTTCTTGGTGGCGATGAGGCTCTGTGTATGATGGGCAAAGTGTAATAATGAACGATGCCTGGACAACTAATTTCTTCACATTATTTTCAAAGGTATACTTAAATGAAAAATTCCTTAGAAGCCTAAGGAATAATAAATATCCGCAAATCTCCTTCCCGCTTTGTTATGGAACTTAAAGGCCAAACAAGTTTCACCGGCAACAACAATTGAGCCCAGTCTGTATACATAAAGGGAAAGGAATCCTCTAGGGTTTTACTGAGCAGACAGACCAGCCCAGCCCTGCCTGTGCTAGATGCTGGGTGACCACCTGTTAGCACTGAAAGTCTCACGTCCTGGAAAACCCCTAAGGCCAGGCACCCTCAGAGGAGTTCTGTGTGCACTTTTTGGTGACTATACCGGCAGTGTCATTAAAGAACTTTTCCGAGACACTCCCACGTGCAAGCCAGACGCTGGGCTGAGAGCTGCACGGGTACAAAGATGAAGGGGAGGGCGAGCAAATGAGTCCCCTCTTCCCTTTGTGGAAGTTATGCTGGTGCTGCATTTGATTGCAGTTTCCTAGATTTGGGCGATGTGTGGTTTCTAAAGGTCATTCTGGAGAGGGACATCTGATGGGTGACCCACTGCAAGTCCCAGGATGTCTTCCACCAGACCAGCTCCAGAACAGCCCAGGTCAGAGGCAGTACTGGTCTCGACACCTGGGTATACATCTGGGCTCTGTGACCTGATGGCCATGAGACCTTGGCCAAGTCACTAACCTCACTGTGCCTCGCGTTTCCTGATCTGTAAAATGTGGACACTCACAGTACCTACACTTTGTATGGCTGATACAAGCACTAAATGAGTTAATACCTATAAAGGTTTAAAACTATACCTGGCACACAGCCAAGTGCTCGATAAATGTTACCTTCTCTTTTATCACCATTTCAGAAGGGTTTGTGTTGATTCTCAAGAAAAAGATGTCAAAAGTAAAAGACCAGAGGTGATATAATACTATTTCTAGAGCCTAGAATAGAAAAACCCGTGTCTCTATGTTCAGGGACAAATCACAAACAAGAGTGTCAGGGAAGACGGCCTTCTGTTTGACAGCTGGTAGCCCGACTCTGGAGAGGAAGGAACACAGATGAAACTTCCAAAATGCAGGCCTAGAACTTGACCAATAAGGTAAGTTTTCAAGTAGACATAACCTAAGACAAAAATGCAAAAAAAAAAATTAGCAGCTCATTTCAGTGTAATGAAGGGCCTAAGAATGAGACATGCTGAAGAGGTGTCCCTTTGTGTTTTTTTTGAACTATATTTTATTTTTTATACAGCAGTGTCTTATTAGTTATCTATTTTATACATATTAGTATATATATGTCAATCCCAATCTCCCAATTCATCCCCCCGCCCCACAGATGTCACTTATTTTTCATTTATACACTATAGTACCAAACAGAATTATGAAAAAAAAAATCACACTGGATCACACATGATTTTTTATTGAGCATTTCGTCTTATCACAGAGAAATCATAGGCCTTTAGTTACAGTATCTGAGTAAGCAGCTGCACAGCAAGAACACGGTTACCAAGTGTCATCTGGTTCCTCGTGAGAAAAGCCTGTCAAACTAAATTAGGGAAAGACAAAAAATTTAAAAATTTGTTAAATTCCTGTTAAGTTTATTCAGGGATCTCTGTCATGCTCTCTTTCCTTCCCTGTGGGATTTCTGCCCTTGCTTACGATCTGCATCAGTAGCAATTTCACAGGTTACAAAATGCAATCGATTTTTTTTTTAAGTCACTCATTTTGACTGATTCAGTTTCTTAAAGGCAAACTCAGATATCTGAACCTTTCCCTGGCTGACAAAAGCAGCAATATGATAATGGTTTGCACAAGAACACAACGTAGGAGACGCCATACCTTTCATCTTTGTCACTAGATGGCAGTGTGTCCACTTGTGAGTCCTCTATGACCACCTTTTTTGAACTCTGACACAAAGGGGCGGGGAGAAGAATTTTGCAATTAGATGTGGATTCATTTTATTAAACACTTTATGATTTCTCTAAGAACTACTTTTGAAATATATATGTAATTTAAGCGTCTAAAAAAGCAGTGACTTTTAAACTTGACATTTAGCAAGCACATCAGAATAAACTACCTGGAAGGCATTCTCAACACCCATAGTACTTTAGACTTACATCAAATATTACTGTCTTAGGGCTAATGCGTTCAGTATTTGTTCATAGGGCTTTCATTACATTTATTTCTTGTTCTTAAAATAATAGAGACATCCCAACTTTCACAAACTTTGACAAATCAAAATCTCTTCAATCTTTTACCCAAGCAAAAGGGATGACATTTTGTCAGGAGTGTACTGAGGCTCCATGTGAACTCTGGACTATCTATGCTTTTACCTTTGTCCCCAGTGGAGAAGGCAGATCCTAATCCCCCAGGTTTCAAGTAAACCACAGAAGCCCTCGGCACCCGCACCCACAGACGCCCGTCCACAGCATCGGCACCTTATCTGTGGTATCCCGGTCTTGACCCCATTGGAGGATCTTCATGTACTTCTCTAAAGGATTTTCACTACAGACAGATTTAGATTTGTCTTTCGTTTCCTGAATGCTCATTTCGAATTCTTTTTCCATTTCCATCTTCAACGATTCTTCAATTAGCCTCTGAAACAGGTGAGGGCCAAAATAAGAAATATACAATGACATCTTTTAAAACTTCTAAGGGTTGAAAAATGCACAGTAATATAATCCTGATCCTTTAAGTACAACCTGCATGCCAGAGAACTGTTTCTTTTTTTAACTGAAGTCATTGCTACTATCAAAGGGGGATAAAAACCTGTCATCTCAATGAAGGAAGGGATGAATCTGCCTCAACTGTCCTGTGCTGTAGACCACATTAACCAGGAGGCCAAGGACCCCTCACACGGAGGATTAGTTCACATAAGCCTCAGCAGGCAGGCGAAGTGGCCCGAGTCACCCATCTGGGACCAGAACCAGGGCCAGAAGAGCACCAAAGGCGGAGGGCAGGGGTGCCCCGGAAGCCACCTCCCCGGGGTTCCTTGAGTCCCAGCTAGCCAACCCTGCGAGTCTCTTCTTTCAACCTCATTTGCAACGAGAAGATCAACAGCAAAACAAGGTCCTCCTCGTTTCCGAGCCTGTTTTCAGGACCAGATGAGGATGCACATGAATGGGGCTGGCCATGCTACCCTGAACCAGGAAAGGCACGAGGCCTGCACGCCCCGCAGCCGTCCTCAGTGCTCTCCAGCAAAGAAGAGGGTCGGAGGCCACCAGTGGCTTGTTCACTTATCTGCCGCTCCTAGGACTTCAGGACACACGAAGGACTCACCCTCCCAAGAGCAGGGCACTTGCTGCAGGGGGCCACGAAGCGGCTAGGACAGAGAACTCACTGCGCATCCTCACCCTTTCCTGATCCAGCTTTTCTACTTCTTGCCGTTCCCTTTCCAGAGCTTCTTGCCACCTGCTCTGCCTCTGCTCTTCTCCCTGACTTCGTTCCTTTGCTTGTTGTTCCCATATTGTTTCTTCTTCCTCCTGTTCTCCAAGTGGTTTCTGATCTACACCTAACGAGACAGAAAATAAAGAATCAACAGCTTCCAGCAGCAGACTTTTCAAACAAACTTGGGATCGGCTTTGGCAGGGGCCTTACCAAGCCCCAGGGAGACCGCGTGATTCTCGGCCGCCTCTGTGCACCTACTTTGAGCAACTGCTCCCCACTCACGGCCTTCGAGGCTCCAGACCCACTCCCGGGAGCGAGCGCCGCCCACCTCTCACCTCACTGAGATGAGCCCAGGTCATCCTCAGCACCATGACATCCACTGTCCTCCCCTCCGCCCCCATCTCCTCCTTCCTCCATCCTTGCCAAGGCAAGCCCTGCATTTCTGCCTCTGCATTGGTTTCCAAGCCCGCCCCATCCTTAGGATTCTGATGCACACACATTTGTCCCCATTTACTTCCACAGCACTTTTGTCACTCCCCACCCGCCACCCACTCCCACAGAGGCACTCGAGTCTCCTGAGCCCGGAGCACGACAAAACCACCACCCTCCCCGCTTCCCCACTCGGGCCACCTTGCCGTCACCCCACTTCCTCCGGGCTGATCCCTCCCCAGGGTTTTGGTTAGCACCTCCGTCCTGGTCATCCCCACACATTCTCTCTCATCCTGATCTCTCTCCCAGGCCTCACATCCGTGCTGTCAGCGGGGCAGTTCCCTGCCAGTTGCATTCCTGTCCCTTTCACTGCGCTCTTCCTACGCTCTGCCCAGCAAGCCACCAGGGCTTATGGCTTCTGCCTCCGGCTCCCACTGCTGTGGTGAGGGTCCTTACCACCAGCTCCTCACAGCTCCACTACCGGAGTCTACGCTCTCCCCAACACCAGTCGCTCGGCCTTCAAACAACCCCGCTTCGTTAGCACCAGTCACTCCCTGAAGGCCAGGATTTGCTGTGTGTCGTCTCTGCTCTGGCAGGGTCCACACCCACGGCAGCCTAGGCCCCGACACCCTGCCTTTTTCTTTCTGCACTGACTTCCTCCCCATCACCACCACTCCTGCACCTGAAACACCCTATCCCCGCGCCAGCACACTCACCAATCCCCGACTCCAGCTGCTCTTGCCTGCTCCCACCCTCGCGTCCGCGGGCTCCCTGACCCGACACGCTCCCTCCCCCGCCACCCCTCCCACAAAACCCTACCTACCCCGCGAGCCCCAACCCAAGCGCACCTACGTGTCCCCACAGGGACAGGGAGCCTCTCCAGCGCCATATTCACACGGTATTTCGTGCCTGCCTTGCCCAAAACCCTGTGTATCTTTTTACTACTTCTATTCCTTCCAGGCGAGGCCCATGCTTTAATTATGTGTTGACTCCCTATAGCCCACAGCACAAGTCCCTGTGCCTCACAGGTTTAATTAAATTCCAATCGTGCTGATGATTATGCTGACCTTTCTCCACCAGCTCCAGTCTACAACCTCATTTCTTCCCCCCTAAACAATGCTGAGAAACAGACAAACTCGTAGATTCACACCAGAGGACTTTGAACCTCTTTGCCATGCCCTGTTCTACATCACCAACAGAACTGAGCTAGCTTTCCTAATAGGAGAGAGGTAACAGTCTTCTCTGTCCCTTGATCCTGGCCATGAACTTGAACACCAGAGGCGGCAGCTGGTCATTTCCACAGGCAGAAATGCAACCTTCTGCCTCCTTGCTGGGGGAGAAGGGTCACTCCCAAATGGTGTCGCTTTCTCACATGGAACAGGGACCTCAGATAGGAATGCTGTTTGGTGCCAATTTAAAAAGTTAATGAAGGAAGAAAAAAGGGCTCCTTCTTTGCCGTGGGGTATACTTTGTGGCTGCAGAGTGGCATACAAAAACCTCTTGGACAAAAACCTCTTTGGATTAAGAGTTTAAAAAAAAAAAAAAAGAAGCTTTTCCACTGGCCCCTCAAAGATACCAAATTTCAGCCTTTTCATTTCTCTTTGGGCCCAGATGCAGAGGTCACATGAACAGCAGAGAATTTCTCAATGATCAAAATGTGGCCACACTACTTAATAATCATTTAAAAAGCCATTATTATAATCTCCATTCCATCTCAGAGGCAGAACACCTATCTACTCAGTTGGTTTTCCTTATTCTATTATTATTTTTTTTTTTTGCGGTACGTGGGCCTCTCAATGTTGTGGCCTCTCCCATTGCAGAGCACAGGCTCGGGACGCGCAGGCTCAGCGGCCATGGCTCATGGGCCCAGCCGCTCTGCGGCATGTGGGATCTTCGCGGACCGGGGCACGAATCCGTGTCCCCTGCATCGGCAGGCGGACTCTCAACCACTGTGCCACCAGGGAAGCCCTATTCTATTATTTTTATTCCCATCTCTGCCAGACGGCTGCCCATCAGGTCCGCTCTCAGGTGGCCACCATCCCTACTCAGTACCCATCCGACTGGAGGTCCTTGGTGATGGCTTGCTGACCATCCCACCCTTTCACTAGAAGCTCTGTGAAGCAGGGACTTGGGCTGGTTCACTGCTGAATTCCCAGCCTCCATGAAAGTGCCCAGCACAGAAAAAGCTCTTGATCAAGCTGCCCTGAAAGAGTGCTTTCCAGAATGATTTACGTGGGAATCAGCAAAATCAACCCTCTCAAAAAACTCTTGCTTCTGTCAGCAACTCACATATTCCTGAGTACTGTGACTTCAAACAAACTGCTTACAAGAGGCTTTACGTAGGTTTGGGGGATGATGTTCTCGGAATTTGCAAACGACTAGTAGGTGGTTTTACTTGAGGAATTGCCAGTATAAGGCTTCAGCACTTTGCTCCAAGGAGAAAAGGACCTGGCTATTGGCCAAGCCCCGAACCAAAGCTCCCATCTACCCCTCCACAGGCTGCTAAGGGAAGGGGGGAGTCTGGAGAAGGGAGAGGGAGAGACAAAGTGGGCCAGACAAGTTAAGTCTGATGATCACTTTTCCTCCAATATCATCAGCTTTTCTGAAGACTGAAATATAAAGGGTTAACTTTCCTAATTTTTTAAGGCATGAAGGAAGCAAAGAGACAGAAAGAAAAATAATATTAATTATTATTATTAACATATCTCATTAGTTAAAGAAAAACTTACTTGGGTACTGATAAGAGACACGTCTGGCAGGCACAGTGGCTGCAGCACCGTCCACATGAGGCACGTTGCCAGCAGGATGGAGGCCGTCCATCTCAAACTGCCTCGGTACGTTCCCTGCATCTACATGAGGTGCAAACGAGTCCCCCATGAGTCCTTCACAGCAGCAGCAAGAGAAGGGAGGGTGGGGATATCTCCTTGCTGAGCATTTAAGTTTCAGACAAAGCAACTGGGCCAGCTCTTTCCTTACAGGATTCCAGGAAGTCAGCCTAGCCACTTGCCAATGTATCTGTTTCTCAAAGCATTCTTAGGAGATTCATTTACAAATTCAATTTGTTACCCAGTAGGAAAATCAATCCA
The DNA here is from genome assembly GCF_949774975.1 of Lagenorhynchus albirostris. Classification (NCBI taxonomy): domain Eukaryota; kingdom Metazoa; phylum Chordata; class Mammalia; order Artiodactyla; family Delphinidae; genus Lagenorhynchus; species Lagenorhynchus albirostris. The sequence goes on from NC_083116.1 coordinate 121,509,512, forward strand.
GTGACAGAAGAATTCACCTGGCTTGGCAGATAATCATTTGAATTCTATTTAAATATCAATGATTTAACAAAGTTAATGAAGTTGGTTACAAAGATTTGGTAAAACATACTAAGCCCTTTCGTTTACCTATTCAAAATACTATACACTCGGACTTGAGGATGAAGCTCACAAGGCAAACAATAGGTTAATATACAAATATAAAGACTTCCTGGGGGATTGGATCAAGATGGTGGAGGAGTAGGACATGGAGCTCACCTTCTCCCACAAATACATCAAAAATACATCTACACGTGGAACGATTCTCACAAAACATCGACTGAACACTGGCAGAGAACCTCAGACTTCCAAAAGGGTGAGGAAAACGCCAGGTGAGTGGGTAGGATAAAAGAAAAAAAAAAAAAGAGAGAAAGGAATCGGGACAAAACCTGCGCCCGTGGGAAGGAGCTGCAAAAAAGGAAAGGTTTCCGCACCCTGGCAAGTCCCCTCACTGGTGGGGAAACAGAGACCTGCACAGATGGCTGGTGCTGCCACCCGGCACCCCTCAGCCTGCTGGGGTGGTTGGGGGCTAGGTGCTGAGGCTCAGGCTTCAGAGGTCAGAACCGGGGAGATAGCCTGAGGGCGCTCGGGTGTGGTGTGTCACAACTGGGGGAGTATGGGAAGAAGCCTGGGATGGCCAGATAGGCAAGGCGCCGTTGTTGGGGGACGCGCAAGGAAAGGAGCGGGACCACCATAGGAGCTTCTCCATGCGCACTCTCAGGTGGCAGGGCACCGCTTACACAAGCTCTGGGGGCGGGTGCAACCACTGCCACTGCTGAGGATCCCACAACCGGGCACCAATCACTGCCCCTGCCCTCCTGGGAGGATGTTTTGGCCGCACACCTGCACAGCCCCTATCACAGGGATAACAACCAGCACACACTGAGGAAAGAGACGGTAAGCATCCAAACCAAAAACGGCCCTCACGCAAAAAGAATACTAAACTCACACAAGCTACGCAGGGAAGCTTTTGCATATAAATAGCGCTCCAAGACCACAGTAGATAACTGTTTCTCCTAAATTCACAGAGTAAGAGAAATATAAGTAAAATGCAGAAGCAGAGGAACCACTCCCAGGTAAAAGACCAAGAGAATTCCCCTGAAGGAACAAACAGTGAAACAGACCTCTTCAGTCTAACAGACACTGAGTTAAAAAAAAAAAAAAGAAAGAAAAGAAACTACTGAAGGAATTAAGGAAGGCTATCAACAGAAATGTGGATAACTATAAAAAGGAACTAGAAACTATAAGGAGGAGCTAAGAAAAATTAGAAAATTCATTTGCCAATACTAAAGGGGAGCTAAAGGCAATGAATACCAGAATGAATAATGAAGAAACAATAAGTGATCTGGAAGACAGAATAATGGAAATTACACAATCAAAACAGCAGACAGAAAACCAAATGAAAAAACAAAGCAATGTAAGAGACCAATGGGATAATATAAAGCAGGTCAATCTACCCATAATGGGGATTCCAGAAGGAGAAGAAAGAAAAAAGGGGATAAAAAATGTATTTGAAGAAACTATGGCTGAAAACTTGCCAAGCCTAAAGAAACAGATATCTAGATAAGGAAGCACAGAGAGTCCCAAATAAGGTAAACGCAAAGTAGACCTATACCAAGACATATTATAATAAACATGGCAAAAGTTAAAGAGAGAATTCTAAAGGCAGCAAAAGAAAAACAAAGTTTAAAAGATTAATTAAAAGATTAAAAGATAATTAAGATTAAAAAAAACTTAAAACAAAGATTAATTAAAAGGGAACCCTCCCATAAGGCTATCAGCTAATTTTTCTAAAGAAATGCTGCAGGCCAGAAGTGAGTGGCAAAATATATTCAAAGTCTTGAAATGGGAAAATCTGTAACCTAGAATACTCTACCCAGCAAGATTATCATTTAGAAGAGGAGGGGAAATAAAGAATTTCTCAGACAAGCAAAAACAAAAAGAAAACAGCAATACTAAACCTATCTGAAAAGAAATATTGAAAGGTCTTCTCTAAATAGAAAAGAAACAAAAAGATACAGGAAGGACGAAATCACTATTGGAAAGTAAATCACTTAAATTAGCCAGTATATATAGATCAAAAAGAAAAAATCAAAAACCAATTTGTGAAAGCGACAATAAAACAAGGAACAGCAAAAGGATAAACATGAAGACGTAAAAAAAAAGGACATCAAAACCATAAAAGGTGGGGAAGGAAAGTAAGAAAATGTAGACTTTTTTAAGAATGTGTTTGGGCCTATATGACTATCAGTCTAAAACAAGCAGATACAGGAAGGGGTTCACATACTTGAAAAACAGGGCAACTGCAAGTCAAAAACATACAATAGATTCACAAAAACCAGAAAGAAAACACAAGCATAAAGGGAAATCCTCAAACCACAAAAAGGAACAAAGAAGAAACATAGAATCAACTGGAAAACAAGATTTAAAATGGCAATAAATACATATGTATCAATAAGTACCTTAAATGTCAATGGACTGAACGCTCCAATAAAAAGACACAGGACTTCCCTGGTGGCGCAGTGGTTAAGACTCCGTGCTCCCAATGCAGGGGGCCCAGGTTCAATCCCTGGTCAGGGAACTAGATCCCACAGGCATGCTGCAACTAAGAAGCCCACCTGCCGCAACTAAGGAGCCAATGTGCTGCAACTAAGACCCAGCACTACCAAATAAATAAATTAATTAATTAAAAAAAACAACCACAGTGGCAGACTGGATTAAAAAACAAGAGCCTACAATATGCTGCCTACAAGAGACCCACCTTAGTGCAAAGGACACACATAGATGGAGAGTGAGGGGATGGAAAAAGATATCATGCAAACGGAAATGACAAGAATGCAGCAGTTGCAATACTCATAACAGACAAAATAGACTTTAAAACAAAGATCATAAAGAAACATAAAGAAGGACACTATATAATGGTAAAAGGATCAATACAAGAAGAGGCTTTTACACGCATCAACATATATGCACGTAATATAGGAGGCACCCAAATACATAAAACAAATACTAACAGACATAAAGGGAGAAACTGATGGGAATACAATAGTAGTAGGAGATTTTAACACACACTAACATCAATGGACAGATCTTCTGGACAAGATCAATAAGGCAACAGAGGTCCTAAATGATACAGTAGAGAGGTTAGAATTGATATTTTCAGGACATTATATCCAAGAAAAAGAACAGAATATGCATTCTTTTCAAGTGCACATGGACCATTCTCTAAGACTGACCACATACTAGGGCACAAAACTAACCTCAACAAATTTAAGCATACAGAAATTATTTCAAGCATCTTCTCTGACCACAACAGCATGAAACCAGAAATCAAGCACAGAAAAAGAAATGAGAAAAAAACGATTACACAGAGACTAAACAACATGTTACTAAAAAACCAATGGGTCAATGAGGAAATCAAAAAGAAATTAGGGACTTGCCTGGTGGTCAAGTGGTTAAGACTCTGCATGCCCAATGCAGGGGGCCTGGGTTCGATCCCTGGTCAGGGAACTAGATCCCGTGTGCCGCAACTAAAGATCCCATATGCTGCAACGAAGATCCCACACATGGTGACAAAGATGCCATGTGCCACAACCAAGACTTGGCACAACCAAATAAATTAATAAACAAATTTTTTTTTTAAAAAAAGAAAAATTAAAAATACCTTGAGACCAATGGCAATGAAAACACAACCATACAAAATCTATGGGACACAGCAAAAGCAGTTCTTAGAGGGAAGTGCATAGCGATACAGGCTTTCCTCAAAACAAACAAACAAACAAAATCTCAAATAACCTAATATGCCACCTCAAAGAATTAGAAAAAGAACAAACAAAACTGAAAGTCAGCGGAAGGAAGGAAATAATAAAGATCAGGGAGGAAATGAATAAAATAGAGATTTAAAAAACAATAGAAAAAAATCAGTAAAAACAAGAGCTGGTGCTTTGAAAGGGTAAACAAAATGAACAAACCTCTGGCCAGGCTCACCAAGAAGAGAAGAGAGACAATCCAAATAAACAAAATAAAAAAATGAAAAAGGAGAAATCTCAACTGATACTTGAGAAATACAAAAAACCGTAAGACAATACTATGAACAATTATATGCCACCAAATTCAACAATGTAGAAGAAACGGACAACTTTCTAGAAACATGCAGCCCACCAAAATGGAATCAAGAAGCAATAAATAATTTGAACAGACCGATCACTAGAAGTGAAATAGAATCCATAGTCAAAAAACTTCCTACAAACAGAAGTCCAGGACCAGATGGCTTCACACCCAAATTCTACCAAACATACAAAGATGAACTTATACTGATTCTTCTCAAACTCTTCCAAAAACTTGAGGAGGGAACACTCCCAGACATTCTATGAAGCCACCATCACCCTGACACCAGGGACAAACCAGACAAAGACACCACCAAGAAGGAAAATTACAGGCCAATATCTTTGATGCATGCAGATGCAAAAATCCTCAACAAACTATTAGCAAACCAAACCCAACAACACATAAAAAAGATCATACACCACGACCAAGTGGGATTCATCCCAACTTCACAAGGATGGTTCAACATATGCAAATCAATCAATGTGATACACCACATCAACAAAAGAAAAGACAAAAACCACATGGTCATCTCAATAGATGCAGAAAAAGCATCTGACAAAATTCAACATCCATTCATGATAAAAACTCTCACCAAAGTGGGTATAGAGGGAGCATCTCTCAACATAATAAAAGCTATCTATGACAAACCCACAGCCAATGTAATACCCAATGTAACACCCAAAAGCTGAAAGCCTTTCTGCTAAAATCTGGAACTCAAGGATGCCCACTCTCACCTCTTCTATTCAACATAGTACTGAAAGTCCTAGCCACAGCAATCAGACAAGACAAAGAAATAAAAGGTATCCAAATTGAAAGGGAAGAGGTAAAATGGTCACTATATGCAGATGACATGACACTACATTCAATATATAGAACACCCTAAGGACTCCACACAAAAACTACTAGATCTAATAAATGAATTCAGCTAAGCAGCAGGAAACAAGATTAACATTTGGAAATCTGTTGCCTTTCTTTACACTAACAATGAAATAACAGAACGGGAATGTAAAAAAAACAATACCTTTTAAAATGGCACCAGAACCCAAAAAACAAAAAAACCGAGGAATAAACATGACCAAGGAAGTGAAAGACTTATACACTGAGAACTACAAAACATAAATAAGGAAATTAAAGAGGATTCAAAGAAATAGGAAGATATCCCATGCTCTTGGATTGGAACAATGTTGTTAAAATGGCCATATTACCCAAAGCAACCTACAGCTTTAATGTGATCCCTATCAAATGACCCATGACATTTTTCACAGAACTAGAACAAATAATTCTAAAATTTACATTGAACCATAAAAGACCCAGAATTGCCAAAGCAATCCTGAGGCAAAAAAACAAGGCAGGAGGCATTTCCCTCCCAGACTTCAGACAGTACTACAAAGCTACAGTAATCAAAACAGCATAGTACTGGCACAAAAATAGACATATGGATCAATGAAACGGAACAGAGCCCAGAAACAAACCCATACACTTACGGTCAATCTTCGACAAAGAAGGAAAGAATATACAATGGGAAAAAGACGGTCTCTTCAGCAAGTGGTGTTGGGAAAGTTGGACAGCTGCATGTAAATTAATGAATTTAGAACACACCATCTCACCATACACAAAAATAAACTCAAAATGGGTTAAAGATTTAAACATAAGACATGACACCATAAAAATCCTAGGAAAAATCCTAGGGAAAACATTTTCTGACATAAATTGTAACAATGTTTTTTAGGTCAGTCTCCCAAGGCAATAGAAATAAAAACAAAAATAAACAAATGAGACCTAATCAAACTTTTAAGCTTTTGCACATCAAAGGAAACCATAAACAAGATGAAAAGACAACCCTCAGAATGGGAGAAAATATTTGCAAGTGATGCGACTAACAAGGGCTTAATCTCCAAAATATACAAACAGCTCATACAACTCGACAACAAAAGAACAAACAACACAATCAAAAAATGGGCTGAAGACTTTAATGGACATTTCTCCAAGGAAGACATACAGATGGCCAGTAAAGAAAAGATGCTCTAGATGCAAAGATTCTTAACAAAACTTTAGCAAATTGAATGTGACAATATATAAAAAGGGTACAGTGTTGGGAAAAGAGCCAGGAAGCCTGGGTGCCTAAACTGAATGAGCCGGGAAAGTGAGCTGAAATCTGAGAAGTAAAGGGAACTAGATCAAGAGGGCCAGAGTGCATGTTCCAGATCACCTGACTTAATTGGTTTTATTTATTTATTTATTTTGGCCACAGCATGTGGGATCTTAGTTCCCCAAGCAGGGATGGAACCTGTGCCCCCTGCATTGGAAGCACAGACTCTTAACCACTGGACTGCCAGGGAAGTCCCATGACTTAATTGGTTTTAATGGCCCTGAACTGAATGGGTAATACTAATGGTGATAATTTGAGACCCCTTTATAAGCAAAAAGGGAAGATGTGCGGGGACAGTGAATACCACAGAGAGAAATGGTAACCTCAGCGTAAGGACCTGGACTTTTAATCTGAGTGGGATACTTGAGAAGCCAGTATAGGGTTTTGAGAAGAGGAGTGATATATCATTATTTGACTGTGTTTTAACACTCTATTTTGTTGAGAACATATTTTAGTAGAGTAAGGACAGAATCAGGTAGACCAAATAATATGTAAATCAAAGTATTCTGTAAATTATAAGTTAAATATTAATGAATCACATATTGGGATAATTTATAAAAAAAAGAAAAGATGCTCAACATCACTAATTATCAGAGAAATGCAAATCAAAACTACAATGAGGTACCATCTCACACCACTCAGAATGGCCATCGTTAAAAAGTCTACAAATAATAAATGCTGGAGATGGTGTGGAGAAAAGAGAACTCTCCTACACTGTTGGTGGAAATGTAAGTTGTTGCAGCCACTATGGAAAACAGTATAGCAGTTCCTTAGAAAACTAAACATAGAATTATCATATGGTCCAGCAATCCCACTCCTGGGCATATACCCAGACAAAACTCGAATCGAGAAAGATATATGCACCCCTATGTTCATAGCAGCACTATTCACAATAGCCAAGACAAGGAAACAACCTAAATGTCCATCGCCAGATGAATGGATAAAGAAGATGTGGTGCATATATACAATGGAATACCACTCAGCCATAACAAGGAACAAAATGATGCCATCTGCATCAACATAGACGGACCTAGAGATTATCATACTAAGTACGTCAGAAAGAGAAAGACAAAGTCCATATGATATCACTTGAATGGGGAATCTAAAATATGGCACAAAGGAACCTATCTATGAAACAGAAACAGACTCACAGACATAGAGAACAGACTTGTGGTTGCCAAGGGGGAAGGGGGGAGGGAGAGGGATGGACTAGAAGTCTGGGGTTAGTAGATGCAAACTATTACATTTAGAATGAATAAACAACAAGGTCCTACTGTAGAGTACAGGAAACTATATCCAATCTCCTGGGATAAACCATAATGGAAAAGAATATTAAAAAAATGTGTATATGCATATAATTGAGTCACTTTGCTGTACAGCAGAAATTAGCTCCACATTGTAAATCAACTATACTCCAATAAGAAAAAAAAAGACTTCCCGATATAACACAGGGAAGAGAGCCAATACTCCATAATAACTATAAACGGAGTATAACCTCTAAAAATTCTGAGCCACTATATTGTACATAGTAACTTCTATAATATTGTACATCAACTGTACTTCAATAAAAAAAGAATGCTACATAAACTAGTTACTATAGTATGTAATCTTAGGATTGATTTTTCTCACTAAGCTAATTCCGTGCAGATCCATGCAAACTGTTGCATGTATCAACAGTCTGTTTCACTAATTGCTGAGTGGTAGTTGACGGTATAGATTTGCCATCATCTGTTTAACCATTCACTAATTGAAGGATACCTGGGTTGTTTCAAGTTTCTGGCTATCATGAACAAAGCTTCTATAACCAAAAAAAAACCAAGACTTGCCAAGACGGAAAGAACCCCAGAGCTGGTTGACTCTACATCCTTATTTTAGACTGTTCTACCTTGGAGCCTCCTGCTTCAGTATAAGGCAGGGCCAAAGTCAGGACACCAGTTTCTAGACTCTTAAGCTAATTTTTTTTTTTTTTTTTTTTGCGGTACGCGGGCCTCTCACTGTTGTGGCCTCTCCCGTTGCGGAGCACAGGCTCTGGACGCGCAGGCTCAGCGGCCATGGCTCACGGGCCCAGCCGCTCCGCGGCATGTGGGATCCTCCCGGACCGGGGCACGAACCCGTGTCCCCTGCATCGGCAGGCGGACTCTCAACCACTGCGCCACCAGGGAAGCCCTTAAGCTAATACTCTTTTACCTCCATTCTCTAACTAAGAAAGGGTTTTCTCAATCTGAGGCAATTGATGGAATCAGTATAATTCAAAAAAAAAAATAACAACTTTTTCACATTCCATAAAAGAGGAAAAAAAAGCAAATTTTAAGAAGTCACTTATTTTAAACCTGAGGCAATCCTAAACTTCATAAATTAAGGATTCACTTATGGGCTTAGCTCCGGCTTTGCAATTAGTTATCCTGAAATTTTTAAAAAATGGAACTCAGAACCTGAAAATCTTTCTGATACAAAAACAAGGCACTGTATCTGTATGTGTGGTTTTATCATAAAATGAGTGTCCTAATTTGTAACTGCTTTATTTTTTATAACAATGGGTATGTTTTGCCAAAACTAAACTTTCTACATTTTGAACTTATAAAAACAAGTATTAATATTTAAACTTACATTCAAAAGACGGTTCAAATTCCTCATGATCCTTAAAAGCTAGCTTGTCCAGATTTGAAAATTCACTTTTGTCTTGAAGTTCTGTTTCTCTTTGATAAAGACTGGATGGGAAGAATAAAATTCAAGAATGTGAAGCTTTAATAATATAAGACACAAGAGCACAGGGTGATGAAAAAGCCTTTTGTGACTCAAGAAAATGCTTTAGATAATTAATTTTTCGTGCACTCATAGAGAATAAGAGCTATGGTGCACTGGGCGCTCTCCACGCACCAGGCATCATTCCAAACAGTTAATATACTTTAACTCAGCCACTCCTCCAGACCACCTCATGCTGTGAGGTAGGTACTACCACTGTTAACAAAGAATAACGTTGCACTCTCAAGGCTGTTCCTAGAAGGAATTTTTTTTTTTTAAAAAGAACTACAAAAAATTTTTGACAAGTTTTTGAAAAACTGTGCACACCTTTAGCATGAGCCAGCTAAAGATGCAACACACCACAGTGCCCTACCTCGGCCCATGTGTGTCCTGCCTCTCCTCTTGGCTTTAGCACAGGAGTGATATAAAAAATATTACATACTTGAGGACCAGGACAGGCACATGTGGCAGTTTTCAACTCTGTACAGTAGAACTGCATCAACACATAGATGCCTAGGCCTGAGCCCAGAACAAAGGAGTCAGAATCTCCTGCCATGGGACTAGGCATAGGCAGGAATCCCCCATGTGACTCGAATCCCAGCCTGCCCCTCCCTCCCCCGAGCTTCTCAACACACCCACCGCATCCTGCTTCAGCCATCATATCCTAGGACCCACTACCACTTTCGAATTTATTTCAATGATTTACAAAGTGGAAACTTATTTGCTTATATTTAAATGCCTAAATATCTGTGACTTTTTAATGATGTATGAAACTATTTTAAGTTTACACTGAATTTATTTGCTTTTGCAGAGTCTGTACATCTGTTTTATCTTTATAAACCAAGTCTATTCATGGAACTATGCAAATGCTTATTAATACCATAGTACATATTCTTCTTTTTTTTTCTTGCGGTACACGGGCCTCTCACTGTTTTGGCCCCTCCCGTTGCGGAGCACAGGCTCCGGACGCGCAGGCTCAGCGGCCATGGCTCCGCGGCATGTGGGCTCTTCCCGGACCGGGGCACGAACCCACGTCCCTTGCATCGGCAGGCAGACTCTCAACCACTGTGCCACCAGGGAAGCCCATCCATAGTATATATTCTATACATCAAGTTTAGCAAACGAGTAAAAATTACTCATTTGCTAAAAGGAGTCTTTTTCCCCCCAAGTAATGCAGATGATTCCCAAAGATCACACATCTCACAATCTGACTGCAAATTCTATACTGCCACATAGTCTTTAATATCACCTAAAAGACCAAACACGCCATGACGGAGATCATAGGCAGCAACCAGCCTTGGCAGAGGCTGGGCAGAAGGCGGTACATACCCGGGCTTCTGCTCCGCAGGGCTGGAGAGTGAGTGCACAGAGAGGCTGTACCTGGACTCGGCAGGTGAAGGCTGTGGCGTTCTGTCGGGACAGGGGACAGTGGCCGGGGACTGGCCCAGACCTACAAGGCAGGAGGAACCAGGGTGAGTATGTTACAGATTGTGGGGAGAAGACAGCAGTGTGGTTTCTAAAGAATTCTATTACTTTGAAAATGAATTCTATCATCCTTGCAAACAGTGGAGTTGTGTAAATGATCCACAGAACTGACAATTCAGGCACCTGAATGAAACTGCAGCGGTAACAAGAAAACACATGAAAGTAACCGGCAGCCAAGGCAAGCCAGTGCCAGTCTCTGAGCACCTTTCCGTGCCGAGCAATACGCTGGCACTTGACGCTCTGTCCCACGGCCTCCCACAACAACTGCGACTCGGGGCAGACGCCATGGTTCCCCAGGAGCCCGCAGTTCAAAGGCAGGGCTCTCCTGGGCCCGGCTCCCACGACCTGCTGCTGCGCTGGCTGCGCTCCTGCGGTCCTCATCCTGGGCCGATGAGGACCAACCCACCCACATCCAGAGCATCCCCAACCCCTGTGGCAGTAGCTTACCTTCCAGGTACATCTCACTATCAAGGCTTCTCCTTGCTTTGGGGACGGGAGTGGAGGAGAGGCGTCTGGAGGCCGTATCCTTGTGTGACCTTGAGGCTGTGCTGCCTGGCACGTCAGATACCTCACTCTCGTCCCCGCTATGCGCATTCAACAGAGGCTGCTGAGAGGCAACTCTGTCCTCTGCAAACACACACCTCTCAGGAGCACCTGCAGGGACGTTCTTGAGAGCTCTCAGCAGGTGCAGGGCGGGCAGGCTCCTGTTTGCCGATGGGCTCTTGGCGGGGCACCGACTGACCCTTCGATGGTAGTTTTGGAAAGCTTTTTCCAAACGCTCGGCCTCTTGCTCCAGCTCTCTCACCCTTGCCATGGTATTGGCTACAAACTCAAGGTCGGAATCGGGGGAACTACTCTCCGTGCTGGCATTTGGGTAACTGGGGATCTGTGGTATAACTGGGTCCGCCATCAGTTCATCTTGTCTCAGAGGATTTTTCAAGAAATCCCCGCTTATGTCGTCATCACAAGGTCCCTCCTTGCCACTCATTAACCCACTGATGGAGTGATGTAACAAAGACTGCTTCGTGTTGCGGTACAGTTCATTCTCCAGAGCTACGGGTTACAAACAGACAGACAGTGTGAGACAGGAAGGGAAAAGGTGGAGAATCAAATTAAAATTTACTGAGAATTTCTTTTCTGAAAAATCAAAGTAATAAGGGCAAACTGGCACATTAAACAGTTTGTGGAGGGAGCAATCAAGATGGTGGAAGAGCAGGACATGGAGCTCACCTCCTCCCATAAATACATCAAAAATATATCTACATGTGTAATGATTCTCACAGAATATCTACGGAACGCTAGCAGAAGACCTCAGACATCTGAAAGAGCAAGAAAATCTCCATGCAACCAGGTAGGACAAAAGAAAAAAGAAAAAAAAGAAAGAAAGTGAGAAAGGAATCGGGACAGGACCTGCACCCTGGGAGGGAGCTGTTAAAGAGGCCAGGTTCCTGCACCCCAGGAAGTCCCTTCATCGGCATGGAGATCAGCCGGGACAGACACAGAGCTTTGGAGGAGAACGCAGCAACCAGTCTGCAGCAGCTAGGATGGAGAGAGACCTGCACAAAAGGTCTGTGCCACCGCCCTGTACTCCCCAGCCTGAGATGCGCATCCGCCAGTGTGGGCCGGGGCTGGGTGCTGAAGCTCACGCTTCAGAGATCAGACCCAGGGAGAGGACTGGGGTGGGCTGCGTGGAAACAGCCTGAAGGAGCTGAAGTCTGATGCAACCACACCTGAGGGTGTAGGCAGAGGAAGCCAGGTGCCACTGTTTGGGGGGTGAGCGAGGGGAGGGGAGGGGAGGGGTGGGGCCCACCACTGCAGCCTTTTTCGCTGTGCACGCTCTAAGGCAGCAGGACACCACCTACAGGAGCTACAGGAGCAGTCTCCAGCTGCCACCACCACTGCCCTCCCAGACTCCAGGAGTGGTTGCAAGCCACCACAGCTGCCTTCCCAGGCCCCAGGAGCAGTTGCAAGCTGCCTCTGCTCCCACTGTGTGCTCCAGGGGTGCACGAGACCCCACTGCTGCCGAGAACTCCAGGACTGGGCAGCAGCTGCCGCGTCTGCACACCCCCTCGATCAAGGGGATAACGACCAGCACACGTTGAGGAAAGAGGCGACAGGCATCCATACTAAAAACGGCTCTCATGCCAAAAAATATGAAATCCACAGACGCTACACAGGGATGATGCCACATATAAATAGCCCTCTAAGACCACAGTAGATAACTGATTCTCCTAAACTCACAGAATAAGAGAAATATAAGTAAAATGAAGAAGCAGAGGAACCACTCCCAGTTAAAAGACCAAGAAAATTCCCCTAAAAGAACAAACAATGAAACAGATCTCTTCAGTTTATTAGACACCAATTTCAAAAAGGAGATGAGGAAAATACTGAAGGAATTAAGAAAGGATATCAACAAAAATGCAGAATACTGTAAAAAGGAACTAGAAACTATAAAGTGGAACCAAGAAAAATTAGAAAACTCATTTGCCGAGACGAAAACTGAACTAAAGGCAATGAATAGTAGAATGAATAATGCAAAAGAACAGGCAATTCCCTGGTGGTCCAGTGGTTAGGACTCTGCGCTTTCACTGCCGAGGGTGCAGGTTCAATCCCTGGTCAGGAAACTAAGATCCCGCAAGCTGTGCAGCATGGCCACAACAAAACAAATAATGCAGAAGAACGAATAAATCATCTGGAAGATAGAATAATGGAAATCACCCAATCAGGACAGCAGACAGAAAGCAAAATGAAAAAAAAAATGAAACCAATATAAGAGAACTATGGGACAATATAAAGTGTGCCAATCTATGCATAATAGGGATTCCAGAAGTGGAAGAAAGAGAAAAGGGGATCGAAAATGTATTTGAAGAAACTATGGCTGAAAACTTCTCAAACCTCAAGAAGTAAACAGATATCCAAGTGCAGGAGGCACAGAGGGTCCCAAACAATGTAAACCCAAAGAGACCTATAGCAAGACATATTATAATAAAAATGGTAAAAGTTAAAGAGAAGATGCTAACAGCAGCAAGAGAAAAACAAGGAGTTAATTACAAGGGAACCCCCATAAAGCTATCAGCTGACTTCTTTACACAAACACTGCAGGCCAGAAGGGAGTGGCGAGGGATTGATTCAAAGTCCTGAAAGGGAAAAATCTGCAACCTAGGATACTCTACCCAGCAAAATTATCATTTAGAATACAAGGAGAGATTAAGAATTTCTCAGACAAGTGAAAACTAAAAGAATACAGCAACACTAAACCTATCCTAAAGGAAACATTGAAAGGTCTTCTCTAAATAGAAAAGAGGAAAAAGCAAATCAACTAAATAAGCCAGTACACAGATTAAAAAAGAATCAAAAAATTTCTGTGAAATGACGATAACCACAATGAACAGCAAAAGAATGAATATAAAGATGTAAAAGGGGACATCAAAATCTTAAAATATGGGGGAGGAGATTAAGAAAACGTAGATTATTTTTTCATTTCCTAGCATGCGTTTCAGGCTATATGGCTACCAGTCTAAGGCAAGTAGATACAGAATGGGGTTAATATACTTGAAAACAGGGTAACCACAAATCAAAAACATACAACAGATTCACAAAAAAACAAAAACAAGAGAACGTAAGCATAATACAAAAGAAAATCATCAAACCACCCAAGGAAAAACAAAAACAAATGGACAAATATAAAATCAATGGGAAAACAAGGCTTAAAACTGCAATAAATACATATCTATCAATAATCATCTTAAGTGTAAACAGACTGAATGCTCCAATCAAAAGACACAAAGTGGCAGATTGGATTAAAAAGAAAACAAGAGCCTACAATAGGCTGACTACAAGAGACCCACTTTAGGGCAAAGGACACACATAGATTGAAAGTGAGGGTATGTAAAAAGATATTTCATTCAAACGGAAATGACAAGAAAGCAGGGATTGCAATACTCACATCAGACAAAATAGACTTTAAAACAAAGGCCATAAAGAAAGATAAAGGAGGACACTATACAATGATAAAAGGATCAATACAAGAAGAGGATTTTACAGACATCAACATATATGCACCTAATACAGGAGGAACCAAATACATAAAACAAATACTAACAGACATAAGGGAGAAACTGACAAGAATAATAGTAGGAAACTTTAACATCCCACTCACATCAATGGATGGATCTTGTAGACAAAAAAAAAAAAAAAAAAAATCAGTAAGGCAACAGAGATACTAAACAACACTACAGTTAGACTTAACTGATAGTTTCAGAACACTACATGCAAAACAAAACAAAAAGAAAACCAGAATACACATGCTTCACAAGTGCACATGGAACATTCTCTAGGATTGACCACATACTAGGGCACAAAAAAAGCCTCAACAAATTTAAGAGTACAGAGATTATCTCAAGCATCTTTTCTGACTACAGTGGCATGAAACTAGAAATCAACCACAGAAAAAGAAATGAGAAAAAACGATTACATGGAGACTAAACAACATGCTACTAAAAAAGCAACGGATCGGGCTTCCCTGGTGGCGCAGTGGTTGAGAGTCCGCCTGCCAATGCAGGGGACGCGGGTTCGTGCCCCGGTCTGGCAGGACCCCATGTGCTGTGGAGCGGCTGGGCCCGTGAGCCATGGCCGCTGGGCCTGCACGTCCGGAGCCTGTGCTCCGCAAACGGGAGAGGCCACAACAGTGAGAGGCCCACATACCGCCAAAAAAAAAAAAAAAGCAATGGATCAGTGATGAAATCAAAGAGGAAATTAAAAAATACCTCGAGACAAATGACAATGAAAACAGAACCATAAAAAATCTATGGGACATAGCAAAAGCAGTTCTTAGAGGGAAGTTCATAGTGATACAGGCCTTCCTCAAAAAAAACAAAAAAACAAAAAAAATGAGAAAAGTGTCAAATAAAAAACCTAACCTACCACTTAAAAAAATTAGAAAAAGAAGAACAAACAAAACCTAAAGTCACCAGAAGGAAGGAATAATAAAGATGAGAGAGAAAATAGACATTAAAAAAATAGAAAAGGCCAATAAAACCAACAACTGGTTCTATGAAAGGGTAAACAAGATTGACAAACCTCTGGCCAGGCTCACCAAGAAGACAGAGAACCCAACGAAACAAAATAAAGAAAGGAAAAAGGAGATATAACGACCAATACCACAGAAATACAAAAAACCCTAAGGGAATACTATGAACAATTATATGCTAACAAATTTGACAACCTAGAAGAACTGGACAACTTTCTAGAAACATATAGCCCACCAAAATGGAATCAAGAAGAAATAAAGAATTTCAACAGACGGATATTAGAAGTGAAATAGAATCTGTAGTCAACAAACTCCCTACAAACAGAAGTCCAGGACCAGATGGCTTCACACCCAAATTCTACCAAACATACAAAAAAGAACTTATACTGATCCTTCTCAGACTCTTCCAAAAATTTGAGGAGGAGGAAACACTCCCAAACACATTCTATGAAGCCACCATCACCCTGATACCAAAACCAGACAAAGACACCGCCAAAAAAGAAAACTTCAGGCCAATATCTCTGATGACTATAGATTCAAAAATCCTCAACAAACTATTAGCAAACCGAATCCAACAACACATACAAAGATCATACACCACGACCAAGTGGGATTCATCCCAACTTCACAAGGATGGTTCAACATATGCAAATCAATCAATGTGATATACCATATCAACAAAAGAAAAGACAAAAACCACATGGTCATCTCAATAGATGCAGAAAAAGCATCTGACAAAATTCAACATCCATTCATGATAAAAACTCTCACCAAAGTGGGTATAGAGGGAGCATGTCTCAACATAATAAAAGCTACTTATGACAAACCCACAGCCAATGTAATACTCAACAGTGAAAAGCTGAAAGCCTTCCTGCTAAAATCTGGAACAACTCAAGGATGCCCACCCTCACCCCTTCTATTCAACATAGTACTGAAAGTCCTAGCCACAGCAATCAGACAAGACAAAGAAATAAAAGGTATCCAAATTGAAAGGGAAGAGGTAAAATGGTCACTATATGCAGGTGACATGATACCATATACAGAAAACCCTAAAGACGCCACACAAAAACTACCAGAACTGATAAACGAATTCAGCAAGGTAGCAGGATACGAGATTAACATACAGAAATCTGTTGCATTTCTTTACACTAACAAAGAAATAACAGAAGGGAATGTAAAAAAACAATACCTTTCAAAATCACACCTCAAAAAATAAAATACTTAGGAATGAACCTGACCAAGGAGGTGGAAGACTTATACGCTGAGAATTATGAAACATTAGTAAAGGAAACTGAAGATGACTCAAAGAAATAGAAATGATAGCCCATGCTCTTGGATTGGAAGAATGTTGTTAAAATGGCCATACTACCCAAAGCAATCTACAGATTTAATGCGATCCCTATCAAATGACCCATGACATTTTTCACAGAACTAGAACAAATAATCCTAAAATTTATATAGAACCATAAAAGACCCAGAATTGCCAAAGCAATCCTAAGGCAAAAACACAAAGCAGGAGGCATTACCCTCCCAGACTTCAGACAATACTACAAAGCTACAGTAATCAAAACGGCATGGTATTGGGACAAAAACAGACATATGGATCAATGGAACAGAATAAAGAGCCCAGAAATAAACCCACACACCTATGGTCAATTAATCTTCAACAAAAAAGGCAAGAATATACTTATACAATGGAAAAAGGACAGACTCTTCAGCAAGTGGTGTTGGGAAAGTTGGACAGCTACATATAAATCAATGAAGTCAGAACACACCCTCTCATGATACACAAAAATAAACTCAAAATGGCTTAAAGACTTAAACATAAGACATGACACCATAAAATATGTAGAAGAGAACACAGGCAAACCATTCTCTGACATAAATCGTACCAATGTTTTCTTAGGTCAGTCTCCCAAGGCAATAGAAATAAAAGCAAAAATAAACAAACAGGACCTAATCAAACTTACAAGCTTCTGCACAGCAAAGGAAACCATGAAACAAAAGCCAGCCCACAGAATGGGAGAAAATATTTGATAACGATGCGACCAACAAGGGCTTAATTTCCAAAATATACACAGAGCTCATACAGTTCAACAACAAAAAAACAAACAACGGAATCAAAAAATTGTCAGAAGACCTATGTAGACATTTCTCCAAAGAAGAAATACAAATGGCCAATAGGCACATGAAAAGACACTCAACATCGCTAATCATTAGAGAAATTCAAATCAAAACTACAATGAGGTACCACCACACACCAGTCAGAATAGCCATCATTAAAAAATCTACAAATAACAAATGCTGGAGAGGGTGTGGAGAAAAGGGAACCCTCCTACACTGTTGGTGGGAATGTATATTGGTACAGCCATTATGGAAAACAGTATGGAGGTTCCTCAGTAAAGTAAAAATAGAATTACCATATGATCCAGCAATCCCACTCCTGGGCACGTATACAGACAAAAGTCTAATCCAAAAAGATATATGCACCCATAAGTTCATAGCAGCACTATTTACAAGAACTAAGACATGGAAACCTAAATGTCCATCAACAGATGGATGGATAAAGAAGATGTGGTACACACACACACACACACACACACACACACAATGGAATATCACTCAGCTGTAAAAAAAAAAAAAAAGAAGAAAATAATGCCACTTGCAGCAACATGGATGCAACCAGAGAATATCACACCAAGTGAAGTAAGTCAGAAAGAGAAAACAAATACCACGTGATACCACATGTGGAATCTAAGATGTGTTCAATTGTGTCACATTTACGAAACAGAAAGACTCATGGACAAAGAGAACAGACTTGTGGTTGCCAAGAGGGAGGGGGTTGGGGGAGGGATGGAATGGGAGGTTGGGGTTAGCAGATGTAAGCTATTATATATAGAATGGATAAACAACAAGGTCCTACTGTATAGCACAGGAAACTATATATTCAGTATCCTATGATAAACCATAATGGAAAATAGTATCAAAAAGAATATATATATACGTGTAACTGAATCAGTCTGCTGTACAGCAGAAATTAACATTGTTAATCAACTATACTTCAATAAATAAAAATAAAAAAATAAAATAGTTTGTGAAAGCACGGTCATAACAGTAATTATTAACATTTACTTGAGAGCTCATGTGTACCAGCTACTGCTTCATATGCCTTCATTCGTAACGCATGTTATTATTTCACAATCCATTATGCACGACCTTGAAATCTAAAAGCTTTGAGAACTGAAAAGGTATTTACAATGTATTAGGGGACAAAGCCTAACCAGACTTGAACTCATGTGGTTGAAAAATCTGACCTGAGCTGATATAAACCCATTTATAATCTTTAATTATTTCACCCAGCATGAATGTTCACACATTTGACTTCAAAATAATGAACGCGTCGCACTACAGGATGCCGCCCCCGAACTCCCAGGGCTGCGGCAAAATCCACTGCATACGGCCTGAGTCTCAAATAAGGAGGACATGCGGTCAGGCCACCACTGTGGGCCCAGAACTCTCACGGCTCCCATGCCACGGATGGGGGACTGCGGCTGAATCCCCCAGTTAGCGAGGCATCGAGCCACTGCGCTGGCCTAATGCAAAGCCAGTAAATGTGATCACTCCTCTCCTGCAAAGCCACCTTGATGATGCCACGGGACAGATGCTTGTGATGCCCATGTTCCAGAAGCTTCCAACCTCATTAAACTATTTCTAATGACAGGAGATTGGTACAGGTTTCAGCTGTGGGCAGTTTGGCAAAGGCAGAATTGTGGAGAGAAAATGAGGAACGGGAAAGAGTAGAGATGAGTAAAGAGACCACAATAAAAGTGGCGTGGGGAGAAGGGGCCAAGGGCCTAAGTGGGAAGAAGGAACTGAAGAAGGCTCAAAATCACGAACACTCAGGAACTTCCACTGAGCTTGGAAGCAGCTAAAGGAAGTGTCTAAGCCTCGGAACACTTGTTATGAAGGAGGAGGGGCAGATGTCACGCATCCACAGGAAGACATAGTAATCAGATGGTAGCACTGGCCATCTCCCCAGTGTTTCATATGCCCCAGGCACTGTACTGGAGCCAATCACCTTTCCCCTTCGTCCTCCATGGCACAGAAGGTATTATTATCCTCATTACAAAGGGGGCAACTGAGGCCCAAGGAAGTTAAAAGCAACATGTCCAAGGCCAAACAACTAACTTCAAAATTGGGGTACAAAACAAATTTTCTGATTCCAGCGGCAGCCCTCTTTTTGCCAGGGCACTCTGCTTCTCCCACAGGTATGTACACCTGTCAAGGAGTATACAAAACCACTAAAGAGTAGACTGCTCTTATTATCAGGGTAGCAAATAAAACAGGAAAACCTAGGTCCAGGAAGAATTTGGGGGCCTCTGCATCACTACCACACCTTTCCTATCTGGGGCATGAGGCTCCCCCAAGCATGGGGCACCTGTGAAAGCAAGTCACTTCAGCTGATGACCTGGCTGGTATCCGTGAAATGGACAGGGAGTTTGACTTCTAAGATGGCCCATGGCTCTATGGCTTTACCTCTACTATGAGAATTACTGAAAATTCAATGAGTAACAATTATTACATTTCCACAAATGTCAGAAGTTTTACACACACACACACACAGACACACACACACACACACACACAGGTTAAAAATGTCTCTAACCTATCTGAGTTTGTTTCAGTTGCAATTTTAAATCGGTAACCTGCACAGTTAACCTCTTGACAGAAGCATCGTATTCTAATATCCGGGCCTTCAGCTGGGCACAGTGCTCAATCTGCAGAGAATTAGAGAAGAAAAAAAAATCAACATAAAACAAATCACAGCTCACTTCAAAGGGAACAATTCTCTCATTGGGCTTATTCTCTCTTTTTGTTTTGCCAATTCTGAGCAGCTTTATACCCGTAAACCACAGGGTCCCTTTAAAATGACGACCGATGACGCAAGTTTCCATTTCTTCTTACATGCACGTCAGAGCAGCTACTCCAGGGCATGGGAAGACACCAGAGAGAGGGCAGCAGTATTTCCAAGTCACAGGGTGAGCATCGAGACACTTCCACTGTGGGCACCATCAGGACTTGGAAAATTTTGTGTGTGAGTTTGCTTGCCTCTGGATTTTGTGACTATTATGAATATAGAGTCACATGACCACTGGACAGTTCTCTCAGAGGAGAAAGGACACCCTTTAGCACCTTAAGGGATATCTGATGTTAAAATAAATCCCACTCACACCAGTGTGGCATGTGCCAAGTTCACACGTCTATGCAGTGGACTGGCCTGATCCCTGGGTGCTCAAGGAGAAATACTCACTTCACTTTGTAGTTGTTGTTGCAGAGCTTGTTTCTGGGTTGCAAACTCCTTATGCTCCGAGGTGATAGCATTTTCTGCTTTCTGTAATTCTTTCTGAAAAATCAGCAGTTTAGGAGATGGCTGAGCTATGCCTAAGAAAGTAGAAGAGCCTGGTCGTTACCAACCTGAAGTGTTTTCATTTCGCTTGACTTTTTTTTTTTTTTTTTTTTTTTTTGCGGTACGCGGGCCTCTCACTGCTGTGGCCTCTCCCGTTGTGGAGCACAGACTCCGCATGCGCAGGCTCAGCGGCCATGGCTCACGGGCCCAGCCGCTCCGCGGCATGTGGGATCTTCCTGGACCGGGGCACGAACCCGTGTCCCCTGCATCGGCAGGCGGACTCTCAACCACTGCGCCACCAGGGAAGCCCTTGACTTTTTTTTTTAATTTAAGTTTAGTTAATTTACAATGTTGTGCTAGTTCCAAGTGTACACCAAAGTGACTAAGTTATACATATACATAATATATATTCTTTTTTTTTTTCGTTTTTTGCGGTACGGGGGCCTCTCACTGTTGTGGCCTCTCCCGTTGCGGAGCACAGGCTCCGGACGCGCAGGCCCAGCGGCCACGGCTCACGGCCCAACCGCTCCGCGGCATGTGGGACCCTCCCGGACCGGGTCACGAACCCGCGTCCCCTGCATCAGCAGGTGGACCCTCAACCACTGCGCCACCAGGGAAGCCCTATATATTCTTTTTCAGATCCTTTTTCATTATAGGTTATCACAAGATATTGAGTATTCTTTCCTGTGGTATACAGTAGTCCTTATTGTTTACCTATTTTTTTTTAAATTGGGGTACAGCTGCTTTACAATGTTGTATTAGTTTCTGCTGTACAACGAAGTGAGTCAGTTATACATATACCCACTCTTTTTTAGATTTCCTTCCCATTTAGGTCACTACAGAGCACTGAGTTCCCTGTGCTATACAGTCAGTTCTCATTAGTTACCTATTTTATACATAGTAGTGTATATATGTCAATCCCAATCTCCCAATTCATCCCACACCCCCTTTCCCCCTTGGTAACCGTAAGTTTGTTTTCTACATCTGTGTCTCTATTTCTGCTTTGCAAATAAGGTCACATCTGTACCATTTTTCTGGATTTCACATAAGCAATATTATATGTCTTTCTCTTTCTGACTTCTGTCGCTTGACTTTTAAAAGCAGCCAAACAAGTTTCAAATTGTTCTTCCTTTTTTTGTATGCATACAATATTGTATTAATTCTATCAAATGGACTACAGGCAATTCTGACTCACAAATTTCAAAACAAAATAATTTAATGCACATAAATGCAAATTTTACTATTCTCACATCCTTCTCCATGTAATACAATTCTTTCAAATCCTCAAATTAAGTTGAAAGCCCGCCTCTTCTCCCTACAGAGGCAGATAAGGAGTGCTCTACCAAAACCTGTCAATGACTGCCCTGAGGTCCAATTCGATCTGTGCATCTGTCAGGGGCTCTCAGGGTCCAGGCAGAAAACAGACGGCATGCCCAATTCAGGTCATCGGAGAACCCTTCAATACAGACTGACTTAGGCTGGGTCCGTAGCCACAAAGGATGGCATAGTTCCCTAGGCTACTAGCAGAGCCATGCTGTTTGTAGCCCTTGGGCCTAGAGGGCCGGGGAGGCAGGAACTCCCAGAACTGGAGAGAGCGAGCTGCTGCAGAATGCTAGAGAGGCCATCCCACAAACACTCGGACCTTGCATGGCTGAAAGGCGCAGGGCCAGCCCAGGGACGCTGTATATGGAGGTGGCAGGAGGGCAAACAACCTTGACCTCTCTCCTCCCTCCCTCCCAGTGCTTGTGGGCACTCGGCACACCTGACCAGCAGTCAGAGGGCAAGGGAAGCCCGGTACCATCTGGAGGGGCAAATTCGGACAGTTTTAAAATGTTTCTTCAGGACTGGCGGGAGAGACAAGATGGTGGAGTAAAAGGACTTCAGCTCACCTCCCCTTATGAAAACACCAAAATCACAACTAATTGCTAAACAACCACTGACTAAAAAGACTTGAACCTTCCAAAAAAGATATTCTACATCCAAAGACCAAGAAGAAGCCACAGTGAGACATTAGGAAGTTCACTTTTGCATTATGATCAAATCCCATACCTTCCAGGTGGGCGATCCACAAACTGGAAAGTAATTCTATCACAGAGGTTCTCCCATATGAGTGAGTCTGGAGCCCCACGTCAGGCTCCCCAGCCTGGGGGCCTGGCATCAGGAGGAGGAGCCCCCAGAGCATTTGGCTTTGAAGGCCAGCAGGGCTCGAGTGCAGGAGCTCCTCAGGACTGAGGAAAACAGATGGTCCTCTTGGAGGCCGCACACAAGGTTTCATGTGCACTGGGACCCAGGGCAAAGCACTGACTTCATAAGAGCCTGGGCCAGACCTACCTGCGGGTACTGTAGGGTCTCTGGCAGAGTCGGGGGTCGGCTGTGGCTCACCGTGGGGCCCAAAGGAAAACTCTTGGGCGTGAGCTCTCCCGGGGGTGGGGGTGGGGGGGGTGTCTCCATTTTGGCACCAATGATCAGCCCCACCCAACAGCCTGCAGGCTCCAGTCCTGGGACGCCTCAGGCCAAACAATGAACAGGGTAGGAACACAGCCCCACCCATCAGGAGACAGGCTGTCTAAAGTTGTCCTGAGCCAAGAGCCACCTATAAACATACCCCTTGACATGGCCCTGCCCACCAGGGGGACATGACACAGCTCCACCCACCAGTGTGCAGGCACCAGTTCCTCCCACCAGAAAGCCTGCACAAGCCCCTGGACCAACCTCACCCACCAGGGGACAGACACCGGAACCAAGAAGAATTATAATCCTACGGCCTGAGGAATGGAGACCACAAAAACACAGCAAGTGAGACAATACCAGACAGTGGAGAAATATCTTCCAGACTAAGGAACAAGATAAAACCCCAGAAGAACAACTAAGTGAAGCGGAGATAGGCAACCTACCTGAAAAAGATTTCAGAGTAATGATAGTAAAGATGATCCAAGACCAAGAAGAAAAACAATGGAGACACAGACCAAGAGGATACAAGAAATGTTTAATAAAGAGTTAGAAGCTTTAATGAACAGAGATGAACAATACAATAACTGAAATGAAAAACACACTAGAAGGAATCAATAGCAGAATAAATGGGGCAGTAGAACGAGTAAGTGAGCTGGAAAACAAATTGGTGGAAATCACTGCCGAGGAACAGAATAAAGACAGAAGAATGAAAAGAAATGAGGCCAGTCTAAGAGACTTCTAGGACAACATTAAATCCACAACATTGGCATTAAAGGGGTCCCAGAAGGAGAGGAGAGAGAAAGGGGCTGAGAAAATATTTGAAGAGCTAACAGCCAAAAGCTTCCCTAACATGGGAAAGGAAACACTCAAGTCCAGGAGGCTCAGAGAGTGCCATACAGGATAAACCCAAGGAGGAACACACCGAGACACATATTAATGAAACTGACCAAAAAATTAAGACAAAGATAAAATATTACAAAGAACAGAGAAAAGAAACAAATAACATACAAGGAAATTCCCATAAGGTTATCAACTGATTTTTCAGCAGAAACTCTGCAGGCCAGAGGAAATGGCAAGATATATTTAAAGTGATGAAGGAGAAAAACCTACAACCAAGAATACTCTACCCAGCAAGGCTCTCATTCAGATTCAATGGAGAAATCAAAAGCTTTACAGACAAGCAAAAGCTAAGAGAATTCAGCATCACCAAACCAGCTTTTACAACAAATCCTAAAGGAACTTCTCTAGGCAGAAAAGGCCACAACTAGAATCCAGAAAATTATGAATGGGAAAGCTCATCGGTAAAGGCAAACATAAAACAAAGGTAGGAAATCACCCCCACACAAATATGTTATCAAAACCAGCAATCATGGGAAGAGGAGAATACAAATGCAGGATATTGGAAATGCACTGGAAATTAAGAGACCAGCAACTTAAAGCAATCTTGTACATATACAGACTGCTATATCAAAACCTCATGGGAACCACAAACCAAAGATGTACAATAGATACACATACAAAAAAGAACAAGCAATCCAAACACAACACTAAAGACAGACATCAAGTCACAAGAGAACAAAAGAGGAAGGGAAGAAAAAAGACCTTCAAAAACAAAGCCAAAACAATTAACAAAACGTCAGTAAGTACATATCAGTAATTACCTTAAATGTAAATGGATTAAATGCTCCAACCAAAAGATAGACCGGCTGAATGGATACAAACACAAGACCTGTATAGATGCTGTCTACAAGAACCCCACTTCAGATCTAGGGACACATACAGACTGAAAGTGAGGGGATGGTAAAATGTATTCCATGCAAATGGAAATCAAAAGAAAGCTGCAGTAGCAATAGTCATATCAGACAATATAGACTGTAAAATAAAGACTATTACAAGAGACAAAAAAGGACAGTACATAATGATCAAGGGATCAATCCAAGAAGAAGATATAACAATTTTAAGTATTTATGCACCCAACACAGGAGCAATATAGAAGGCAAATGCTCACAGCCATAAAAGGAGAAATCGACAGTAACACAGTAATAGTGGGGGACTTTAACACCCCACTTTCATCAATGGACGGATCATACAGGCAGAAGATCAATAAGGAAACACAGGCCTTATGTGACACATGAGACCAGATGGATTTAACTGATATTTATAGAACATTCCATCTGAAAGCAGCAGAGTACACATTTTTCTCAAGTGCACATGGAACATTCTCCAGGATAGACCACATGCTTGGTCACAAAGCAAGCCTCAGTAAATTTAAGAAAAGTGAAATCATATCAAGCATCTTCTCCTACCACAACACTATGAGATTAAAAATCGACTACAACAAAACAACGAAAAAACACAAACACATGGAGGCTAAACAATATGTTACTAAACAACCAATGGATCACTGAAGAAATCAAAGAGGAAATCAAAAAATACCTAGAGACAAATGAAAACGAAAACACGACAATCCAAAAGTTATGAGATGCAACAAAAGGAGTTCTAAGAGGGAAGTTTATAGCAATACAATCTTACCTCAAGAAACAAGAAAAATCTCAAACAACCTAAGGTTACTTACACCTAAAGCCACTAGAGAAAGAACAAACAAAACCCAAAGTTAGTAGAAGGAAAGAAATCATAAAGATGAGAGCAGAAATAAATGAAAGAGAGATGAAGGAAACAATAGAAGAGATCAATGAAACTAAAGGACAGTTCTTTGAAAAGATAAAGAAAATTGATAAACTTTTAGCCAGACTCATCAAGAAAAAAAGGGAGGGCTCAAATCAATAAAATTAGAAACAAAAAAGAAGTTACAACTGACACCACAGAAATACAAAGGATCATAAGAGACTACTACAACCAACTATCTACCAATAAAATGGACAACTAGAATAAATAGACAAATTCTTAGAAAGGTGAAATCTTCCAAGACTGAACCAGGAAGAAATAGAAAGTAAGAACAGACCAATCACAAGTATTGAAATTGAAACTGTGATTAGAAGACTTCCAAGAGCATAACCATCCCAAACTTCAGACAATACTACAAAGCTACAGTAATCAAAACAGCATGGCATTGGCACAAAAACAAACATATGGATCAATGGAACAGAACAGAGAGCCCCAAAATAAACCCACACACCTATGGTCAATTAATCTTCGACAGAGGAGGCAAGAATATACAACGGAAAAAAGACAGACTCTTCAGCAACTGGTGTTGGGGAAGTTGGACAGCTCCATGTAAATCAATGAAGTTACAACACGACCTCTCACCATACACAAAAATAAACTCAAAATGGCTTAAAGACTTAAACATAGGCTATGACACCATAAAATGTCTAGAAGACAACAGGGGCAAAACATTCTGACATAAATCGTACCAACGTTTTCTTAGGTCAGTCTCCCAAGGCAATAGAAATAAAAGCAAAAATAAACAAATGGGACCTAATCAAACTTACAAGCTTCTGCACAGCAAAGGAAACTGTAAACAAAACGAAAAGACAATCTACAGAATGGGAGAAAATATTTGCAAATGATGCGACTGTCAAGGGCTTAATTTCCAAAATATACAAACAGCTCACACAGCTCGACAACAAAAGAACAAACAATGGAACCAAAAAATTGGCAGAAGACTGAAGTAGACATTTCTCCAAAAAATAAATAGAGGGGGCCAATAGGCACATGAAAAGATGCTCAATATGGCTGACTATTAGAGAAATGCAAATCAAAACCACAATGAGGTACCATCGCACAGTGGTCAGAATGGCCATTATTAAAAAGTCTACAAATGACAAATTGCTGGAGAGGATGTGGAGAAAACGGAACCCTCCTACACTGTTGGTGGGAATGTAAGTCAGTGCAGCCACTGTGGAAAACAGTATGGAAGTTTCTCAGAAAACTAAAAATAGAATTACCATATGATCCAGCAATCCCACTCCTGGGCATATATCTGGAGAAAACTCTAATTAAAAAAGATACATGCACCCTTATGTTCATAGCAGCACTATTCACAATAGCCAAGACATGGAAACAACCTAAATATCCATCAAGAGATGAATGGGTAAGAGATGATGTGGTACATATATACAATGGAATATTACTCAGCCATGAAAAAGAACGAAATAATGCCATTTGCAACAACACAGATGCAACTAGAGATTATCATACTAAGTGAAGTAAGTCTGAAAGAGAAAAACAAATACCATATGATATCACTTATATGTGCAATATAAAATATGACATGTAAAGCAACTATACTCCAATAAAAATTTTGTTTGTTTTTGCGGTACGCGGGCCTCTCACTGTTGTGGCCTCTCCCGTTGCGGAACACAGGCTCCGGACGTGCAGGCTCCAGACGCACAGGCTCAGCGGCCATGGCTCACGGGCCCAGCCGCTCCACGGCATGTGGGATCTTCCTGGACTGGGGCACGAACCCATGTCCCCTGCATTGGCAGGCGGACTCTCAACCACTGCACCACCAGGGAAGCCCAAAAATTAATTAAAAAAACTAAAATAAAAGGTTAAGTGACTTGAAAGAAGTAAAAAATAAAATGAAATATGACACTTATCTATGAAAGAGGAACAAAATCAGGGACATAGAGAATAGACTGGTGGTTGCCAAGGGGGTGAGGGGGGGTGGGAGAGGGTAGGAGTGGGACTTTGGGATTAGCAGATGCAAACTGGTATATATAGAATGGATAAACAACAAGATCCTACTGTATAGCACAGGGAACTATATTCAATATCCTGTGATAAACCATAATGGAAAGGAATACTAAAAAGAATGTATATATATCTAGAATTGAGTCACTTTGCTATACAGCAGTAATTAATGCAACATTGTAATTCAACTATACTTCAATAAAAAATAAGACACACACACACACACACAAAAACTAACAACAAACAAAATCCAGGACTAGATGGCTTCACAGGCAAATTCTATGAAATATTTAGAGAAGAGTTAACACACCTATCATTCTGAGACTATTCCAAAAAACTGCAGAAGGAACACTCGCAAACTCATTTCATGAGGCCATCATCACCCTCACACCAAAACCAGACAAGGATACCACAAGAAAAGTACAGGCCAATATCACTGATGAGCATAGATGCAAAAATCCTCAACAAAATACTAGCAAACTGAATCAATCCAACAATACATTAAATGGACCATACACCACGATCAAGTGGCATTTATCCCAGGGTTGCAAGGATTTTTCAATATCCATAAATCAATCAGTGACGAACAAATACTATATGATCATCTCAATAGATGTAGAGAAAGCTTTTGACAAAATTCAACACCCATTTATGATAAAAACTCTACAGAAAGTGGGTATAGAGGGAACCTACCTCAACATAATAAAGGCCATCTATGACAAACCCACAGCTAACATCATACTGAACAGTGAAAAGCTGAAAGCATTACCTCTTAGATCAGGAACAAGACAAGGATATGCACTCTCACCACTTTGAAACAACATTGCTGTGCACAGGACTTCCAAAACTATCAGAGAAGAGAAAGATATAAAAGGAATCCAAACTGGAAAAGAAGTAAAACTGTCACTGTTTGCAGATGACATGATACTATACGTAGAAAATCCTTAAGATGCTACCAGAAAACTTACTAGAGCTCATCCATGAATTCAGTAAAGGTGCACCTTTACTGAAACAATCTCATTTACCATTACATCAAAAAGAATAAAATACCTAGGAATAAACCTACCTAAGGAGGCAAAGGACCTGTACTCTGAAAACTATAAGATGCTGATAAAAGAAACTGAAGATGACATAAACAGATGGAAAGATATACCATGTTTTTGGATTGGAAGAATCAATATTGTCAAAATGACTATACTACCCAAGGAAATCTACAGATTCAATGCAATCCCTATCAAATTACCAATGGCATTTTTCACAGAACTAGAAGAAAAAAAATTTTCATTTGTACAGAAATACAAAAGACCCCGAATAGCCAAAGCAAACCTGAGCAAGAAAAACGCAACTGAAGGGACTTCCCTGGTGGTGCAGTGGTTAAGAATCCGCCTGCCAATGCAGGGGACACAGGTTCAAGCCCTGCTCCAGGAAAATCCCACATGCCGCGGAGCAACTAAGCCTATGTGCCACAACTACTGAGCCTGCACTCTAGAGCCCACGAGCCACAACTACCGAAGCCTGCGCGCCTAGAGTCCGTGCTCCGCAACAAGAGAAGCCACCACAATGAGAAGCCCATGCATCACAACAAAGAGTAGCCCCCACTCGCCACAATTAGAGAAAGCCCGCTCACTGCAACGAAGACCAAACGCAGCCAAATAAATAACTTAATTAAATTAAAAAATTTAAAAGAAAAAGAAAGAAAAAGAAAAACGGAACTGGAGCAGTCAGACTCCCTGACTTCAGACTATACTACAAAGCTACAATAATCAAAACAGTATGGTACTGGCACAAAAACAGAAATATAGCTCAATGAACAGGAAAGCCCAGAAATAAACCCACGACCCTATGGTCAATTAATCTACAACAAAGGAACAAGAATATACAATGGAGAAAAGACAGTCTTTTCACCAAGTGGTGCTGGGAAAAGTGGACAGTTACATGTAAACGAATGAGATTAAAACATTCTCTAACACCGTACACAAAAATAAACTCAAAATGGATTGAAGACCTAAATGTAAGGCCAGATATTATAAAACTCTTAGAGAAAAACATAGGCAGAACACTCTGACATAAACTGCAGTAGTATCTTTTTGGATCCACCTCCTACAGTAATGAAAATTAAAAAAAACAGAAAAAACAAATGGGACCTAATTAAACTTAAAAGGTTTTGCACAGCAAAGGAAACCATAAACAAAATGAAAAGACAACCCACAGAATGGGAGAAAACGTTTGCGAATGAAGCAACCGACAAGGGATTAATCTCCAACATATACAAACAGCTTGTGCAGCTCAAACAACCCAATCAAAAAATGGGAAAAATATTTAAATAGACACTTCTCCAAAGACATACAGATGGCCAACAGGCACATGAAAAGATGCTCAACTTTGCTAGTTTTTAGAGAAATGCAAATCAAAACTACAATGAGATATCACCTCACACCAGTCATAATGGCCATCATCAAAATGTCTATAAACAGGGCTTCCCTGGTGGCGCGGTGGTTAAGAATCCGCCTGCCAATGCAGGGGACACGGGTTCGAGCCCTGGTCCGGGAAGAGCCCACATGCTGCGGAGCAACTAAGCCCATGCGCCACAACTACTGAGTCTGTGCTCTAGAACCCATGAGCCACAACTACTGAAGCCTGCACACCTAGAGGCCATGATCCACAACAAGAGAAGCCACTGCAATGAGAAGCCTGTGCACCACAATGAAGAGGAGCCCCCGCTCTCTGCAACTAAAGAAAGCCCACGTGGAGCAACAAAGACCCAACTCAGCCAAAAATAAAATAAATAATAAGTTTAAAAAAAAAAGAAAAAATTCCTTTAAAAAAACTGTCTATAAACAATCAATGCTAGAGAGTGTGTGGAGAAAAGGGAACCCGCCTACACTGTTGGTGGGATTGCAAATTGGTTCAACCACTATGGAGAACAGTGTGGAGGTTCCTTCAAAAACTAAAAACAAAACTACCATATGATCCAGCAACCACACTCCTGGGCATACATCCAGAGAAAACCGTAAATCCAAAAGATATATGCACCTCAGTGTTCACTGCAGCACTATTTACAGTAGCCAAGACATGGAAGTGACTGAAATGTCCATCAACAGAGAAATGGATAAAGAAGATGTGTTACATATATACAATGGAATATTACTCAGACATAAAAAGAACAAAATAATGCCATTTGCAACAACATGGATGCAACTAGGGAATATCATAACTAAGTGGAATAAGTCAGACAGAAAAAGACAAATATCTTATGATGTCACTTATATGTGGAATCTAAAAAAAACGATACAAATGAACTTATTTACAAAACAGAAACAGACAGAGTTCGAAAACAAACTTATCAAAGGGGAAAGTCGGGGGGAGGGATAAAATTAGGAGTTTGGGATTAACATACGCACACTACCATATGTAAAATAGATAATCAACAAGGACACACTGTATAGCATAGGGAACTCTGCTCAATGATCTGTAATAACCTATACGGGAAAAAAAATCTGAAAAAGAATGGATATGTGTATACATATAACTGAATCCCTTTGCTGTATACCTGAAACTAACAAAACACTGTAAATCAACTACACATTGTAAATCAACTATATTCTAACAAAAAATAAACATTAAATTTAAAAAAATGTTTCTTCTTACGCTACAAATTATGGAATAGCAAGCAAAAAGAAAGGAATTTCAATCTCAGAATCTTAACTTTATAAAATCTTCCCAATTGAAGCCTCGCTTAGAGGAGTTTCCTAATATGAACGTAACATGCATTACAAACACAGGCAAATCAGAAAAAAAAAAAAGACTTACGGTTTAGGAGATTCAAGTTTTCACTTTTCACGTCTTCCAGTTGTCGTTTAAGTAGTTTATTTTGCGCCTCAAGCTCCAGGTTCCCTTCTTTCAGTAGTGAATAGTTGCTCATCTCTTTAACCTTCTTGCTCAGCATGTGGTTTTGCTTTGTTAATGAAAAACACTGAGCTTTGACGGACTCCAACTCAAGCTGGAATTGGAAAAGGAAAACTTGTACTTGAACAGTGACTTTACAGGACTGCACAGGTAGATGCTGGTGGGCTGCTCTCAGCTGGGCAGCATAATTTAATTTCGGTCACTTGACTGAAGTGTCGTTTTCTTCAACAAGACAACCCTAACTACAACTTCTGCCCTGGAGCTGGGGATGGGGCAAGTTCATCCAACTCAATTTATGCAGAACCCTGTCCTACAAAGCAAGTCTTTCGGATTATCACCCCATTTTCCAGATGCAACTAAGGACCAAAAAGCCATCACAGAGTTAATAGTATGTCTATTTTTTAATATGAAAAGGTAAGACCGATACCAATAACATGCTGTGAGGTGCTTTCCTTTTCTTAGTCTAATATATCTCATGTTTGGAGACCGGAGCCTATAAAGTTCTCAAACAAGTCATCATAGTTGCAAAAATAAATTTTATATACAGAACATATTTTAAGTTCCTGAAGTTCCAGTCCTGTCCTTTGGATAGCAAGCACACACATGGACAGAAAAAAAGTAACAGTATCATGTGAAAAATGCCTCTCATTTTGCTTTAATTTGTGAGATCCTGATGTAGTGATACGAATTTTCACCTGTTGCTGAGGCGAAGGGAGAAGAGGCTGAGTAGATAATAGTATACACCAGCCACCTGCTATGGGCCAGGCACAGTAAACCAGCTCACTGAAGTCCCTCATCAACCATGGGATGTGGGCAATACCCCAGAGTTTTCGGAGAAAGGATCTGAGGTCACAGATCTTGCCCAGAGGCACACAAGCAGTGAGGGAGACACAAAGGATTCAAGGACGACTCTGGGCCGCAAACGACATGCTCTTTCTATGCTTCTCTAGGAGACTAGGATTGAAATAAGGAACTACTGAATTAAGTTCAACCGTCACCCTCTGAGTCATATAATAAACAGTCCAAACATACCAAGAGGATAACTTGAGATAAATTATGTATGACTGAAGCTAAAATTTCCTGTGTTGTCGAATAACTATTTCAAAAAAACCAATAGGCTTAACAATTACCTCAAGTTCTTTCACACGATTTACAGAACGATCCAGTTCTTCCTTTTTAAAATTAAGAGTTGCAAACTCCTCTTGGAAATGCAGAGCTTTTTCTGAAAGACAGAGCCAACCAACTAAACATCATAAAGTTTTCCCAGTGAATACAAAACTCATTTAATCATTTATAGCCAGTATGTCAGATCTAATGACCATTATTTCATCATCTAAAATAGAGGGAATTCCCTGGCAGCCCAGAGGTCAGGACTCCACGTTTTTACTGCCGAGGGTGCGGGTTTGATCCTTGGTTGGGGAAGTAAGATCCAGCAAGCTGCGTTGCATGGTAAAACACACACACACACACACACACACACACACACGTAAAATAGCAGATATTTGGGTCAAAAAAAAGAAAACATCAGCGAGCGAGTAAGTAAGCCCCATTACTCAATAGGTGATGGGAAGTTGGTTGTAATGGTCATACATGTGGTGAACTTCCTGCTACACAAGTCACCAGAGTTACACCACCTGCACAGAGTGCGGGGCCCTCATGCCGACGGCTCTGAACTTCCTTAAGACAAAGACTGCTCTGTAAGACTGTAGTTATTTGTAGTTATTATTTTGTCATTTTCACTTCATCTAACACAAGACTCTATACATATATCATCAAAAAAATCACATGCTGGGCTTCCCTGGTGGCGCAGTGGTTGAGAGTCCGCCTGCCGACGCAGGGGACACGGGTTCGTGCCCCGGTCCGGGAAGAACCCACATGCCGCGGAGCGGCTGGGCCCGTGAGCCATGGCCACTGAGCCTGCGCGTCCGGAGCCTGTGCTCCGCAATGGGGGAGGCCACAACAGTGAGAGGCCCACGTTCCGCAAAAAAAAAAAAAAAAAAAATCACATGCTGACTACAGGAGGGTACTAATTCCTCAAGAGGTATTAGTCTCAGCAAAGGAGCAGCCATACACACTGGGTGACCTTCTGATGGGTATCAAGCACCCAGCCCTGGTTCACTCCCAAGAATCCATTTGAAATGCCCACCAAAAGTCCTTGTTACAGGTTGGTTCCTAGAAATATACTGAAATGTAAAATGTCTGAAAGATCGAAAAATTACCCAACTTTCCTAGTCTTGGGGTAATACATATGAGTTTAGGAGGTTATATGTCAAGTTTAAATATCATGAAGCATAAATATATATTAGAAGTAAGAGAAATAAGAAACCAGGTCACAGAGGACAGAGAAGTTAAAATTTTCCCGAAGTAAAAAATGAAATCTCTCATGGCTTAGAGTAATATTAACCGAGGGAAATAAGTTGCTGCCGCCTTCCTGCCATCACAGATTTATTCATCAAAATATACTGAAATAAAATTGAATAAAATTCTACCGATAAATTACTGATCTTTGAGAATATACAAAAGGTTAAACATGAAGGTTTGCAAAAACACAGTGAAAGACGGTGATTATTTTTTTCATTTTGTAAAATTAAAAGGACAAAAAATGTGTCAGTTTATAGCAACAATGAAGTGGAAGGTACATATATTTTGGATTACAGAACAGACCCAACTTAGGAAGCTGATAACCTGCATCGAAACTGAGAAGTACAGCTTTTTTTCCCACCAAGGGTCACCTTTATTCTTCCTCTTACCTTCAATCAATCTATTAGTTCTAGCGATGCAGTCCTCCTTCAGTTCAAGTTGATACCTGAGAAATAGAAGGATGGAAAATGAGTTCCTGGTCACCTTCCTAGACAGACTGCTATCAGTACCTGAGCTTATCTATGGCACCAGGGCACCGAAGGGCACTGAACAGGACAATGCATGAACTTCAAGGTCACTCAGTACTAATGCCAGGGATCCGAATCCTGGCTATAAAAGGTCCAGTAAAATCCTGCTGCAATCCTGTAAACTCAAGCACAAAATGAAGGGTCGTGTTATTGAGGTTACAGAGGGCACTGTTTCTCAGTTGGTGTCCGCTGACGCAAGAAAGTAAATTTAGTTACTTTTACACTGTACACAACAGACTTTAAATCCCAAAGGATAACAAGCCAGTCGCTTCCAATCCACCTATCCTGCCTCCCCACCCCCAAGCAGGATAAGAACTTTCCCCCTCAGGAACTGAGCACAGTACTGAGAGCCACTGCCAACAGAATTATATACGGATTGGCGATACCGAAAGGCACGTTTTCATGGAATTTTACTATCTCCACCAGCTATTACCAGCTGACTTTCTGGTTCAGAGATGAGAGAAAGGAAAGAAGCACTCCTGTGGTGAATATCCTCCGAAACCCAACAATTGCCAAAGTCATACTGAGGACACCCACGGCCAGACAAAGACATCAATACCTAACAGTTCCCTACTCCATGGCTATGTCAAGCTAACATACACACTTTTATTGATTTATTCCTGGAAGTTTAACAACTACAGATTCTTCAGAGCTTACTGCTGTACTAGAGGAGCGGACGTAAAATATGAGGATAAAATCTATATCATGTCAAAACTGATACACGGAGAAGTGCTGTATTTTTTATTAGAATTATTTTAAAGAAAAACCTCAAAAAACCTTTGAAGGTACTATATAATGGACTATCAATGCCAAATTATGGACAAAGCAGTAGAGAGGCCGATGATTAAGAAATACCCAGAGCTGCTGAGCACTGGAGAGAAAAGTTACCATATATGGGCTTAATGGCTCTGCACTAAGATACTATTCACCAGAACACAGCAAAACTCAGACTAGAGCAAAGCCATAGTATCAGAGTTGTCCGTATTTTCCTTTTCCTATATCATTTTTTCCTTTATATAGTTA
Source organism: Lagenorhynchus albirostris (assembly GCF_949774975.1). Lineage (NCBI taxonomy): Eukaryota > Metazoa > Chordata > Mammalia > Artiodactyla > Delphinidae > Lagenorhynchus > Lagenorhynchus albirostris. The sequence goes on from NC_083116.1 coordinate 121,545,391, forward strand.
ATTCTAGTTTCTTTCGATTCCGGCTTTGCAGAATCTTGAAGGAATACAGATCGACAAATACTTTAACCAATAAGCAGAATAATTCATAAATTATTAGACATCCCCATCTTAATGGCACTATGAGTGGGGTAGAGGAAAAGATAAAAGTGACGATAATTCCCATTTTATAGCTTTTCAGCAAGTTACAAGGTGCCCTAAGAAATTCAAGCAAATCACAGGCCCTCAATAAATACCAGAGGAGAGACAAGAGTGAACAGAGGATGCTATTCTCTGTACTATATCTTTTTAAAACCATCTTAACTCAAATACTCATGGGAAAGGCTTGACTGCCAATGAAAACACGTATTTTTTTTAAATACTGGATTTTGCCATAAAATATTAGTCTTATCTAGTTCATTAGTGTTGCTGTGTTTCCATCAACTTAATTCAAACATGATACTTTTTTTTAAAGACGCCAAAGAATTACTTTAGAAGTTCATTCTTGAGCTTTTGGTCATAGGCCTCCTCAATACGCTTTATATTCAGCTCCCGCCTCCTAAGCCCGTCAGTCATGCTTCTGTTTTTTTCTTCTTGTAGCTTCTGGGCCCTGAAATTAGCAAAAACAGATAAGGCAAATCAGCAAACTTTAATACTTGAAGAATTTAGGGGAAAAAGATACCATGTGTTTCTAGCTCCACAGACTCAACTGTTCTGTGCCTGTCACGGCTGTGGGGAGTAAATGCGAACGAAGAGCCAGAAGTCTCCCACCTCTTTTATAATGAGCTGACCTAGTGACGATGGATCTGAACTAGCAAATGGAGCTCTATGGTGGCATCTGGCTGGCGGGAGTGGGAAAGTGCCAAAACCAAAGTGGTTTCTCACAGGAGATGGTTCGGACTTAAAAAAAAAAAAAAAAAAAAAAAGGTCATAAGTGGAAAGTAGCCATAATCAATTCAGGGGTGAAAGAATGATGTTTTTTGTTACAAAGCTACAAACCAAACTTCAGCTAGCGCACTTAAGTGCTTGTTTCTTCTATAATAGTGTTTCTAACTGTAAGATTTAATTGACTAGCCCATAGCTATTAAAGACAGAAGATTCATTCTGGCATTTCACAGGCTACTAATTCAATACGGAAAAGTAAATACTGAAAAGAGAGCAAAAGATCGATGGATCAATCAGAAAGTCCCAACACCGAAGAAAGGAATGATCTTCCTGGTGAGACCTGAAATCAAGCACAAGATCAATTCCAGAGCCAAGGAACTGGGTTCACAGGGACTTAGATCAAGCCATAATGAGAAGTGCTAGGGAACCCAGACTATTCCAAGCAAAGGATAAAAGCTCTGTGTGTTTGCTCCCTCTGCTGGTTAATCTGTCCACAAAGGAGCAGTAAACCAGTACATTTATTTAGCTTATATACTATGCTTAGAAGGGAGAAGGAGGAGGGGAAGCGGAGGTAAATAAGTGATTACATAATCATGAACTATCTCTACCCAAATTGTGTTCCTTCTCTCTCTTATGATCAATTTACCTCTTCGGTGTTGCCAGAAAGAGAGTAAGGTTGGCAGAGAGAAGAAATCAAACAAACCGAGCTTATATAAATGAGAAAACCACATCAATGAAGATGAAGACAAATCCTTTAATGAAAGAAGGCTCCTGGATCTGTGAGTGCCAATTAATGGCACACACCAAATGGGAAAGAAGGCTTACTCCATAAACTATAAAACTGCTGAGCTTGCTATGAATCCCAGGTAAGAAGTGAAGAATGAAACGTTGGTGAGCACTTGGAAAAAGCAACACACACATCACAAGAAATACTTTCACCTAGTACAAGTCAACTCAGAGCCACCGTGTTTCCCTTTTTCGCCAGCAGAGCAGGTCAGTGTGGCAGGTCTGACTCTCTGGAATTCAGTTACTACACGCACATGAAACTGAGATTTGAATGGTTGAACATAAATGCGAAACGTATGATCTGTTAAAGCGTTATTCGCTTCTGCGTATCATTTGTCTGGTCTCACTGAAGCCTGACGATGGTGTCTCCTTCTGCTTTCATCCCAGTGTCTAATATTTCAAAAGTGAAACCCTCGTCCCTGTTTCTCTTAACTTGTGCCTTTTGAAAGTTAGGTGCTATCACCCTTACAACCAAGAACTCTATTTTACAGCTAACATTAGACTATGTAGACATTTTAGTAGTTCTTTTTTGCATTTCATTCATTCTGAATGTCCAAAATGAATACACATTACTTACAATTCAAAAGCTTCAATTCTTTGCTTCAGCTCAGCTTCTCTGTCTCTCAGAAAATCCATATCTTTTAGGAGAAGCTGCCTTTGAGTATATATTTCTTTTGTTTCATCCTGTAGAGGAAAGTATTAATTTTTAGCAAGCAAGCTAAAGAAAACAAAAGAGATTTGAACTAATACCCTGCTTCCTAAATTCCAGAAAGCAAAGTACGGACACTTAGAGGAACAATTTCACTTTCAAGAGTTTCCAATGCGAGGTATATGTTCTGCCTTTTTTTCCACAAAAATTTATTCCCTCCTCCTGTTAAGGAGGGCTGTTAAGCCACATTACCCTATATTCCTAACATCCCTTGTCTTGTTATTTTATTCCATAATTAACATCTCTCAGACACTTACAAAATTTCGCTAAGTTGTTCAGCAAGAAAAAATGAAACCAATGCGTATTCAGCAATAAATCTTAAAAGAATCCCCATAGTTCCATCGCTGTCTGAAAGTTTCAATTCAGAGGTCATTCTGGCTCAGTCAGCAAGCTCGCCTGATGTCCTGAATGAATGGCCACACTTCCATGTATGTGTTCCCTCAGCAAGGGTTTCCTGAACACCTGTCACATGTCCAAGGGCACACTGGGAGCTGGATACACAATGATGGACAGATATAGGACAGTCCCCAACCTTTAAAAGACTCACAGTTTAGTCAGGGAGAGAGAGACAAACCAACAGTCACACTACGGTGTGATGATTTCACAACCAAAGTACATCAACACTCGACAGCACGAACAAAGCCCAAAGGACTCCATCAGTGGGGGTCAGGAAAGGCGTCACGAGGACGTGACATTCCGGCTGGATTTTGAAGGACTGGATGGTTTTATCAGGCAGAGAAGGGGAGAGGCATTCCAGGTGGTGGAATAAAGCCACGGTGCTCTTCACAAGGATGGCAACCTTCTCTAGTGCCTTCAGAGAATCAGGTGACTAAACGAGGGTTTGAGTCTGTTAACTGGTTGATCTGATCTAGTCAGTCATCTATCTTTTAATTTTATTGACGTATAGTTGATTTACAATGCTGTGTTAATTTCGCTGTACAACAAAGTGACTCAGTCATACAAATACATATTCTTTTTCATATTCTTTTCCATTATGCTTTATCACAGGGATAATGAATACAGTTCCCTGTGCTCTAGAGCAGGACCTTGTTGTTTATCCATTCTGTATGTAATAGTTTGCCTCTGCTAATCCCAAACTCCCACTCCATCCCCCCTCCCCCATCCCCCTCGGGGACCACCAATCTATTCTCTATGTCCCTGATTTTGTTTCTGTTTCATAGATAGGTTCATTTGTGTCATATTTTAGATTCCTCATATGAGTGATATCATATGCTATTTGTCTTTCTTTCTGACTTAGTCAATCACCTATCTTGAAGATGACGCCGTTAGTATAAACATAATCCAAGCTTCTCAAACACCTGTGCCTCCAACATTTATTTTATAGCTAAGCAAGCCCAATTCGCAGAACTGCTATATACAACTTGTAGAGGGGGTACAATTACCATTAAATAACTGGGTCTTATTGAGAAGCTCTAAGCAAGGGTGGACGCTGGGAGGAAGCCTGCTACTTTTAACAGAACTTCCTGATAGAAGCTCCTGCTGTCCATAGGAAACAAGGCCTCAGATCCAGCCTGGTCTAAGACATGCCCTTGGCAAAGGAACCTGTTTTTCCCAAAGCAATGGATCCAATCCCTCCCAACACGCCCTCCCGCCACTTGGCAACCTCTCCACCTCCCGTCCAGCCACCTTCCTGGGGGACAAGATCAAATGGCCACATGGATGACCCTGGCAGCCCTGGACGCCTCCACTCCGGGGACCTCACCTCTGCCCCCATGGCAGCACACTATGCTTCGTTTCCAGTCTTGACCTGAAACTTCCACCTGCAACTCTGTCCTCTTGGCCCGTCCTTCTTCCACCCATAGGAATCCTCAGACCTGCTTCTCGATGTCTTCCAGACGGCCCCGTCACCCTCCCTGCTGCCCTATATTAGCCTCCTCTTGGGCTGCCTTCCTCACCCCACCCAACCCCCATGTCTTCCACGGAATGGGCTGCCTTTCCAAAGCCAAAGAAATTCGGTGCTCTCGAGCTCCCCTCCCCAAGCACCTCTATCCTTCTGCCCTCACCAACACTACACATCGTCCTGAGAGCTGCACCAGAGCCATCGCCTGTAAGCACTGGATTTGGTCTACTGCCATTCCAGGCTGCCCACCTCGGCTGGGGCCTCAACATAGCTCAGGCAGCCCCATCTGCTTCCCAGGGCTGCACTTCCTTTACTGCAAGCAGCCATTCCACACCTCTGATCCTCTCCCCCAGGCTGCTACCGAAGCCTCAAATCTGCCGCCTCTCTGGTACGAGTTTCTCCCACTGCCAGCATGGATGGTCCCGTCCCCGGTCCTTTCCCTCCAGCCATCTCAGAGGAAGGGTGTCTGCACATCCTTTCCAAGCCCCATGCTTCTACTTGTGTTCTTGACCCCAGTCCCTACTTGGGAAACGGCCCGGAAATAGCCACCCGGTAAATGATTTTAGAATATTACCTCCTGGTGCTTTTGAATTCTCTTAAGGGTCATCTTTTGCTGAGAAATCAGGGCTTCAGATTTTGCTTGACAAGCTCTCTCAAATCCATTCCGCAACTCAGCTAACTCCTTCTCACACTTTCTTTTCTCTTCCGTTTTAATTTTCGCTATTTCAGTATCTTTAAAATACTTCAACTGCCAATTGATGACAAATAATTGTAAATGCCAATAACTATACTAAAGAAACAGTAACATTCTCTCTTCACTGTTAGGTTTAACGTTAATGCTGTCTAGATATATTTAGTTTTAATTCGTCTTTGTTTCATCTCATTCACTGTACTTATAGGGTGCGTTCAAAAGTCATAAAGAAATGACATCATCTGGAAAGAGAAATAACATGCACAACAGTATAGTATCACATTCATTAGTAAAGATTCTAGTTATTTCCCCATATACCTAAGATGAAGACATTAAAAGACAAGCAAAAACATCACTCTTGGTTATAACATGATAAATCTTACCTTTTGACTCATTTCTGCCCGTAGCTGCTGTTCAATTTCTCTCTTATATTCGTTTAACTTGATTTCTAAAGATTCTAACTTTGGATGCTGAGGGTAAGCACCTGCAAACTCGTCGTCAATAAGCTGAAGCTTCTCAGCTATCAAAAAACAACACAGGAAAGGTTAGAGAAACGTGGGCAGGTGAGCAAGAGGCCAGAGCTCTGTTCAAACACAAAGAGTGTACTTAAGGGAAAGTGTAAGGATGTCTGCAATTTACTTGGTAATGCATCAAAAAAGTGAGAGAACTTAATGGATGGACAGGTAAGTGATCAAGCAAGTATAATGCAAATTTCATGGCAGACTTGAGGTATACAAATGTGTGCTGTAAAACTGTGTCAACTTTTCTGAATGTCTGAGAATCCTCATCATAAAATGTCAGGGGAAAAGAAAAAAAGTACAGTTCAAGTCAGAAAACAAGGGCATCTCTTTCTAGTGTCTAAATGCCATGGGAGAGAGCTCTTCATTGGACTTTGGTTAAAGCTGACTCACTTTCAAAACACTGACCTTAAGATGAATCAAAGATCATGTGTTTCAACTCCTCCTCTCCACAGAAGAGGAAACAGACGCCCATACAGTTGAAGTGACGTCCAGAGGGCTAAGCAACTCTATAATGGCGTCAGCGGGGCTAAAGCCAGGTCTATGACTGCCTCGCATTCTGGCACTCTTTCCGGCAGACCTGCAGCCCTCAAACCAACTGTGGATTTGAAACCAACCACGTAGCACACTGCAAACCTGGCCCTCGCATACAATCTCAATCATGTGTAACACCAATACCACCAAAAAGCAGGCATAGGAAGAAAAGGCTGGCAGAAGCAGATTAAAATATTGGCGGTATGTCTCTCGTCGGCAACAATTTCCATCTACTTTTCTGGATTTTCCAAATGCTCTGGACTGTCCAATGCAGGCCGCTAGCCACATTTGGCCATACTGAGTACATGGAATGTGACCAGTTCAAAATGAGATGTACTCTAAGTGTAAAAGACACACCAGATATCAAGGACCCAGTACAAAAAAATAAACGTAAAATACCTCATTAATATTTTTCATATTGATTTCATATTGGAATAATATCTTAGACATACGAAGTTATATAAAATATATTACCAAAACAAATTTCACCTGTTTCTTCTTACCTTTTCTACTTTGGCTACTAGAAAATTTTTATTACACATGTGGCTCATATTATTGAACAGAACTGCTGTAGAATAAGCATGTTCTATGTTTCTAATGGACTAAAACCTACACCTAAATAAATGAAAGGCACAGTCATACAATATGGTCTTTACAAGTTACGAACTTATGTTTTTACAAGTTAAAGGCACTAGTGCAGTTTAAGAGTAAGGAAGGGCCAAGAAATCGATTAACCATATCCTATTAGCCAGCTGTTTCCCTTCTCTCCTGAGCACACAACTCAGGGGCAGGATGGTATTACAGAAAGCCTGCACAGCAGAAAAGGCTCTGGATCACTGACCAGAAAACTTGGACTCATATCAGTTCTGACCGAGACTCGGCATTGCCAAGTTGCTCTTCCTCTGGTGACCTCAGTTTTCTCAACTTATAAAATGAAGGGATGGCCCACTCACTTCTCTAGTTCTCTGCAATGCAAATAGTCTAAGATCTTCTCACTTTAGTGGCTATAAAGTTAGATGAGACACAGGGAAGAACCTCCCAGTCAAGAGAGGTTCAACCCAACAGACAAGGAAGTGGGCCTTTGGATCCCCACGAGATTTGGAAAGCAAATCCCCATAGCCTTGGCGGCCATGAAGGGAGGAGCAGCCCTGGAGAGCAATTCCTGGTCCCTCCCAGCAGTGATCCCAGAAAAAATAGGCGCCCCTACCGCCAGCAGCCTGCATCCCTCCCAGTCAAGCAACAAATACATAATACTGTACATCAGGTCATCTCCTTCATTCAAAGGAGAAAATGGAAGAAGTGAAATTATGGAAGACCATAATTACCAAGGGAGTCTTTGACGGGAAATGTTGAACTTGTCTGAGTTCCCATACTGCAACTCTCTTTAGCCTGATGATATTCTGCCAATTCTTTCAGAAACTCCATGAGAAAACCTAAAGGACACAACGTGTATAGTTTCGTTTTACAACTTTCTTTCATTCAACTGTTGCTCAATCACTGTTTATGCAATCTTGGTTTTATAACATTATCTTTTTTACATCATGTATATTTTAAGAATAATTTCTGAGGAAAGGCGTTTCCAAGCATGATACAGAAACCTACAAGCAATAAGGAGAAATAGTCATCAAACGTACAAATTAAGAACTTATATGTGGCGTGAAATAGCAAAGTCAAAAGACAAGTGATACACTGGAAACAGCTATTTGGCATAATACAGAGACAGAGAACTAATCTTCATAAACATCAAAGAGTTTTTAACAAATCAGTAAGAAAACAGAAAAATAGGGCAAGACATGGACAAAGTTCACAGAAAAAATTTTCAATGTTGAATAAACATGAACAAAATTATAAATAAATGCAAATTAACACTACAACAGAAAGATCGTGTTTTCCCGATAAACGTATTACCAAAATTTTAATCTTAGCGCTCTAAGTGTCAGCAAGGGAGCGGGGAAGCAGGCGTGCTCTTTCACTTAGGAGGGAAATTTGTCAGTGTTTATGGATATTCAAAATGCAAGTGCCCTTTCACCTAGTCATTCCACCTCTCTGAATTTACACAGCTATACTTTCCCAAAAGGGTGTAGCACTGCACACTGCATGCTTCTAATGGCAAAAACCAAGCAATGAAACAATAAAATCTCCATCAACAGGGGGTTAATTAAATACATTCTAAAAAATAATTAGTCCAAGTACACGGCTAGAGAAAGATATATTGGTGGATAAAGAAAGCAAATTGCCCAACAGTATCTATAATATGATTCCATGTATGAGTATATGTTTTGATTACATATAGACTTTGACACCTGTGAACTAACTTCTGGTAGGATAAACAAGACACTCTTCATTCTAGTTATCAGCAAAAAGTGAAATTAGAGAATATGAACAGAAATTCCTACTCTTCTTTAACTTCATACCCTTCTGAATAGTTCAAAATTTGTTTTTCTTTTTGGCCACGCCGTGCAGCTTGTGAGATGTTAGTTCCCAGACCAGGGATCAAACCCAGGGCCCTGGGAGTGGAAGCACAGAGTCCTAACCACTGGACTGCCAGGAAATTCCCTGAAACTTTTTTAAGTCATGAGTATAAATTTTAGAAGTTTTCACTTTCTTGGAAGAGATGAATGGACTTCTGCATCAGCCAAGTTAAGGGCTTATTTTTCTTTTCTACTGAAGATACAATATACTGTTTCCTTAAATTGAAGTATAGTTGATTGACAATGTTGTGTTAATTTCTGCTATACAGCAAAGTGATTCAGTTATACATATATACACTTTTTCATATTCTTTTCCATTATGGTTTATCATAGGATACTGAATATAGTGCTGTACAGTAGGGCCTTGTTATTTATCCACTCCATATGTAATAGCTCACATCTGCTCACCCCAGCCTCCCACTCCATCCCTCTCCCATCCCCTCTCTCCCTTGGCCACCACAAGTCTGTTCCCTATGTCTGTGAGTCTGTTTCATAGATATGTGGAATCTAAAGTATGACACAAATGAACCTATAAGTGATATCATACAACACACTCTCTTTTACTTCCCCACTGTAGATACAAACTCTGTTCTTTCATATTCATTGCCTTGCAACTCTTCTGTCTCGTCCACCCTCTTCTTCTGACCATTTCCTATCAGCCGGTTCTCACCTCACCCCTTCCTGCTGTCATGCTGAGGGCAGATCTTGGCTCCCTCTATGGACAAAGGTCAACGTTTGACAGAAATCTTCAAGATCCTGCAGGAGGTCATCTTTGGCGGTGTGTTCTTCCACCTCAGCATTTCTAACGCTGGTGCCTTTTCCCAGTTCTGCAGTGCTTTCCGCAGGCCCCTAATTAGTTCCACTTCCCCTCTCTCCCCTCCACACCCTCACCCAAGAAGGATACGTCTAGTCTCCTCCTTTATCCAGTCATTTATTTATATCCGTATAGACTCCTGTTTTATACCCTGGTAATTATAATTCACGTGTAATTCTACAACTCACTGATAAAACCCACTCTTTTATTTTGTTGCTCCAATTGTTCCAGCTTTGGCCTCTGGGAGCACTTTCATCATGGGTTTTTGTCTTAAGCACTTCCTTAGGTTCTAGCACTGTAAGGGGCTCCAAGCTCATCTTGTATAGTCTCTGTTCCACTCCTGCAATCAACCACTGCTCCAAGGAGCCCTGGTTCCTATTATTATGGAATGGTATTAGAAACCGAATCTTAGTACTGCAAACTGGGCTCGAGGTGTGCTCATTACAACTGGGGTGTCACTGCTTCCAGCCCCTCAGCCGAGACAGCAAGGAAATATGAACGTACACTAACCTGTGTACACAAACATATCTATAAATATCTCTATGTATCATCTGTATCTATATTAAGCTAAACATGAGTTCATACTAATGTCTCCAACTAAGCCATTACCGTATGGATCATCCCAGTCTCCTCCCCTTGTTTATCTGTAAAGTCCCGCTCCAGCAGTGAACACCTGGCTCCCGCCATCTTCTATCCACTTACTTAATTGTTCAATTCCAGCATACGTGTATCATGGTTTCAGAACTGTTAACCAGCACTCCCATGAGAAATAACTCTCACCTTGAATACACAGCCTATGTACAGTTGCTTCTGTCTTTTGTCTTAGTCTTCATTCCTTTCCCAAGTTAGATAGCTCAGCATATTTTATCCCCACCCCCTTCAGTGAGGTTACTACAGTTAGATTGTTTTGTCACAGTCCGCATCCCATCCTGACATCACCTGACCTCCTAAATTTGCATACATGAAGGCTTGTTCTTTGTAAAGTTCTACAGGTTTTAGGCAAATGTCTGGTGCCATGTATCATACCATTACAGGTATCGGAAGAATACTTTCACCACCCTAAAAAAAATCCTGTGCTTCACCTCTTCAACCTCCTACCCCTTCCCTCCAAACCCCTAGCAACCACTGATGTGTTTACTATCACTATAGCTTCGCCTTTTCCAGAATGTCACATAAATGGAATCATATAGCACGTAGCCTTTTCAGGCAGGCTTCTTACATTAACAATACACATTTGCGACTCATTCATCTCTTTGCATGGCTTGGTAGCTCATTCCTCTTTGCTGAATAGTATTTCCCTGTCTGGAAGTACCACAGCTTGTTTATCCGTTCAGCTACCAAATAACATCTTGGTTGTTCCCAATTTCTGACAATTATGAATAAAGTTGCTACAAACATTCACGTGCAGGTGTCTGTGTGGACTTAAGCTGTCAAGTCACTTGGGTACATACCTAAGACAATGACAGTTGGATTGTAGGGTAAGACTATGTTTAGTTTTGTAAGAAACCACCAAACTGGGCTTCCCTGGTGGCGCAGTGGTTAAGAATCTGCCCGCCAATGCAGGGGACATGGGTTCGAGCCCTGGTCTGGGAGGATCCCACATGCCGCGGAGCAACTAAGCCCACGAGCCACAACTACTGAGCCTGTGTGTCACAACTGCTGAAGCCTGCACGCCTAGAGCCCGTGCTCCGCAACAAGAGAAGCCACCTCAGTGAGAAGCCCGCGCACCTCAACGAAGAGTGGCCCCCGCTCACCGCAACTAGAGAAAGCCCACGCGCAGCAACGAAGACCCAATGCAGCCAAAAATAAATAAATTTATTTTAAAAAAAAAAGAAACCACCAAGCTATCTCCCCAGGTGGCTGTACCATTTTGTATTCCCACCAGCAATGAGTGACAGTTCATATCGCTTCACATCCTTACCAGCATTTAGTGCTGAAGGTGTTCTGGATTTTGGCCATGTTATCTCATTTTTGTTTTAATTTGCATGTCTCTAACAAATAACGTGCAGCATCTTTTCATGCTTATTTGCCACCTGTATATCTTCTTTGGAGAGCTATCTGTTCAGATCCTTTGCCCATTTTTTAACTGACTTGTCCCTTTAGTGTTGAGTTTTCAGAGTTCTTTGTGTATTTTTGATGCAAGTCCTTTATTGGATGTCTTTTGCCAATACCCTCTCCCAGTCTGTAATTTGTCTTTTCACTCTTTCATAGAGCAGACGTTTTTAAATTTTAATAAAGTCTAACTGGTCTATTTTTTCTTTCATGTATCATGCTTTCGGTATTATATCTCATCGCCAAACAGCAGGTCACAAAGATTTTCTATGTTTTCTTCCAAAAGTTTTACAGTTTTGTGTTTTACATTTAGATATATGATTCGTTTTCAGTTAATTTTTGTGTAAGGTCTGCGTCCAGGTTCATATCTGTGCATATGAATGTCCAACTGTTCCAGCACCACTTGTTGACAAGACTATATGTCCTCCATTGAATTGCCTGTGTTAAAGGCTAGTTGACTATGTTTGTGTAGACCTATTTCTGGGCTCTCTATTCTTTCCCACTGATCTATCTATATCTATCTATTCTTTTGCCAATCACAGGCAAGGATTTTAACTTCCAGAAAGAAAAGAGCCAGTGCCCAAATCCTCTGGCCAGCTATTTTCTGGGTATCATTATCTTTGAAAGGAAAAATTAGGGGTGGGAAGGATGTGTGAGTGGAATCTAGGGGAAAAGTACTGTAACCATGTAACAGATCAGCACCCTCAAAGTATAGACACAGTAAGGTAAGACCAAAGATCTCTGTCAGGGAATACACAACAGTTAGGTACAAAACATCTTCTTACATGTTTTCTGATGGTCTCAGTCTCTTAATGGGGAGCCACCAGTTTTTAAATCATTTCATTTTAAAAGTAGCTGCTTTACTGTTAGCCAAGAATTCTATCCAAATTATGTCATTAGGATGCATGACATGTCTGCAACTCAGTTTTTCTGAGTTTCAGAAATTTTACTAGGATGCTGGGCAAACCTGGTAAGAAATGTTAGCCAGATGTCTTTCTGAACTAGAAAGATTTAAAGAGTGCTTAAAGGTGAAAACCTATTTTTAATAGTATAAATACCTATAAATAAATGAATTATTTCTTAATATACCTTCAAGCTCTAAATTCCTTTCTGAAATAGTTACACTACAGACAGCAGCTATTTACTTAGAACTGTGCTGTCCAACGTGACAGCCACTAGTCACGTGTAGCTACTTAAATTAAAATCTCAGTTCCTCAGTCACACTACCCACATTTCAAATGCTCAATAGCCCCATGTGGCTAGCGGCTACCGTATCAGGCAACACACATACAGACATTCCCATCTCAGAGTTACACTAAACAGCACGGCCATAGAATCTACAACCTAGGATCACATAGCATCCTCAACTTCAGTAAGGATGACCTACTTTGCAGGTGATCTAGAATGTCTTGTGATCCAAATATTATACATTGGATGGAAAACAACAAGGTCCTACTATAGAGCACAGGGAACTATATCCAATATCCTGTGATAAACCGTAACGGAAAAGAATATGAAAAAGAATGTACATGTATGTATAACGGAATCACTTAGCTGTACAGCAGAAATTAACAACATTGTAGGTCAACTATACTTCAATAATACAGTAAAATAAAAACAGAATGTCTTTTGATCCAATTTACTTATCCTCTACTTACATTACTCCCGGGAGACCAGGCAGTTAAGTCATAGAATAATGACTGGCAGCAAGTAGGTACTCAAGTGTCTGCCAAATGGCAAGTCCTGAATTAATGTCCCAGCAGGGATGGTAGCAATTCTGGCAACAGACAAAATCAAGGAGCACACTAACACAAAAAGGCCATTACATGATGTTACGGATTTTTTGGAAAAGATCTAAATAACAAGTAAGCTGGTAACTTGCCTGTAACGTGTATGTTCATACTACCAAGTCCATCATCAAGTCCAGCCTGTGGCCTGTCACCCACAGCAGTTGTAAAGGAAAAAACCCTCAGCTTCCCTCCTTCTGTGTACGGAAAAACCCACCTCTTCCCTCCCATCTCTCCCCTCCCTGTGAGCCCCTTGACTTTTATACAGAACACTTCACAACACTTACTTCCGACTCTCCTGGTCACCCAGTGTGTGGGGCTTTTCCTCACACCAAGCCATTCTCTGCGACACCGGATGGATGGCCTACACTTGAACTCTATTCTGACACTGTCCACCTGGAGGCAGCATCCGACCCCATGGGTTAAGGGCCTCAGTCCCACACCGACCACCCCCTGCCACCATACCTATACATTCTTCAGGTGCCAGTCACATGCCCAGGTTGTCACCTGTGCTTCTGAGCAACTGGCTATACGTAGGAGGTTCCCACAACCTCCTCCTTGGGCTTCATTAACGTACCAGAACAGCTCAAAAAACTCAGGGAAACACTTTCTTACGTTTACCAGTTTATTAAAGGATATGATAGGCGGCTTCCCTGGTGGCGCAGTGGTTGAGAATCCACCTGCCAATGCAGGGGACATGGGTTCAAGCCCTGGTCCAGAAAGATCCCACATGCCGCGGAGCAACTAAGCCCGTGTGCCACAACTACTGAGCCTGTGCTCTAGAGCCCATGAGCCACAACTACTGAGTCCATGTGCCACAACTACTGAAGCCCGCATGCCTAGAGCCCGTGCTCCGCAATGAGAAGCCACCACAACGAGAAGCCTGTGCACTGCAACAAAGAGTAGCCCCCGCTCACCGCAACTAGAGAAAGCCCACGCACAGCAGCGAAGACCCAATGCAGCCAAAAATAAATAAATAAAATAAATACACTTATATATAAAAAAAGGGATATGATAAAGGACATAGTTGAACAGCTAAATAGAAGAGACACACAGGGCGAGGTACATGTGGGAAGGAGCCCAGAGCTTCTGTGCCATCTCCAGGTGTGCCAATCTCCTAGCACCTCCATGTGTTCACCAACCTGGAAGCTCTCCGAACCCCATACTTTGGGGATTTATGGAGGCTTCATCACACATTCATGATCGATTATTCACAAAAATGACTGATTATTCATTTTCAGTCCTCCTCCCTTCAATAGAATGGGGAGCAAAGCTGAAAACCTCAAGCTTCTAATCATGGCTTGGTCTTTCCAGTGACCAGCCCTCACCCAGGAGCCATCCAGGGACCCACGTAGTGTTGGCTCATTTGAACACAAGACACTCCTGTCACCCAGGAAATTACAAGGGTTTCAGGAGACCTGTGTCAAGAATGGAGGTCAAAGACCAATACTAGAACAAGATATGCTCCTTGTGTTCTTATCACTTAGGAAATTACAAGGATTTTGGGAGCTGTGTACCAGGAACTGGGGGCAGAGACCAATATATACATTGTCTATTATCTCAGAGTAGTTATGGACTCTTTGAAGGTTATTATCAAGGCCAATATTAATGCAATTTATCAGGCCTATATAAACAATAAAAACAAGCACATTACTAAACAGATATTTCATTCTTTAAGCCAATATTAATACAATACTCTATGTATTGTACTTAGGGGCCTATCTAGGATACAAAGATAGTGGCCTAAATGTTATTTGTTTTTGTTTTGCAAATGTTCCAAACAGTGGGTATCTCTACAAAGACCAGCTTTCAGTCCATTCGTAGGGCTCTTGATGCTGTCTCTAGTTTTCTCATTTGAGTAATAGCGATTTTAAAATGTTAAAATTTTGGGGAAAGGATCCACATTTGTAAAACAGATGAATTGTTCTATTTAAAAAGGTATTGTCAGCAAGGAAAAAAGTCAAATGATTCAATTCAAATTCCCTATTCTTCCACCTGAAAATTATTAGTTTCATACTTTTATACAAAACAATACATAACAAAAATGTTCCCATTCTCTACAAAGATGAAGGCTCCTACCTTTATGGTTTTCTTTATCAAATCCTGAAATCTGTTAAAAGAAAATATTTTACCTTTATTCAACTATTCAGGTATTATTAACAAACCAAAGCAGGTTATAAAAACGAAACAATCCTACCAGTGATTTATAGAGACTGGATTCAGGGTTGATTTTAATGAGTTGTAATAGATCCTGCATAGTAAATACCTTAAAAAAAAAAGTACACAGATTTTAACATCAATGTGTAAGTGATATATATTCAGAAACATCCCAATTTAAGACTAAAAATCATGGTTCAGACTAAATAAGATTATAACTATGCTAATAATGTAACACGTAAGCTTTCTTATATTAAGTTACAATAAACGCTGAAGTCAAAAGGATAAAATTTTTCTCTTGATCACGTAATTAACCTCCAAATAATTCACAGCAAAAATGATGTGCCTAACAGAAAAAACAGAAATGGTTAATGTCTTACAGATAAGAAACACTCAAACATCTGAGGCACCAATGAATATATGAGTGCATTCCAGGGTCTTTCAATTGCAATGACATTTTTAAATTACTATTGCTTCAAAATGTAAATAAACTAAGTTTGTACTATCTTTACAACTACAAAATGTTTAAAACTATTTTACATATACATGTGGTCAAAGAGTTTGAGTATTCTTAGTAAACAATACATACTATAGAAATACATGCTGTGTCTACTCTGAGAACACTGATACCATCTACAATTAGTTTTCCATTAAAGAATATTCTGCACAGTATTTTAGCGTATAGAAACCTTTAAGTGTGGGAACTAGATAATCACTGCTATAACAATATAATTGACACATTATTCATTCTAGAAGCAAAATTGTGAAATGTAATTAGAAAGTTAGAAGGATCAACAAAGAATTCCTAATGCTGGTAAAATCTGATTGTTAATGAATAAATACAGCATATTTAAATTTTAAGTTTTTCCAATAATAACACTGCTGTTCTCTTAAAACAGCTGAATACCACACTTCTGGACAATTATGGCCAAGATAAAGAGTAAAAACATAGGGACAACCCCAAGACTCAACCCTAATGTAAACTATGGACTTCAGGTGATAATGATGTGCCAATGTAGGTTCACTGAACGTAAAAATGTAGAGTAAAAAATGTTGGGCTTCCCTGGTGGCGCAGTGGTTGAGAGTCTGCCTGCCGATGCAGGGGACACGGGTTCGTGCCCCAGTCTCGGAAGATCCCACATGCCACTGAGCGGCTGGGCCCGTGAGCCACGGCCGCTGAGCCTGCGCGTCCAGAGCCTGTGCTCTGCAACGGGAGAGGCCACAACAGTGAGAGGCCTGTGTACCGAAAAAAAAAAAAAAAAAAAAAAAAAAAAAATGTTGAGAGCAGGGGAGGCCTGCCCATGTGGGATTAGGGAGCAGATGGGCAATCTCCCTTTCTGCGCATTTTCGCTGTGAACCGAAACTGCTCTAAAAAATTACGTCTATTAAAAAAAATAGGGAAAGTTTGCTGTATCTGCCTTTAAAATAACCAAGTGTGACTAGTATGTTCAGTGGTTGGTGGAAAGATAGTTACAATAATTAGGAAAGTGGTAAAAGGTGTTCTAATATTTAAGAACTCCACAGGTGTTCAAAAGTTACTTATCCCTCACTTCTCTCATGTCATCACAAAGACGACAAATATCTGAAGAGACTGTAGCATACTGAAGACGGCACACTGTAGATCTAGATTTACTGCCCTGCATTGCCACTTCCAAATCATGTGACCTTGAGCAAATCACCCCACCTCTCCAGACTCTGGATCCTCATCTGTAATACATGTACCACCTGCAGAGTGACCAGCAGTGCCAGCCTCACAACAGACATTCAACAGAAATGGCAGTTTTGTGTCCTCAGACTACATGGAGTGTCAGATCACTTCTAGCTCCAAAACATTACAATTTTATAAAGACAAATTAAGATACCAAGGAATTGGTAACAATGTCAGATTTCATACTCCTTGGTCACATTATAACAAACACATGATGTAATTTCAAAGATAAACAAGAAAGGGACCCAGCTAGCCAAGGAGCACTTAGCTATTATCTGAGGGAGAAGCTGTTAACAGAAAATTCAGAGAAAAGCAAAGATGTTACCTTTTCTTTTGCCAAACCACTTTCGGGAAAGAAGACAGAAAGTGAACATTCATAGCCACATCTCTGTAAGTGATCTGCCACTAGAGAGTTGGAAGCTCCTATTAAGAGGGAGCTCCCTTCCACTGAGATGGACAGGGACTGCACTTCGCCACTCAGTACAGGGTGCATCAGTTCGTGAATTAGCTGGTTTCGGAGTTGCGTCTAGATCAAATACAAAATGAAACAAGAGGGGAAAAAAATTTTCAGCAGGATTTTTTCCACTGGCAGGACACAGACTTGTCACATGAATTAGAATCCTTCCTTCAGTTTCCAGAATGGTTCTAAATCCATGGCCACAAGTTAGGAACCTTCCCCTGGACACTCTGTCTTACCCTGTGAGACAAGCAGCCCAGTGGGTTCTAGAAAGAGTAGCTTGCTTTCACCAGCTTCCTAGTGAGCTGGTGGTGAGCCGGAACATGGTGAGACTAACTTCACTTGCCTACGAGCCCAGTTCAGCAACTTTTCACTGGGGTACCAAATACAGGAGATAACTCTGCTACTTCCTCACCTCTCTGCAAATTGTTGGAGGATACGAAAATAATACTGGGTTAAATATATTCAAGTATATTGATCAAAATAAAATTAGGTTCCCAAAAGGGAAATAGTATACACAAGAGAAAAATCAGTAAACCCAAAAAAGGCTTATTAAGATTCACTTTCACGTGGACTACTTACAATTCTAGATGTTATGAAATATAATAATTTTCCCCTATTTTATAAATGAGGAATTTAGGCTCAAGGTGGCTAATTTTCTCAAAGTTATAATACCACTGTTATTATTCATTTTGGTTTTAAAAAAAAATCCCCTAATCAGACTGCTGGATATTTGTTCTAATTTATTTTGCACATAATCTGAAACATACAATTGGGCGGAGCTTAAGAGTACACTGCCTAGATTCATGGCGTTCAGCAGTAAATAACATCTAAGGAATTGTTATTAATAGAATACAAACAAGAAACAAATGAAGTTCTCGTTACATCTCTTTCTTCTATCCTTTAGCTAAAGAAAATATATTAGTTCTATATATAGTTCTATATTAGCAGTACAGAACAGAACTTATATGTGTATCTAAAATCCTATAGTACTGGGCATATACCCAGAGAAAACCATAATTCAAAAAGACACATGCACCCCAATGTTCACTGCAGCACTATTTACAATAGCCAGGTCATGGAAGCAACCTAAATGCCCATCAACAGATGAAAGGATAAAGAAGATGTGGCACATATATACAATGGAATATTACTCAGCCATAAAAAGGAACGAAACTGGGTCATCTGTAGAGACGTGGATGTATCTAGAGACTGTCATACAGAGTGAAGCAAGTCAGAAAGAGAAAAACAAATATCGTATATTAACGCATATATGTGGAACCTAGAAAAATGATACAGATGAACCGGTTTGCAGGGCAGAAATAGACACAGATGTAGAGAAAAAACATATGGACACCAAGGTGGGAAAGTGGCCAGGGGGTGGGGTGGTGGTGGGATGAACTGGGAGATTGGGATTGACATGGATACACTAATATGGATAAAACAGATGACTAATAAGAACCTGCTGTATAAAAAACTAAGATTCAAAAATTCAAAAATAAAAATAAAATCCTATAGTAAAAAAACACATTTACACTAAACAGAATATATATGCTTCGCCTCATCTGATACAGTTAAGTAACTGAAAAGAGAAAACTAAAGCCTCCTCCACCAGTAAACTTTAGTGGTTTAATTAAATTTGTAACATAGTAATGAAGAAATATACTTAGATTCATCTTAATTAACAAAAGGATTTAGGGTGTCTTGCAAACAAGTACTGAAATGGCTAAGAACTAAATGAGGGATTTAAGCAGGGTAAAAGGAAGAGTAGCAAACAGTGGAATGACATTACAGATGAATTTCCATCTTGACACGCCCAAAAAGCATGCCATCTAGCACTTGCTGGAAGGAATCCAAAAACTGGCCGGGGGGGCTTTCCAGCAGCCAGTGCCAAGAGGGAAATCTATTCAGAATTAAAGCTTGCAACGTCCCTAAGACAGAAATAAGGACAGAGCCCTCACCCCAAATTGTGCCTATGAAAACCTCTCCCCAAAAAACCATAGGGGAGTTCGGGTTTGAGCATGAGCCACCTGTTTTCCTTGCTTGGCCCTGCAATAAACCTTTCTCTGCTCAAAAAAAAAAGAAAAAGAGAAAGAAAGAAAGAAGGCCAATTATTGTGGGGGAAGGGGAAGTAGGAGAGACAAGACTTAAGGACCCAGAACCCTCAGCACATCTCTCAGCAATTGACAGAGTAGACTCAAAATAAGGAAAAAGAAGATTTTTCATAAACTTCATTTACCAGATACCCATATGACTCTGTACTTAATCATAAATACAAATTCTTTCCAAACACCCAAAGAGAAAGTGAATTAGGCCACTCAAAACTTCAACTGTAAAAATTAGAACTCACTCAGGTCATTAAACTGAGAAAGTAAATTAGTTCAGACTGAGAAAGTAAAAATCTCCCCTGCCAAAATCCCCCCTGCCATTGATCACGCTAGAATAACAAACGGAATGGCCAGCTGCAAACAAGAAACAGTATTTCTCCTTAGGATAGGCTGCAGCTGTAAAATGAACAAGGCTAGCAATAATCCTGATACCAAAGCCTAACAAGAATAGCTCCAAATGGATAATGATAGGTCATTATCAACTGGACTATAGACATGAAGTAAAACCCTACCAAACCAAACCCAAAGGACAGTAAGAGAACAAACACCATGCCCAGAGGCAAGAACCATTCCGCCTAAGAAAGTGGACTAATGCGTGATGTACAACTAATTTCAGGTGGGTTAAGGAATTAACTGTAAAAAAAAAAAAAAAAACAGCCTTTTTAAAAACTTAAAAAAAGTGAATATTCATTACCAGTGGAAAATGACTGAGAATAATCAGCACAAAAAAAGTAAACAATAGACCTGACCACATAAAAATGTAACTTCAGTATTTTTAGAGCCAAATTAAAATTGAAGACAGATAGTATTGTCACAAAAATGGAAAAAAAGATTAAGTTTCCATTAAAAGGACTCGTATCAATAAGAAAACACTAGCACCCTAGGGGAAAAAAACGGGCAAGGGGAACATGAAGCACCAATCCATGGAAAGCATACAAATGGCCAGAAAATATATGCAACCTCACTGATAAAAGAAAGAATGTTAAAATAGAGTTTCTCAGTCTTAGATTGGTTTAAAACATGTCATGATCATACTACTGGAGAGAGACGTGCATTCTCAAACTGCTGGTGGAATATAAACTGAAGTTGACCCTCAAACCACCGGGGGTTAGGAGCCCCCTCCATATCGCCAGTTTTGCATCAGCAGATTCAACCAACCACAGACAGTGTAGTATTATACTAGGTATTTATTGAAAAAAGTCCACAAATAAGTGGACCTGAGCAGTTCAAACCCGTGTTGTTCAAGGGTCAGTTGTATTACAACCTTTCTAAAACAAGACGTGTACACCAAGAACCTTACAAATGTTCACGCCCTTTGATTCATTAATACCACTTCATCTATCCTAGGCAAAAAGTGAGAGATGCAATTGACGGAATGTGTAAACCTGGGTATAACCTAAATGTTCAATAACAGGGGAATGCTGCATAAATTACCCATATGTCCAAAGATCCAAAGATGAGCCTGGTGCCAATGAAAATGAGGATTTCAAGACACATTTAAGGACACAGGAAAATGCTCACCATATAATACTAAAGAGGATACACAAATACACACAACATTATGCCAATTAGTACTTGTATTAGAGATGACTTCTCTTGTATGCTTTTCTATATTTCAGATGAGTCTGAAGTATTTTTCGGATGAGTCTGAAGTATTTTTAAGTTACAAAAACAATGGAGGAGACAAGAAGAAAAGTCCTTAATCTTCCCATTTTAAGTGTAAAATGGTCTTTTGAAATGTATACAGTAATGAAAACACATTTCAGCTAATCCTACTCCTTGCTGTTAATTCATACATGAAAGTGTACTAAGAAATATTTGCTGCTCAAGTATTTATACATTTCAATATTTTTTAAAGAAGAAATTCCTCATTCCCCCAACTTTTCTACAGTAAGCAGTCCCTTAATGTTTTCTATATGGTGACAATATCCTCTGTTCAAATATGAGTATTACAAAACCACTTACTAACCTTACTAAAATGTGTTTGTTTTACGATTTAACAGTTACACAGGAACAGAGCAGTGTAATTCACCAATACAATCTGTGTATCATGCTATTTTTAAAACCCAAGACATGGATGTCTTTACATGTGGACTACCTGTTACAGGTTACCCTTGTAAAATTTATGTAAGAGATATGCCTAAAAGTGATACCTTCAGTGAGTCCAGTATACCACGATCCTTAAACCTCTGGTACAGCTTTTTGCGCAGTTCATCTTGACTCAACACGTCAGATTTGGGGAGCATGGTGGACTAGAAGATAAAGCGGTTACGGGTTAGCTGGCGGGCAGAGGGACGTGAATTTCTGAAGACGGATCGGTGGCCTCCAAGGAAGCCAAAGGCGGTTTAACGGAAACGAAGGATTCACTTCCGCCCGCCCCGAGGAGGGGGCAGATGTATCTACCTGAGATATCAGGTGTCAGCTTCCTCCCGAGCCCTCCCCACTGTGCCCGGAGTTGGACCCCGAGACCGGGGTGCAAGCCCAGGCCTAAGGGAATCCCTGGCCGGAGAGCCCTGCCGCTGTTCCAGAAAAACGGGAGGAACAAGCAGAACTCCGAACTAAGAACTCAGGCAGAGACACGCACTTCCTTTCTCCGCGGTTCTGACAGGTGGGCGTGGTTGTGGCCCACGCGGAACTCTCACTGGCGCCTGGAAGGCTGAGACAGGAGACAGAAAGCCAGAGAAGGCGCGGCACTAGCCGGAGTTCGAACCGCTCTGACCTGAGTCCACCCCTCCCCGAGGTCCTCCGAGCCCAGCCGCCCTACTCTGGAGCATTACAGCGCAAGCCCGGAGCTGCGCCGCCGCGCTGCGACTGGAAGCTCTGCCCACTATCGCGAGAGCGCAACGGCAGAGTCTCGCGAGGGCTGCTTGAGGAGTCCCTACGGAAGCTGCGGAACGCGGGTCTCGGCCGCGGGAACTGACTGGGCGTTTCCGTTCCCGGCGTCTCGCCGCAGGTAGGGAATGGAGCGAGTGGGGGGCTGGCGCTCCGGGACTCTGGGGGATGTCCGCGGCCCCACGGGATGCGAGTGTTGGCCCTGTCTCTCCCCTCTGCCCCGGGGCCGGCTGAGCTCTTCACAACCCACCGGGCCAGTCCACAGCGCGATTCAACCTGCAAACGTCCACCTGCTCGGGGGCTTTGCTTCTTGTACCTTTCACTGGGTCATTCAGCTCACCCCGGGTTTTTGACCGCGGCATTATTGCCGTTTGGAGCCGGAAAATGCTCCGTTGTGGGGCTGTCCTGTGTACTGCAGGATGTTGAGCAAGCATCCCTGGTTTCTACCCAATAGATGCCAGTGGCACCTGCTCTCCCCTGCCCCCGGTTCTGAGAACCGTGAATGTCTCCGTAAACTGCCATGTGTACTCTGGGAGGCAAAATTACCCGTGGTTGAAAACCAGTGAGGTAAACTTTGAGTACCCATCGTTGTACGTGCTGTGAAGATAGGTGAGCCGGGTCCCCCATATACTTAAATCTAATTAGAAAGGAAAGGAACCAGTCTCTCGAGAAGCAATAATGAAAACATTACAGCCAGAGAATTGACTAAGAGCTAAGATGCATTGTAGACTGGGTAAAGATTTTAGAAAAAGTGGTTGGAGATGGACATGAGTGGGCACATCTCTGAAAAGTTAATAAAAAAAATCAGGACCCTTTCAAGAGCAGTGAGGCATCTGGCCTGGCTCCAGAGTCCCATGCTGTGGGTATAAGGTATCTAAGCCCCATGAGGACAAAATTGGGCCAGTGATGGTTTTGTGAACAGCACTGATGAGTACCATGAATTTTCACCCCTGGCGGTGAAAGACTTAGAGAATTTAAGAGGCATTAAGAGTGACAGGGCTTCCATAAGAGGTAGAGAGCGTGTAGGTTGGTGTTCGGAAATACTTGGAGAAGGAGGAATTTGGGTGGGCTTTGAAAGACGGGTGAGGTTTACACATGGAATCAGGGAGAGTATTCCAGGCATGGAGAGAGAAATAGATCTGGAGTGGACACGATCAGTTGGGGAGAAAAAAAGTATACCAGTCCACTGTAGCCAAGGTAGAGCAATGAGGCTGAGAAAAGCTCTACAGAGCAACATGGGATACATTTTTGATACTGGTACTTGATCCCTGTAGATGAGAAACATTAAGGCTTTTGAGCAAATAGTGAGATGATGAAAAATGTTCTAAGACAATGTTAATATGTTGCAAGTACTGTTAAATAGAAACATCTGTGCCCGAAGACCCTCTTACCCCCAACCTTTGGTGCCCAATTGAATAGATTTAGATTAAATGTCCAAAAGCCAGCATAACCTCACTTATGGTGAGGTAGAGGAATTGCTTTTAATATTAATAGGAAAAATACCCTATTAGAGATCAACAGTATTCATCCTGCTTATTGCAGTGGACATGTCTTGTGCCACACTAGGTTAGTCTTCCAGCTCCAGGTCTGTCGAACTAGTGAAGCCACTGCTGTTGGGAGCATAGGGAAGTTTTCCAGAAGTTTCCCTATAGAGGCTGTAAAGAGGTTTGCTGTAAAAATGGGTGGTTTTGGAACTGGCATCCATGAGTTGTCTCGGAGGGGCCTTCTAAGTTCATTGGGTTCATCCTCCCACTCTGGCGCTACTAGTGGTCTTCCAGCCTCCCCTTATCACACTTCTAGTGATCGGGGTCCGGGGGTGGTGTGTCACTTCACAAGGCAGTCTGATAGTTCTTTAATTATTACAAAGTTCTCAATTATATTGACCCAAATGTCTTTCCATGTAACCTCAAAGGAGCAGCCCTAGGCTTGGCCTCTGTAACAGTTTGGAATAAGTCTGTCTAGTTCAGAGCTAGCAAATACTTGGCGCTCCCATAGGCACTGCCCTCTCCCAAACCCGTAGCAGATGCGGGTAACTGATCACAGCAGTCTTTCCCCCGGACCACCGTTAGTCTCAGAATCTTTCTCAGCACCAGTTCCTGGCCTTCACTGCTAGTTGATTAGAATGGGCTCATGGGAAAAAACCCATTTGCCATCCCTAGTCAAATCCCTTCCCATTAGACAGCATCGTATTTAAAGACTGCACCATAGCCCACTGTCCCCGCAAAAAACGTCTCCCCCCGCCCCCGGTTTAAACATCCTCAGTTCCTTCAGTAGCTTTTGTCTTGTTTTCAGAGCATTCCCTAGCCTAGATGCCTCCCTCCTCCCATCACACACAGTTCAGAGTTAATGATTTTAAAATGTGATTCCCAGAACTGAGCATGTCCCGCAGAGATGGTATTATTAGTGATGAGGATATCATCTTCTCTTAATGCAGCCTAGAATTGCATTCGCTTTTTCGGCCACTGTATCAGATTGCCACCTCCGATTTAGCTGGCAATAAATGAAAACCGGTTCTCATAGATGAGCTAGCTGCTCTTATACTAGGTTTCCCGCATCCTATTGTCGTGCGGTTGATTTAAGCCCAAGTACAGGACTTGATTTCAAATCCTTTTAGATTCCATCCTGTTCATGTCACCTATTTCTCCTAGCCGTGGACATCTTTGGAATCCTAACTTTAGCCTTCTAATAAATTAGGTGCCCTTAACTTGTTATCTTTGGGTGTGGTAAATTGGCTTCATCTCAGTTACTGATGCAAACCTTGGGCTGGACTAGGTTAAGGTCAACCTCAAAGGCTCCCTAGAGACCCCATGCTGTCGACTGACGTGGAGCACTTTGACATTCCAGTCAGCCCTGCACCGTCCCTCCTTCAGCAGAGAACGAGCACTTCCCGGGCCCCGGCACTGCTGTGGCTCTGGGGGTACCACAGGCTGTCATCCAGGCTACAGGTCTCTTAGGTAGATAACTACAGGACTTCAGAAAGTGACTCACCGTCTCCGTATTTCCCTTCCTCAACAGCGAGTGTAGGTCTGACATAACTTGTTCTCCTAGAACGAGTGAGTCGTAACCCACTCTTTTTGTCTAGGGATTCACATTAAATGACTTAGTTTGTCATAAAAGCCCCCAGCATGGTGTCTGACTGACGACAGGCATTTAATACCTATTTCTGCTGGTGTTTTAATCTCTTCGGAAGTACTCAGACCAGGAGGCAAGCCTCTTTGTTTCTCAGAGTTGGAATGACAGTTACTGGCTCTTTTCTGTTCCTGTGATTTCTCAAACGTCACTGACCAGTAGTTACACCGTCAGCTGTCAACCCAACTGTTTCTTTAACATATGTCTTGGGGTTCACAGCCTGCCTAACCTAACTGCTTCCACACTTGCCGTGTGAAAATCATTCTTTGAGAAAACCCAAGTTCAGCACACCTGTGTCCCGTGTTATTTATGTACCAGGTGCCTCAACTAATTGACCTTTCTCCCTTGCTTTTCCCTGTGGTAGCCTGAAAGCCTTCCACACATTTCAGCTTGTTTTGGGCTTTTGCCCTTCTGATGCTAGCCTCACAGGTTTCTGGTCCCATTTTTATGTTCATTACTAGTTAGTGCCCTCCTTCTTACATCCTGTACACGGTCTTTTCAGGGAAATCCAGAGCTCCTTGTGCATTTCTTTAGTTACCTCTCTCAAAAGCAGCTCAAGACACTCTAGCCACCACAGACAGCTGTTTTCACCACAAATGGGAGTCCTGGCTCCCCTCCCTTCAGCCAACAAGTCCTGCCCTTATAAGGGAGGATTTCTTCATTGGTACTTTAACAACTATGGCAACTTCTCACAAACGTGCTGTTCATCAACCCAGACACAGCATTCATCAGTCAGGCCCCGAGGGCCTCAGCACTGGAACTTTCAGAAGGTTCTCGTCCTTGTTGAGGAGAGTTAATCCCCACAACGCCTCTCTTTCCTGCATTCCCTCTCCTATATTCCAGCACCGTCCCTCGCGCCCCACACACACTCTGCCCAAACGACGGCCCCCTCCTCGCAGGTCCTTTCGGCAAGGGGGGCGGAAGGGCTGTGTTAGCTGTAGGGGATACTTGGCTGGAAAAACCCAGCCCCAGCCGCTGTTCTCTTCCATACTCTCATCCCCCTACTGCTCCCAGGGGCTTCACCTCGATGCACCATGGCCCGCCCTCCCCCCCGCTTGCCATAGGGCTCTGAAACCCGCGTCCCATGGAAAATAAACTCATTTTGTCCCCAGTCTCTATAGAATGCACCTTCTACCTTTATTGCTGACACTTACGGGAGTATTTCCTTTTTTCTTATACCTGCAGGTTTTTTCACTTTGACATGTTAGTTTCCTACTGTGCCCATAACACATTACTACAGATTTACTGGCTTAAAACGACACAAATTTACCATCTTACAGTTCTGTAGCATACACGTCCAACATGGGTCTCACTGGGCTGAAATCCCCTCTGGAGGCTCTCGGGAAGAATCTGTTTCTTGGGCTTCCCTGGTGGCGCAGTGGTTGAGAGTCTTCCTGCCGATGCAGGGGGCGTGGGCTCGTGCCCCGGTCCGGGAGGATCCCACATGCCGCGGAGCGGCTGGGCCCGTGAGCCATGACCGCTGAGCCTGCGCATCCAGAGCCTGTGCTCCGCAACGGGAGAGGCCACAACAGTGAGAGGCCCGCGTACCGCAAAAAAAAAAAAAAGAATCTGTTTCTTTGTCCTTTCCAGCTTCTAGAGGCTGCCCGCATTCCTCGGCGCATGACGCCCTCCTCCATCTTCAAAGCCAGCAATGTTGTAGCTCCGTGGCGATCCTTCCACAGCCACGCTTCCCCCTGACTATGCTCTGGGCCTGCCCTCTTCCACTTTTAAAGGCCCTTGTAATTACATTGGGCCCACCTGAGTAGCCCAGGATTCTCGCCCTATCTGAAGATCAGCTGATGAGCAGCCTTAGTTCCATCTGCAGCCTTAATGCCCTTTGCCATGTATTGAATACGTTAACATTCACAGGTTTCCGAGATTAGGATGTGGACATCTTGGTGGGGCTCGGGGGAGCTATTCTGGCTACCACCACACGTTCAAAACTGACCTGTTCATTTCCATCCCTCTTTCCTCTCTTTCTTATTTCTGTTCTCAGTGAATAGGTTCATCATCTTGATATTCTGCTTGATCACCTCAGCCAGACATTTTGGAAACATGCTAGATTCGTCCCGCAGCTCCCCAGTTTAATCCATTGCCAAGCTCTGTGTGACTGCCTCCATAACCTCAAGCCCTTGGAGACACTTGAAGGGCCCCTATTTTAGGTGATGGAAAAATTGAGCAGGTGTAGATCATCTCCATCCTCGCGGAAAGTTCCCTTATCAGACAGCACGGAATTCTAGAGCGTGTCTCACCTCTGCTCACTACCTAGGCAGAGAAGCCCCAAGTATTAAATGACTGTGGACATTCCCTTCCTGAGACAAAACGGTTATGTTCTCCTGCGGCTTCCTTTTCTTCCACTACACCTTTCAGCTTTTCCTTGTCAGAATGGAATCGAGAGCTGCATACCTTCTTCAGCTGTGTGTGAAATCACACGATTGGCAGCTCTGGTTCTGCGTAGCTGAGCAGTTTGTGATCGACCGTTTATGCGGTATTTCCTGCAGTTGCCTTTCTGTTTATCCTCACGCTGTTCTTAGGATGTGCTTGTCTCCCAGACCCAGGTCTCCGTATAGGGTTGAGTGGGTTTGGGGGAAGGCGGGGAGGAGGGTAATCTTCCTTATACATACATTGTCTCTTGCTGCTTCTAAATGTGTGCAGGGGGAGAAGCATCTTCCTTACAGTATTTTTTTTCCCCTGCTGCTGCTTAAATGTTTGTGCTGAAGAAAGTAAGCCCTTCCCTTGGCAAACTCCAGCTATGAAACCTATTCCGGCAAGAATGAATGATGTCATTGTTTACTTGGTTAAAATTTCAGGCTCCCATCCCTCTTCCCCTCACTTGTGCTTGAGAATTACTGCCAATTCTTCTAGTTTTGCAGAGTTTTTGTATCATTCCTGCCCGTCTTTGTTGTCCAGTTTTACTGTTTGGGTCTTTTTCTCATCTTTCCCCTCTTTCTGTAAAGGGCCAGATGGTTTCTGTGGCGACCACCCCATGCTGCCATTGTAGGGCAAGAGCAGCCTTAGACGGTAGTAAGAGGACGGACCAGGCCAGATAGGGCCTGCAGGCCGTAGTGTGCCAACCGCTGCCCCAAATAACCTTTTAAATCTGACTCACTTCATCATGCCACGGGTCTCCTATCTTCCTTTTCTTCCAGTCACGGCCTTCCAATTCCAGAGTGAAAGGGGCCAGCCGTGCCGTGATTTCCTCTACAAAATGTTGTACTCACCAGGAAATACATTTCCGAAGTCTTCGGATGTCGTCGCATGGAAGTCCCAGTGAGGCTCGATGGGCCCTGGGTTCGGACACACCTTACTGTACGCTCCCAGTGAAGCAGATCCCCGCCCCATGAGGGGGCCTTCCTAGGCCCCACGTCTCCACGTGCCTGCGCTCATGTCGCTAGAGCTAGACGTGAACCTAGCTTGGTCTGATTCCAAAGATCTTGTATGAAAAATGCATACATAAATGCATCCGCCCATCTGTCCGTCCATCCATCCAGATTTCGATTGTGCTAAATGCCCCAGAATCACTGATTTCTCCCCCACCCCCCCTTTCTCTGTTTTATTCCTGTAGCAAACTTATTAATCCTTGTTCCAAGACCTCTTAATGACTCAGAATGTCTTCCTTTTGGATTATGACTTCTTCCATCTCTTCTAGAGTACAAAACTGTTTCTTCCTCTCTCATAAATGGTGTTTGAAGAGGCATATAACAGGCTCTTTTATGTGCAGAGTTACATTCATAGCATAGACCCTTCAGGTAGGAATACAAGTACCACACAGTCTGTAGCTGACCGCTCTAGGAGCTCTCCTTTCTGTAAAGGACACGCGCTAGAGTGGTTCTTAGCTTCTTTGGAAGCATCCTTCCTGAAAATTTCTAAGGCAAGTCAGTTATTTCCTCATCAGCACCCAGGTGTTAGTGCCAATGCTGACTGATCTAGTCCAAGTTTAAGCCAGCTTACCCTAAATGTTCCACACTTTCAGATCATGAGAATGTTGTTCTTATGATTTCATATTAGAGGTCTTCCAGTTTCCCTATGAAAATGTAGTAGTGGATTCTCCAGGACATATCACAGATAAAGAATTTGTATCATCCAAAAGCCATGTATCTACGGTGGCATACTGGAAAGCATGCCGAGCTTAGGGGCCACCTCCTCTGCAATTCAGGTTTAAGTTAAAAAAAAAAAATGCAGTTCGGCAAAAACCAGTTCCTGGTTTTTGGTTTTCAGTATTGAGTACTAAAAATATGTGTTATTTTCATTTAACTAGGAGCTATATATTGAAGACAATGTCTGGAAGCTTCTACTTTGTCATTGTTGGTCACCATGATAATCCAGTTTTTGAAATGGAGTTTTTGCCAGCTGGAAAAGCAGAATCCAAAGTGCGTATGGAACCTTAACAAATTCCATAACAATTGTTCTGTTGTTGTAACGATAATGGTGTGATGTGATTTTAGAACTGCAAGAGATCTGGACAGATGAGGTAACTACAAACCCAGCACAAATGAGGCTTGCTCTGCAGTCCCACAGGTTGATAGAAGCCAGCCAGGAGCATCCTCTGAATTGTTTGTTCGTGCTCTAATTCAGCACACACATAGCACGCACTAGCAGATGCCCTGGGTCTCCTCTCCCTGGTCATCAGTTCCCTCTTTCACCTCCTGTGAAGGTGGCTCCTTGAGCACATAGAAACATAGCTCACCTGCAGTGGCTCTGCAGGAGCAGGTGGTGCTGCCCTGAAATGCCAGGGAAGTCCCTTCTGTCCCCGTGAATCACCTTTTTCAGCAGGACATACGTGCTAGATCCACTACCCCGGGAGGGTTAAAAGAGACCCCGACTTACACGTCCTTCTACTGCCCCTGAGACGGCGGCCTTTTTCGGCGACCCCCACGTGGCACCCACTGGCCGCGTGGTGCCCTCGTGCTCTCCTCTCCCGTGACGCCACCCAACCTTCTTGCTGTCAAGAGTGGTTCCCGAAAAACAAGCTTCAGGAACATGTTGCCACTGAGAGTAAACAGAGCCATAGAGTCTTGGGATGAGCATAGCTGGTGCCTTCCATCTCCCTGTACAAGTGCACATTCCAAATAAATTGCCGACAGGTTATGCTATGTTTCTCCCAACCTCCAAAAATAGGCTTGAAAGTCCCTTAAGACAGGAACTGATGTTTGAAATTAGTTGTGACGTGTAATGTCCAGTGCAAGACGCTTTTCAACTATTCAGATCTTGCCACTAAGTATGATAGAAATCCAAGGTATTATCCTAGCAGGTGTTGCTACATTATTTTCCCACATTCACATGAGCACATTGCTCGTTAAAACTTGGATGTGAGGCATCCCTGCAGCCTAGGTATACGGCTACTGGCAGTTTCTCTCACTCCAGCGGCCTCGCGGTAGGCAAAACAGTGCGTGTAAAACTAGCGTCACGTGACTTGATCTTTCTCCTGCTACCGCTTACCTTCGTAAACCATTTCTACAGTTTTCTTCTAATGTCTCAAGATTGATCATCAGTGTAAAGGAAGACACTACTGTGAGCCAGACAAAACACATCCATTTCCCTGAGGATTAAATTAGCTTCGTCACGGTGCCGTGAGTGAAGTATAAACATGCTTTACCTACGTGAGGGATTCCAGGGCAACATGGCCGTCCAGTCACGGGAACAGCCTCCTCAGCAAGGAAGTTATTTATGTTCGTTTCCCAGGGCCGGTGTCACAGAGTACCAGAAACGGTGTGCCTTAGAACAGAAACGTCTTGTCTCAGTTGGGGAGGCCTGAGTCTGAGATCAAGCTGTCAGCAGGGCCATGCCCGTCCAAAGGCGCTAGGGAAGGTCTGTTCCAGGCCTTTCTCCCAGCTTCCGGCAGTTCTCGGCTTGTGGCAGGAGAACTGCAGTCCTCACATGCCAATCTCCCTGGGTGTGCGACTGTCTCCAGATCCCCCCCTTTTATAAATACATCAGTCATTGTATTAGGGACCCATTCAACCGTAGCATGACCTCATGGTAACTAATTACATCTGCAATGACCCTCTTTCCAAATACGGCCACATTCTAAGGTACCGAGGGTTAGGACTGCAACATAGGGATTGGGGGAGGGGGCACAAATTCAACCTGTAACAGAGGTGTTCTTTGAAAAATGCATTTTGAAAGTAAGAATTCCACAGGAGTGAGACTGCATTCCAGGTTATGAATTCCTTCTGCACATTTTGCTGGGACAGCCCCTCCTTCTTCAGTTAGGCCTTTACAGTCCATGAAAAGGACACCCGCGGCTTTGACAGGACCACCTGGCGCTGTCGGCACAAGGGACTGTACGCAGCTGGGGCTGAGCCTGGCCGCCTGCCACTCCCGGGTGCCCTGCCATGTGAGCTCCCTGTACCTCAAGACGGCCTGTGCCAGGCTGTCTCCACTGCTCACCGGGTGTCACCGCACACGAAGCCCCGTCTCCTACCCCCAGCCCCACCCGAGGCCTGTACTCACCACCTGTTTAGCCCCAGCCTACCTTGTTTTTTTCCTGTCTTCCTCCTCTAAAAAGATGCGAGCTTCTTGAAAGCAGGATCTGAGCTGAGGGGAGGGGAGGAATGGGGAGGGGGAGAAAAACAAACAAAAAAGCAGGATCTACTTTTTTCTTTTAATGTAGTATATCCTTTTTTCACATGCTTAAATGGTTACAGAACTTGGTAACTTCCTTCTTGCAAAATTTTAAAAATATAGTTTCTTGGAAACATTTCAATTACTAATTGGCTGTTTCTATTTATTGAGTTTTCGATACCAGATTAGAAAATAGAAAATAATGTGAAAGCACTGAAGACCTCTGTCTCATGACAATAATCGAAGTAAAAGCAGAAAGCTTCCCCCCGCACCCCAGAGAGCTGTGTCTAGCGTTTGCAGAGTGAAGTCTGGCTGTCTTGGCACTGTAAGGAAATGTTAATCTGGTGTTGCTCGCTGCCACCTAGGACGATCACCGCCATCTGAACCAGTTCATAGCTCATGCGGCTCTCGACCTCGTAGATGAGAACATGTGGCTGTCAAACAACATGTACTTGAAGACGGTGGACAAGTTCAATGAGTGGTTTGTTTCAGCATTCGTCACTGCGGGTCATATCCTTACCTGTTTAATAAAGAGCTCTAACACAGGGTTGGGGTAACAGACTAGACCAACATGGGACCTAGATGCCAGGTTCTGAGTCTGTGGACTGCAAAATATTAGGTAAACATTGCCACTTACGGGGCTTTTATTTTTTTTAGGGGGAAAAAACACTCACCTTTTGTTTAACAGATAATTTTAAAACCAAGTCTCATATATAAAGTTAAGGTTTATCTGAACCATATCAATGGGGATTTTATTTTGTAGTTACTTTCTAACTTAAAAAGATTATGTTCTCTTCAAGATAAAACTAACCTAACTTTGAACCCAGTTTATGGATTCACCTTTTCCATCGCAAAATACACTGCATGTGACTCATTTGAAGAATATTGTGACTGATCGCTTTTCAGTTTTCATTTCTAAAGATTATACCTTAATTATTTCACATATGAGATTTATTATGCTGCATGACATCAGGCAAGAAGATGGGATAAAGAACTTCTTTACTGATGTCTATGATTTATATATAAAGGTATGGTATGTTCTGTACCTTGTAAACTCTGGTTATAAAAGAGATTCCAACTTTGGCAGGACACTGGCCTGTTGAGGCAGCCCCCTTAGACCGCACAGCTCTCCTCTCAGCAGAGCTCTCCTCCAGCAGGACCATTCCGACAGCTCCCTCACCAGGCAGGTCTTTACCACCAGCTTAACACGTATGCAGGACAACAACTCGTAGTTATTTTTAAATCGGTTTCATTCTCCCCCTTTTGGTGCATATAGTTGATTTTATGAGGGAACCCTAAAGCGAGAGACAGAAGCAGTCTGTATAAGGGAAGTTGCTTCATAATTTTAATGTAAAATGTTTTCCATCTACTTAACAAGTAAGTTACAGTGCAATGAATGTAGATCATAAACAGGAAGTGATTCATGTATTATCAAAGTCACTCAAGGAGAAAGGGGCCACACGCGTTTCTTGATACTCATTTGGAAAAAATGAAATAGTAATAAGATATGAGTGGTTAAACTGCAGTGCTGACAGTATATTCTTAATAATTTAAACATTCTCTATTTGGACAAGATTTTTTGCATATCAGCACAGTTAACAATCAATATTCCTAGTCAGAAGTAGCAAATAAGAATATTTAGCCATCTTATCAAGATGGACAACATCAAGTGATTAAGGTGTAAAAGTTGGTAACTCCTTTCCTCATTTGTGATTCCATCCAGTACTAATTTTCCCTCACACATATTATGATATACTCATTACATTATCTGAGAAACTGATCGCTTACCTTGTGTTAAAGGAGAGTAGTAAAAACCTGATTGTTAAAAACTACCGCACAAGAGTAACTTTTAAAAGCAGTGTGGTATAACTTTTCCTCCACTCTGAGCATATCAGATTTTTAGTGTGTTTCATATAGCCAAAGGGCCTACCGGATGAATCCACATCTTGATAATGAACGTTGAATCTAGTTGTATTTCACACACACGGTGGATCCCGGGAGTTGGTTTTGCTCACACAGGCAGCACTTACCATACGTGCCACCATGGGTTTTGCCACAGGTACTTCCCTTAAACACCAAGACAGAAATTTCCTTAAGGGGCTGTTAATATTTAACAGTGGAACATCTTCATTAAAACTTAAAAATGTGGTCTTCAGACTTTTGCTTTGAATGTCTTTAATGACTTAATTTAAAACTTTAAAAGATTTTCCTTTTAGAGACTTAATGATGTCAGCCTTTTTACTTTGACAAGCTCACCTTAATACTTTCTTCTCTTCTAGTTTGCAATGAATCCATTTTATGAACCCAATTCTCCTATTCGATCAAGCGCATTTGACAGAAAAGTTCAGTTTCTTGGGAAGAAACACCTTTTAAGCTGAATGCAAAAAATTCAGAAGTAAACAGTGTCACTACAATGGGGTGTACTCAGGAATGTGTACATTGTAAGTAACTTGATTAAACAGCATGGAAAAATTTTAGTTGTAGTCTCAATTTATCTAAACCTAATGAAATTGCTTTTATATTTAAAAATAGCATATTCAGTTTCTTATGATTATCAACAGATTGTTATTTGCTTGTGAACAGTGTTATTTATGAAGAGCTCTTTATCAGTAAGCTTGAAGTATTTTTATTTTAAAAATTGAGAATAAGCTTTTGACTTTCCTTATTCAGATAGCTTGATCTTGTTGTAACAATCCTGAACCGAATGTCATGGTCAAGATTTGGTAGAGGCAGATTTAAACCCAAAAGCTTCTGCAGTAGGGAATGAAGTTGATAGCACATACATGGGTTCATCTATACATCTAGAGATGTTATGAAAAGGTATAGGTAGTATACACAGAAGTAGTATATGTACACTAAGAAGCCAAGAAGCCAGAGCAGACAGCTTTGCAGTGCCAAGTGCCACAGGTCTGCCCCTGTCGGAGACTGGGAACAGTGATCCTGCTGTAATCCTAGAATCCTGGATCCATGTTTGTCAAGTGGGAGGCTAGGACCAAAGTGACAGGTTATGTTCTTATGTTTCCTTTCCCTCAGATAGTAAACTAAAGATTAAGTGAACCCGTTGATAGCTGTACTAGTAAACAGTTGTAAGGCAGCTTTAGAATTGTAAACAAAGAAAAGCTTGCATCACATTAACACTTGCGCTCTTGGCCATCTTGGCCACTTAGGCTGTATACCGGAGGGGGCAGGAGTGGCCTCTCTTTTGTACTGTAAGAGCGTGGGATCTTACAGTAAACCAGTAAATGTCCATTGAAAAGCAAGTAATATAACCGCGTTATTTTCTGTGCTAATGGTGAGCACCTGAAGAATTTTGTTCCATTCTGAATAACCTGAGCAAGTAATTCTAAGTTTGGTCCTGTATCTTTGCGTGAAGTTGCTAGCATAATTTTTTACCATATTTATTTGATTTCCTAAATAAAGATGTTTGTCCAAGATTATGGAAGTTTAATATCGATTTTTTTAATTCTTCTTTTTTTTGGCCACCCCGCGCGGCTTGCAGGATCTTAGTTCCCTGACCAGGGATCAAACACGGGCCCGGGCAGTGAAAACGCTGAGCCCTAACCACTGGACTGCCAGGGGAGTCCCAATATTGAATTTTTTAAGTGCTACTCACCCCACCACTACTACTACCATTTTAGTCCTGTTTCCCCTAATGAAAGTCTGCATATTAACATATATTGCAACTCATTTTACAGGATTCAAATCGCCTCAAACTTAGGTGCCGGAGCAGAAAAGAGATACTCAGCTAGAAATCCAGGAGTGATGTCCGCCATGCTAATTGGAGAGACCCACACATGTACTTACTGTATACAGTTTGCTCTGCCCTCAATGAGCATGTAGTGCAGAGGGTGGCAATGCTCCAGTGAGGAGTAGTGGCGTGGTGCTTCAGGAGGCTGTAGCATGGAGATGGTTTGGATCCCAGCTCAGCCACACAACAGCAGTGCCCTGCAAACAGCCTTGGCACCAGGCTTGTGATGGTGAAATGGGAACGAATAACACAGGCCCCATGGGAGTAGATCAGTGTAGTTAAGTGTCAGATTCCACGTATGACTGCCTCTGAAGGAGCATGAAGGCAGATTCAGTGATGAGCGTAGGAGTGGGTAGGACCTCAAAGGAGGGCCGTGCTGGTAAAGCCTGTGGGCACACGGATAGGACAGCCCAAAGGATGGAACCAGGGCTGGTACAAGGGGAAAACCAGGCGCTGACCATTAAAAAAGCAAAAGAAGGGCTTCCCTGGTGGCGCAGTGGTTGAGAGTCCGCCTGCCGATGCAGGGGACATGGGTTCGTGCCCCGGTCCGGGAAGATCCCACATGCCGCGGAGCGGCTGGGCCCGTGAGCCATGGCCACTGGGCCTGCACGTCCGGAGCCTGTGCTCCGCAACGGGAGAGGCCCCAACAGTGGGAGGCCCGCGTACCGCAAAAAACAAAACAAAACAAAACAAAAAACGGCAAAAGAGCCGGCAAAACTCAGATCTGGTAGTAGGTGACCGTCACTTAAAGCTCTGGAACACAAGACCAACTGGGGGACATCAGTAGCACCCAGGGCATCAGGCTCCACTGAGCACACGCAAGTCAGTATTAAACCTGTAATCTACGTTAGCACTCCCGAAGTGATCCAAATAGAATGCACAAATCGGGTTTGGTCCTCTTCCATTGCCTAGGATGCTTTGGTGGTGCCCACGTTCTCCATGTATGTAGAGACCTTTGGTCTCTCCTCCACCCTGCTACACCCGTGTCCTTTCACTTTATGGTCACGACAGCACTTCCTGGTTGACAGTCCACGGTGGTAACTTCTCAGAATCCACTGACTACAAAGATCCTCTTTTCTACCTAACGCTTCCTTGCCCCACAAGCCGCTGGCACTGTGGATGGAACTGGCATCACAGGGTCATGCTATTGAAGTGAAAGCTTACACAAGGTTTTATAGAAATGTAAAACGCCAGGTTTTAACATGAGGACCATCTAGGATGTTTTAACTTCAACTAGGGAGTTTTCCCCAAGGGGGAAGAAGGTCACAAAAGCAGTAATTCACTGAGGAACGTGCACTTTTCCATCTTCCACGCGGCACATTGTAATTGCTACATCGACTGGCAAGTGTACATCTGTCCATCCTCCCAAGTTCAGTAGTTTGCCTTTTTCTTAACCCTGAACTCTGTCTCCAAGGCTTTACATGCGCAGACAGCACGAAAGCACCTGTCATCACGGCGGCAGCCGCCGGCCCCTAACACTGGGGCCCGGCCCTGAACGGGACAGCGCGCTCCGCAGTCCTTCCCTCCCGCCTGCTCCGCAGCTGCTCCGCCCCTCTTGCCGCCACCGCAGTCGCCTGCTTTGCTCCCCAGCTCTCACTTTTTCCCTAGTTCTCATCTTTGTGTAAGTAACACCAGCCAGGCAAAGCCCGTGTTACTTTCTTAAAAGATTCAGATTTTCAGCTACCTTCTGCTGCTGTCTGAAGAGCTCCTCCGTCAGGTGA